>NW_006408701.1:5878094-5902047 GCF_000296735.1 Chrysochloris asiatica
TTTCAGCCAAGATCCATCGGACATCAGCAATGATATCTCTCGTTCCACTTAGTGGGATGATAAAACTAACCAGTGCCCCCAATAGAGTTCTATCAACTCTATTTGCATGGTCCCACCCCACATGTGTGCCGTGTACCTTATTTACATTATTAGCAAGCTAGACAGTCCCCTTGGTGGATCACAAACACCTCCGAGTGATGAGATCTACTGCTATAAAGATTTGCCACCTCAGAAATCCTATGGAGCAGTTCCACTCTGCCCTATAAGGTCAATATGAGGCAGAATCTACTTACATGCAATGAGTTGTTTTTAGTTACACATTAATTTCATATAACTGAGATCAGCAAGTATTTGTCCTTTTGTAACTGACTTACTGTATTCAGCATGTTTTCAAGATTCATCCATATTCAAGATTTGTTCATTCATCCATGCATCGGGACTTCATTTCTTTTTATTGGTTCAGTAACATTCCATCCAAAGAAAGCATCAAAAGATGATGGACGGAATAAACAGAGTCACTATACCAAAAATAAATTTTAGATATTCAAACATTTCAACAGGTAGTATGTGATCAAGAGCCAATGACCCTGAAGGAAGAAGTCCAAGGTGCACTGAAGGCATTGGCAAAGAACAAGGAAACATGAATTGATGGAATACAAATTTAAATCTTTCAACAAACTTATGCGGCACTGGAGTCACTCTCTCATCTATCCCAAGAAATTGGGAAAACAACTACCTGGCCTACAGACTGGAAGAGATCCATATCTGTGCCCATTCCAAAAAGAGGTGACCCAACGAAATGCGGAAATCATCGGACAATATCATTGACATCTCATATGAGTAAACTTTTACTAAAGGTAATACAGAAACGACTGCAACTATACATTGACAGAGAAGTTCCAGAGGTCCACGCTGTATTCAGAAGAGTATGTGGAACAAGTGATATATCATTGCTGACATCAGATGGATCTTGGTTGAAAGCAGAGAATACCAGAAAGATGTTTACCTGTGCTTTATTGACTATGCAAAGTTTTTCAATTGTGTGGATCATGACAAGCTATGGATAACATTGTGAAGTATGAGTATTCCATAACATTTAATCATGCTCATGAAGAACCTGTACATAGACCAAGAGACAGTTGTTTGAACAGAACAAGGAAACACCTAATGGTTTAAAATTAGGAAAGGTGTCTCCAGAATTGTATCCTTTCACCATATTTATTCAATCTGTATGCTGAGCAAATAATCTGAGAAGCTGGGTTATATGAAGAAAAATGTGGCATCAGGATTGCAGGAAGACTCATTAACAACCTGCGATATACAGATGATGCAATCTTGCTTGCTGAAAATGAAGAAGACTTAAAATACTTACTGATGAAGATCAAAGAGCACAGCCTTTGGTATGGATTACATCTCAATGTAAAGAAAACAAAAATCCCCACCACTGGACTAATAAACAACATCCATATCAATCGAGAAAAGACTGAAGTTGTAAAAGACTCTATTTTCTCGGATCAAACATCAACATTCAAGGAAGCAGCAGTCAATAAAACAAATGACGTATTGCATTGAACAAATCTGCTTCACAAGACCTCTTTAAAGCGTTGAAGAACAAAGTCTGACTCAAGTCATGGTTTTTTCAATAACCTCATGTGAACATTGGACAGTGAAATAAGAAAGACTGTAAAATAATTGATGCATTTGAGTTATGGTGTTGGAAGAGAATATTAAAAATACTTTGGACTGCCAAAAGAACAAACAGATCTGTATTGGAAGAAGTGAAGCCAAAGTGCTCCTTGGAAGCCAAGATGGCCAGATTTCAGTTCTTATACATAGCATCAGGAGGGACCAGTCACAAAAGAAGGATACCATGTTTGGAAAGTGGATAGTCAGAGAAAAAGAGGAAGACCCTCAATGTGATTGGCACAGTGGTGGAAACCAGTGATGCGCTCAGGAATACCAATGATTTTGAGGTTGTGCCAGGAACGGGAAGTGTTTGATTTTGTTATGTATGAGGTCGGTATGAGTTGGTACCGACTGGATGGCACCTAACAACAACAAATATTCCATTAGAATCTCTAGTCATACTGTACGATAAGCACTGGACTACAAGCCACAGGTTGGTAATTCAAACCAACCGGCCAGGAGAAAGATGGGGCTTTCTGTTCCAGTAAAGATTTACAGCCTCAGAAACCCTATACAGGGCCAGTATGAGTGAAAACTAGCTTGGTGACACCTCACAACAGCATCAACAACACTCAGTCATTTGGTAGGAATTACAAAGACTAGCTAGAAGAGCCATATCAAGTAAGCATCACAATTCCTACTGAAATAATAAGCATCTCCCTCAGTGTGAAAAGTCAATGAGCTAGCACAAAACAAGCCCTGCGGCAGCATTTTTCATTTTGCTATGGTGTGTAGCGTAGTGGTTACGAATCGGGCTGAGAACCTTAAGGTCAGCGGTTCGAAACTACCAGCCACTCCGCAGGAGAAAGATGAGGCTTTCTACTCCCATAAGGATTTACACCCTCAGAAACCCTGTACAGGGTCGCTATGGGTCGGAACCGACTCAACGGCACTTAACAACAACAACAATGGTGTGTTTTAGGAGTCATTTGCCTTTTTTGATAGCCTTTTTATTTCAAACAAATGTATCAGATATTGCTGTCTTTCAAATTCCACTCTTAAGTGACTTCCTTCTCAGGTAGGACCAAGCAAATTTCCTGTTTCTAGATAGTCTTGGAGTCCTAGTATGGATAAGCAATGGACTGCTAATCACAAGGTCAGCAGTTCAAACTCACCATCCACTCCTCGGAAACCCTATAGGGTCACTATGAGTCGGAACCAAATCAACAACACTTAGGAACAGACTGATTGTCTTATTTAAGGATTATTAGCCAGGGTTACCTTTACTTTACCACATGGGGTTGCATCACTCAGTACAATGTAATATTGTGCTAACCTAAGCATTTATCCTATAAAACTTTGGTACATTAAATACTTAATAAATGATTGTTAAGTGTAGAATACATGACATAATCTGTTTTGTATGAAGAACAACAAAAAGTTAGCATTTAGCAAATGCTACAAGCAACTTACCTAAGCAGAAGGACAAATGAATGGGAATTTTGACAACTGTATGTTAACCAGTGAATTTTGGGAGGTATTTGGAATGTCTCTTCTAGTCACCAAGTGATACCTTCTTGAAGAAGGTAGGCCTCTTAGGAGCTCCAGACTGAAGACTGAAGAGCCCTGGGAACATTCCAGGCATATGGTACAGCTTGAGAAAGAGGCTCAGGGGTGAAAGTAACATAGTTGAGGTTTGAAAAAAAAAACCCAAGAAACATTTTGCCAAACATGTTTTTCCCCTCAGTGTTCAAAGTGAAAAAGGAAATGCAATCCATATGGTTTGGATTCATTTGTGCTCAATTATGAAAAGCCTCAAGACATTTCCTAACCTCTCAAGTTTTTTAGCTCTTTTTCTCCCTGAAGAACAGGAAGTCTTAATTTTCCTAGCTTAAGGGAACTTGAAAACTAAACGATTTATGTTGGACTTAAATATGAGAGTTCATGAGTTTAAAGTCGGGCATACTTGGTATGATCCAGTGTCCAAACTGTTGCTAGTGATGTTTGTCTCTTCTTAAAACCCTCAGTGTGATATTTTTCAGATCACTTTGATTTGATTTTTGTCTTTAAATGGAATAGGATATATTTTGAAATAAGAACATATAGGAGATTCAGAATTTATAGTCAGATTACTGATGACTCCAGCCTAGTTAATTGCACATCTAAATGAATCACCTCCATATGCTAGCATAGTCCTGGTTTCTCTCATTTTTTTACTTTTACAGGGGAGGGGGGTCTCAGAATATGTTAGTAAACAAGCATACCATTTGATGTTTTTAAGTCTTATGGAATGACTTTGATCCATGAGAGCTCTCCCACATAGGATTAGCTTTGTGAGTGACTGTCCCTCTGACGTGCCTCTTTTTTGTTGTTCAGCACTAAAAATTGCCTGATATGTTGAAATACACAGTTAATATTTCTGCTAAAGATAATATGCGGGAAAGGTAGTTAAAATAGAGACTCAGATCAGTGATAGAATCACAAAGACATTGTTTCATTGGTTTTGTTTTTACTACAGTAGTCAACCATAGATATTGAACTTCAACTCTTTTCCTTCATCCTGCCCTTCAACATAATCTTCAAAGAGATAAGTTATTGTTAGGAAGTGCCCTCAATTCAATTCTGACTCATAGTCATCATGTACAGGGATTCTGAGGAGCAGGTGGTGGGTTTGAATCACTGACCTTGTGGTTAGCAGCACAGGGCTTATCATACAGCACCACACCAAGATACCCAATGAGATATAAAGCATTATAATTTACTCTTACATCCCCTTAATTGCCTTTTTGTTATGACTTTTTCCAGTGTATAATCTGCGGTCCAGCAATAGTCTAACCAACCTTGTGCAATTGTCACCAGAGGAAATATGGCGACTTGTCTCTTCTGTGCGGAACACGTTACTATCAGAGCTATATTTTGATGTTTTTCACACGCTTAGCAGTCATTTCCAGGTTTCAACAAAGAACTCTAATATCAACTTTCAAGACCCTGTGTGGTCTAATTGTCCCCCCCCCTCTTTTTTTTCCTTTCCCTCTAAAGCAGCTGCGTCCAACTGCTCTGTCTGGTATTATTCCACCTATCTAGAAAGAGGCAGTAGGGATGCTTAGATGTAGATCTTCTGGCACTCAAATCTTCTCCATCATAATTATCTGTTATCTGTTTACATTGGCTGAAGGGACTGTTTCCTTGGGAATATTATTATAAACCCAATCCCTTGCCATCAAGTTGATTCCTACTCACTGCTACCCTAAGCACAGAGTAGAACTGCTCCATAGAATTTCAAGGCTGTAAATCTTTATGGAAGCAGGCTGCCACTTCCTTCTGTGGGACAGCTGGTGGGTTCAAACAATGACTTTTTGCTTAGCAGCTGAGTGCTAACCAATTCCCCTTCAGGACTCCTTAGAAGAGTCAGAGTGCTTCAGTGAATCTAAGGGCTTGGGGGGACAGTGGTGGTGTCAGATAGTGATCAGAAAGAAAGACCAATGTTAAAAAAGGGTTAACCAGATTAGAGGTGTTACACTAGATTAAGGTAATTTTGGAGCACTGATGGTGCTATAGGATAGCCCACAAGGTTGATGGTTTCAGCCCACGAAGAAAGACGAAGCTTTCTGCTCCCGTAAAGATTTACAGCTTCAGAAACCCTATAAAGGGTCACTATGAACTGGAATCCACACGATGTCAATGAGTGTTATAGTCTATCCCAAGGGGAAATAATCATAGAAAAAGAAATGCACACATTCACTTCAGATCTGCGAAACACAACCCTACTGCTTGGCCCCAGTAGAGACTTTGATAGGAGAGGAGACAAGGAGCAATAAATTTTGACGACACTTCTCAGAAGTGATCTAGTTTAAATACTTGAGTGATTCATGTTTGAAACACTGACTCTACAATCAGAAAACAAACTACTTGCTATAGAGCCGATAACTACTCACGGTGACTCCATTTATGTCAGAGTAGGGAGTCCTGGTGTGGCGCCGCAGGTTAATGCACTGGACTGCAAGGTCTGTTTGACCCACAAGGTTGGTGGTTCAAGCTCACCACCCATTCCTCAGAAACCTTATACAGGGTCTATATGAGTCAGAACCAACTCGGCACTTAACAAACAACAGAAGTGTGCTCCATTGGACTTCCTTTCTCCTTTCTTAATTGTGATGAAAATATACATAAGAAAACATGTTAACAATTTCTACATGTATTAAGAAGCTTCAAAACATTTTTGGAATAGGAAACTACAACACCTCTACAAGACAAAGACAAATAACCCAATTTAAAAAATGTGCTCAGGGCATGAACAGACATTTCATCAAGGAAGCCATTCAAGCAGCCAACAAACATAGGAAAAATATTCATGATCATTCGCCATTTGTTATTGTTGTTGTTAAGTGCCATTGAGTCAGTACCAACCCATAGCAACCGTATGCACAGCAGAATGAAACACTGCCCAATCCTGGGCCAACCTCACTACTGTTGCCACGCTTGAGTCCATCGATGCTGCCACTTGGCCAGACCATCTCATTGGGGGTCTTCCTTTTTTTCTCTGACCCTCCACCTTACCAAACATGATATCCTTCTCCAGCAACTGCTCCCTCCTGACAATATGTCCGAAGTATGAGAGACGAAGTTTGCACTTCTTCCAAAGTGAATCTATTGGCAGCCCATGGCACTTTCAATAATCTCTTCCAATACCATAACTCAAAAGCATCAATTCTTCTATGGTCTTCCTTATTCACTGTCCAGCTTTTGCATGCATATGAGGTTATTGAAAATACCATGGCTTGGGTCAGGCACACTTTAGACCTCAGCTCACATCTTTGCTATTCAACACTTTACAAAGGTCTTGTGCCACAGATTTGCCTAAGGCAATACGTCCTTTGATTTCTTAACTGCTACTTCCAGAGTGTCGATAGTTGATCCAAAAAGAATGAAGTCCTTGACAGCTTCAATCTTTTCTCCGTTGATATAAGAATGTTGTTTATTGGTCCAGTGGTGAGGATTTTTGTTTTCTTTTCATTGAGATGTCATGCATACTGAAGGCTGTGCTCTTTGGTCTTCATCAGTAAATGTTTTAAGTCCTCTTCACTTTCAGCAAGCAAGGTTGTATCATCTGCTAGAACTCTGAACCACATATCAAGGGATTTTTAGAAGCTTGGAAGGCTTACAGCTAGGGGAATTTGTAGCAGCAGAATCAAGAAATCCATTGCTTTCTAATTCAAAATGCTCAGCTGCTCCCGGAGCTGCCATCTTGGGAGAGACCAAGCGGGGAAGAATCAGAACAGCCACGCATGCCTGACAGAACCGTGGAGATACAGGTGTGGGCATTCTTTTTTATTTTGGTATCTGTTCATTGGTCTCTCGCTGTCTGCACACCGCCATTCTGGTGACTAGAGGGGATGCCTGAGTGAATGGACAACCCACCCCAACCCCTGGAGGGTTCTACTACACATACGCACAGATCTCCTCAAAATTTAAAGTGATTGTTTCCACTTAAAACCAAATGGCCTATTCATAACCACTCTGGTAGTGTAGTGGTTATAAGTCGGGCTGCCAACCACAAGGTAAGCAGTTCGAAACTATCAGCTGTTCCGTGGGAGAAAGATGAGGCTTTCTGCTCCCGTAAAGATTTACAGCCTCGGAAACCTTGTACAGGGTCACTATGAGTCGGAACCAACTCCACAGCACATAACAACAACAAAAAATTAGTCATTCTTGTTGTTGTTAAGTGCCATCAAGTCGATTCCGACCCATAGTGACCCTGTATAGGGTTTCTGAGGAAGCGACTGGTGAGCTTGAGCCACCGACCTTGCAGTTCAAACGGCTTTGCAGTCCAGCACATTAACCCACAGCGCCACACCAGCACTCCAAGAGATGCAACTCAAACCAGCGAGACATCATCTCACATCAGCATTAAAAGCAAACTTCAAAAAGTCAGAGGACAATAAATGCTGGTGAGGATGTGGAGAGACTGAGACCCTCCTACATTGCTGGTGGGAATGTAAAATGGTCCAACCACTCTGAAAACAGTATGGCCTTCCTCAGAAAGTTGGAAACAGATTTCTCCAGCAATTCCTCTACTTGGTACATAGCCACAAGAAATACAAGTCAGAACACTAGTAGATACAGCCACACCAATGTTTATCACAGCACTATTCACAACAGCAAACAGAGACAGCCTAAGTACTCATCATTGCAAGAATGGATAAAAAACTCTGATACATACGCACAATGGAGTATTATGCTACCTTGAAGAATAACAATGAATTGCAAATCATGGCATAATATGGATAAACCTTAGGGACATTATGCTGAGTGAAATTAGTCACTAAAGGACAAATATTGCATAAGATCATTATTGTAAAAGCTTAAGAAGAGATACCCATACTAAAAGGGGGAAAAAACATTCTTTGTTGGTTACCAGGGGTGGTAAGGAGGGAACGGTAGAGTACATGGTAGGGAGCAGACACATCATAGTTTGGGTGTTGGTGAGGATAATACACAAGAAGGGGGAGGGGATGGAAGAACAAGGTAGAAAGGGGAACACTGAGGCAGGTTTGCATGGGCTAAATGCGACAGAGGTAAATAGTGATGCATGCTCAGTCTTGGAAAAACAGCACTCTGTGAAACAAGGATTGAGGCATAATCTGAATGAGTAAAAGAGGGTAAATAATGTTAAGATGCTTGACTGTCTTATGAATATTGGTTTCCCTTGCTTACTATTGTAAAATAGACATTTGAAGGGGATATAAAGGAATAGCCAGAAACATGATTATAGAAAGCTTGTAAGCCCGCCTTCAATCTATAACTGATTGGAATACCTAAAAGGGGTGCTAGAACTTGCTTCTTGTGGAGTCTTGTTGTTGTTAAGTGCTTTCGAGTCGATTCCGACCCATAGCGACCCCGTACAGGGTTTCCGAAACTGTAAATCTTTACGGGAGCAGAAAGCCTCATCTTTCTCCCATGGAACAGCTGGTAGTTTCGAACTGCTGACCCTGAGGTTTGCAGCTCAATTCGTAACCACTATGCTACCAGAGTTCCTTTGTGGTTCCTTAGTAGTGTATAAGACCTTAGGTGGAATCCTGACCCCCATCCAGAACCTTCTGAAGTGGGATATTCCCACTTGAAAGGCCAAGCAGACTAGGCTGGAGCAGCTAGAGCAACAGAGGATATTTCTTGAAAGAAAGACCAGCAGGAAAAACCAAAAACAAAAATGGCAGTCTGATTGGCTACTACAAAGAACAAGTAAGTTGTTTGCTGGGAAGCCATCAAGGTAAGCAATCAAGTTCTTTCAGGACAAACCCCCTTCCAAGACTAAAACTCAAAGCAGGCATGTAAGCTTGCTGGCGACCACGTTGGTCTACTGGAAGTGGGGAGAAAGCAGCAATGAAGATGTGGGCTGAGTTACACCACATTCCGTAGACTCATTAACCAGGAGATGAGAGAGAGAAGAGGAAGGGTTGGTTGGTGTGAAGTATGGTGAGATCTAGGGACTCCTGGGCCCATGGACAGGAATATAGTCATGGAGGGCTAAAGATTAGAGTGAAGCGTTCAGCTGATATGAAGTGAAGGGAGACACACAAGAACACCCAACTTGCAGATAGTGCTCATTTGACCTAGCTCCAGTGGCTTGGTGATGAGAACTCAACTACAGGAAGATAAAAAAAAAACTTTTTTTTGATAAAGGAAACAAGTATAAATTGCTACACTTTGATGAACTTGACCTATACTTATGGATGTAGTAGTTCAAATATCAACTGAAAGAGAAGGAATCGTCACATCAAGCATATTTCCCATTCCCTCTGTACACAGGGTTTATAGGGATGGGCCACTTAGACTTTGGCTACCTAAAATGCTGGGTGGGTGGGTGGGGGGGGCGGAGGGACTATAAAGGCACGAAGTGACTGGCTTACAAGTTTTCAAGAGGGAGTTTAGTTTCTGAGTGTGTTGGGTAAGACAGAGTCCCTACTAAATAGTTTTCATCTTGTCTAGACGGGTCTGCTGAAAAGAGATGGGGATAAGATTCTCATGATTCAATAGTGAATAATTGTTATCATGAGTAATTGCGATTGTCACAACTGTAAAGGCAGAAGTTTTGTAACAAAAAGAGGGGAGTAGTTAATCTTACAGACCAGGAACAGAGGACCCTAGGGCCATCAAGGGAGATGAGCATGAGCAGAATGAGGGATCCTATCCAGAGGAGCTGCGACACCATAGATGGAGATGATGTTGCATGGAGAGATAGAGCAGCTGAGGACTCATGGCAAGAGACAGGCTATGTGCTGCCGGCCAGGAAACAGACTTGCAGAATGTGTCCTTTGGTTATTTAAATGATTATATATTCCTGAGTGTTTTTGTGTACATCAAAAATAACAATAATAATAATAAAAAAAAAAACACAGAGGGAATAGAAGCAAATATTGTTGAATGATGATGCATGGAGGGGATTGCAGTCATTGAAATGAAACAATGAATGTAAAACCGATGTTCTCAATTCACAATAAAAAAATTTTTTTAAGTTTGTGGAAAAATGACATTATTTCACTAACTTTTTTCACTAACTTTCTGAACCCTCCTCAGATAATTTAGTGACCTGGATTACAGTCTTCATCCAGAGAATTTTCAATGCTTACTTTTTAAAATATAGATTGCCAGGGGTTTCTTCTGAATTGCCTCTAAGTAGACTCAAACTTTCCATCTTTTGGTTAATAGCCAAACACATTAACCATTTGCATGATTCAAGAACTCTAGAGTTGGGGAGACTTGAGCTTAAGTCCAGGTTCCTGCACTTCCCAGTTGTTCAGCATTGAAAGAGTCACTTAGCTTCTCTAAGCTATAGTTTTCTCATCTATGAAAGAAGGATAGTAAAAGGAACTGCCTAATAGGGCATTTTAGAGGATTGAAAAAGACTCTGTGTATATGTGTATTTGCATATATAATAAAGAAAGGTAGTCCTAATTGAGCTTAAACTGCACTGGAGCCGACAATAATCGAGACATCTGTGATAAGTGGTGATTACAATAGGCTTAAAGGAATAATATCACAGTCTTAGAAGAAAATTAAGACATAGAGAGGAGAAAGAAGGAGGTTTGTGTGCTGCTGCATTGCTATGGTTGCCTTCCATTCAATTGAAAAGGAAACTTGATAGGATATTTAAATACATCCTTTCTGGAGAAAGGACCATACCAAACTCAGTCTAAAGGCCTGAGGATAGTTGCTCCTACTATTTTTTGCTGAAACTCCAAGGTCAGTCTAGTTCAGAATAAGCCATTTAAATGACAGTAATTTATGCATGTAAACAACATTCCTGAGCTCCTACTATGTGAGTAGCACTGAGATAATGGGGGAAGGGTGTATAAGATTTTCACATCCAAGAAACTCACAGATTGGTTGCAAAGATACATACGGTGGTGGTGGTGGTGGCTGTAGTGTGCCATGGAGTTGGTTCCTACTCATAGCGACCCTGTATAGGGTTTCTGAGGCTGTAAATGTTTAAGGGAGCAGAAACCCTCATCTTTCTCCCACAAAATGGCTGGTGGTTTCGAACTGCTGATCTTGAAGTTAGCAGCCCAACTTGTAACCACTACACTACCAGAGCTCCTTAGAGACAGATGCAGTAGCAGATAATTCTAATGCAATGTGGAAACAATGTGGAAAGTGCTATAATACAGGTCAGGCAAAAGGTCATGCAAATGATGAATGGTAAGTTTGGAAGCCACGGATTTGAGTCAAATCTTAAAGGATGAGGACAGGGTAACCAAGTGGTGATGGAGGTCGGAAAACAATTCAAGCAGAAGGAACAACATGTAAAGAAATGGTGACATGTGTGTGGGGGTTGGGAGAGGGCAACCACCACCACAGCAGAGTTGTGGATCTGCAAGCATTTCAAGGTGACTGGAGATTCGACTGCCAAAGGGTAGACGATGGTGTTAGGCAATGGTAGGAGAAGCTCTAGAGCTAAGCAGGAGGCAAATGATGAAGTCTTTTTCTTTTCTTTTTCTAAAACATAGTAAAAAGAGTAGCTATCATCTTGAAGACACAGTAAGCCGCTGAAGAGTTTTAAGCAAGGGTGAGAGACGATCATATTTGTGTTTTACATGGATCACTCTGGCTACAGTGTGAAGAACACATGGTAGACAAGTCTAAAATGAGGATAATTAGCAGTTGTTACGTGCCTTGGAGTGGGTTCCAGCTCATAGCAACCCTGTATAGGGTTCCTGAGGAGCAGCTAGTGAGTTTGAACTGCTGATCTTGTGGTTCACAATCCAAGGCTGATCCTACAGTGCCACATCAGGAGAATTCGTTAGGATTTTGCAATAATGTAGGTATGAGATGGGATCAATCTGGACTAAGACACTAGCAGCAGACACTTAGAAAAACAGAAAGCACTGGCCAGATTCCAAGGCTTCTGATCAGGCAGATAGAGAGTTTGCAGGGAAGTAGTTCTTATTATGTACGTGAATGCAAATCATGTCCACTTTGTCTAGCCTTCCCTGAAAAAAAAAAAACAAAACAAAACAAAAAACAAAAAAACAGAATAGCTAGGTTACTGGGGCTCCAGCATTTTTAGTTTCTCATACATGATTGATAGTGTATTTTCCCCTAAAGTACACACACTGCAAGCAACAGAATTCAAAAGAAAAACAAGACAGGATTAAAGTGGTGTTGGCTCTCACTTGACTTTGGGCATAATGCAAGCCATTGTGTTCAGCTCCTCACATTTATTTTAACATGGCTTACACTACAGAGCTCAAGAAGCAGAGACTTTCACATTCTTTCCCTAGGGCGCTCCCTGCATTTGCCTCCTACTGACGTCAAGAGTGAAAGATGCAGAGTGAATCAACCTACAAATACTTCCTGAACACCTCCTAGGAGTCCAGCCCTGCATTAGTACTACCAGGAGACAAAAGATTGATAATGGTGTGGATTAAGGGTCCACAAGCATAAGATAGACTCCTTGCCCTCAAGAAGCTCATAATCTAGTTGGGAAGGCATACCTATTATACATCAAATACCACCACAACAAGGTAGTACTAAACTCTGTGACATAAATTAGAAGTACATTAAGAATCCAGGGAAGCTATACCTCAGGGTAGTCTGAAAGGTTAGCCTGAAGAAACGAAGTGTGCATGAGTTTGGAACGGGGATAAGACTTGAAATGACAGAGAAGAAAGGGAAGTTCTTTCAAGCAAGGGTGGTGATGGGAGTAGAAATGGGGGCATGCACATGTATGGGTGGTGGAGAGAGTGACACAATTACTAAAAGAGTTGTATTTTCTTCAAAAGAGCAGGAAAAAGAATCCCTGGCATCTATATTTTAGCTTTAAGAGGGACAGAAAAAACTTAGGAGAAAGGAGGTCAAAAAGAGAAAGGAGGTATCAAAGTTTTCCAAAGTAGATTCTATGATGCCTTTTCTTAGCCTTGTTTTAGGATAAAATAGGAAGATGTGTGAAAGGAATAAGAAGTCAGGAAGTCAAGAAAGGAAAAATTTAGAAATGGACATTAGAGATGATTGCAAAGCAACATGAAGCTAATTAATGTCAATAAATTATATAAATAAAAAAGTGTTTAAATGGCAAGTGTTTTGTTATCGATACAAGGGTAAATCAAAGAGTATTGCTACCAAATCATACAACCCTTCATTAATTAAAAATATCAAAATTTGAAACTATTGTTGCTCAGTATATACCCCTGCTAGGTCTATGCCCTTTTGAAAGTGGTGTTTGGTTTATACACTTCAGAAAGTAGTGTTTCCATCTCTTCAACTCTTCCCCTAAAATTTCTGTGATCTTCAATTTTCACCAAGTCAAAATAACAGTACTGGCATTTCCAAAGGACTCAAATCACGATCCTTTTCAATATTCTTTTAGTTTGGGAACAAAAAGAAGTTGACAGGGACAAGATCTGGGTTGTAGGGTGGATAGTGTAAGGTTTCCCAACAAAATTCTTGTAGAACAACCCTTGCTACATTCGAAGAATTGGGCAAGTGTGTCGTCATGATGGGAAAAAATTTCTCAGTGCAACTCCCCTGCTCTTTATCACCAACGCAGTTGGCTATTTTCTTAAAGCTTCTTTCTAATAAGCCCCAATGATTGTCCTGTGTCCTTAAGAAAGTATATCAAGAATATCTTTTTGGAATCCCATCAAAATAGTCACCATGACATTCTGAGCCCACCTTTCTTCACTGAATTTATCTTTGGGGTCTTCCAAATCTTCCTTAAAATATTTAACCCAGCTAAAAACTATTATTTTATATAGGATCATATTTCTATATATTATGGCAAAGCTTCAATGATTTGGGAAGAAGTACAATTCAGTTTTGTTAAGAATTTGATACCCTGACCTCAAAATCTTTTCCTCCCTCCCCATGGCACAAAAAGTATCCATTTTTTTTAAAGCACTCTAATCACACTAAGACAAGTGTATAACTAAGAGAACTTGTCTGCAGCTATCTACTGAGCACAGGGAAATATTTTAATATGTTTTATTTGGAATAAACTTGTGCATGTCTAAATTGGAACCCTAGTAGCAATACTTTTTGACTTACCCTCATATATGGCTTATACAATATCAACACAATTAATAGAAACTGCGTAACATGATTAAACACGTGAAATAGCTTTGGTGCCTTATTTTGCTTTTGCCTGTTCAGTGGCAGACTATATTTTTCCTGGATGTTTAGTGACTTGAACTGCTCAGTTTGTTTAAAGTAATTGGGTGACATAACTTTAAATGATTTGAGATTATGGTTGTGTTTTATTTTGGTTATTCCTTCTCATTTCTCTTTTCCTTAGAAGATACCACTAGCCTCAAAAGAACAAGAAAAGCTGTAATTTTCTGGGTTATTGTCACTTAAAATGACTTCCTATCAGGGCACAAATTCTACCATACTTTGAAGCAATTGGGATAAGCAACCAAAAAAGAAGATACTAGAGAATACAAAAAAGTCAATCCAGAGCTCTGGGATCCAGAAGAGGTATTGCCATGCTCCACAGTACATATTTTAGAGTATTTGTGGAAGCAGTGGGCTGGAAGTTTGGAGTCTGCAAGAAGTGAATATGGTATTTAGCTCCTCCTGCTTTGGTGGAATCCTGACAGAACTTCATCACTGCCAATAAGTCTCTGAGTCATATCTATTAGGTGTCACTATTACTTTTAGTCTGATGTGATATTGTCTAGTGCATATTTGTTGTTGTTGAGTGCTGTTGAGTTGGTTCTGACTCATGGTGACCCTGTATAAGGTCTCCGCGGAGCAACTGATGAGTTTGAACTGCCAACCTCGTAGTTCAAACCAACCTTATGATCTTGTGCTTATCCTACAGAGCCACACCAGTACTCCAGTGCATACTATACTATATCAATATCATCAAGAAGGTGTCATATGCATTTTCACCAAAACTGTCAAAAAAAAAAATTTTTTTTTTGGTGCATAACATTTAGCAAACTAGAAGCGTTATGGATACAGTCAGCAATTTCAAGCTTCATTTAAATTGCATAAAAATATGTTCTCCTCCTACATTTTCTTAGCCTGATAAAGAAAAGGCATGGACTTTGAAGTCAAATACATTTGGGTTCAATTTCTAGTTCAACTTAGTAGTGACATTAAAGTAAGTCATTTATTTTCTTTGTCACCTCCCTCATTAGATTTTTGTAAAAAGTAAGTAAAATAGTCTATAAGATGCCTCTAGAACACGATATCGGCTCATAATACCCCCTTTTCAAATGTTACTGTTCATTTCTTCTTTTGAATAAAAGAAAGACATTTAAACTTTTAACTTCCCATTTACTTCAATGTAGAAATTAAATATATTTTAGGAATAATTTCTTTTTTCTCTTATTATGAAATGAACAATCTTTAAGGACATATATTCATATTTGATGTAGTGATGGCTAATGCATGAGATTTTCTTTCTAGAAAATCATAAAACAAGAACATCTTTTAGAAAAGGAAACAGACCATGGACAAGATCAAGATCTAGGAAATACTTTTATAAGACCTGTTTGTATTTCTTCTGCCAGCAGGTTTTTAGAAAAGTACTTGAGAAGCAGACTGGTAATGTGGCCTAGAACGTAATATGGCAAGAAGGATCTGCTTGTCATAAAGAGGTCTTCTAGGAAAGGACAAACATTTTAATATAAAAGTAGGTCCAGGAGCAATTAGCTTAGGCTTGTTTACAAAATAACTTGAATTTTTCTTCTTGAAAGATTCAAAGCACTATACTTGTTTCTAATCGAGTAGTACAGTGGTTTGAGAATACTTGGGGCTTTAGTCTTTAGTAATGTAATCTTAATACCTCACATTTCAAATTCTGAAGTTGGTTGTAAATAAATGTAATCACCATAAAACTTAATTTCTTTTGATCTCGTAAGTTCTGTAGTTTATGATTTTAGAGACTAGTATTTTAAGAATCCAAGAATAGTACCATGGACAATAATGTGAGAATTATCAATCCCTTTATAGTTTTATTGTGTCTTTATACTTTCTATTTGCTTTTCTATTTCACAGTTAGAGGGACAGAGAATGAAATGAGATATTCAATGGAAATGCTATTTAGGAACATTTCATCACCCTGATGTTTCCTTTTTGCAAAGAAAGCCATGCACTCTACTGAAACTTTTCTGATTTTTCTTTTGCTGCCCATTGCGAGATGGAAGGACATAGTAGATTGGTAATTCTGGAAAAAATGCCTCAACACGATTAGCTTGGGTTTGCTATTTTTTTCCCTCTTGGGAGTAAGCCTGCCTGCAGACAGTATGAGTTCTCCTCTGTTCCTCTCTGCCATAGATTATACATGTGTTTGCTGTTTCATTCTAAGGATCCCTGGAAGTGTAGTGGATTACGAGCTGGGCTGCTACTCACAAGGTCAGCAATTTGAATCTACCAGTTGCTCTACAGGAGAAAGATGAGTCTTTTAAAAGCTTCCATACCGATTTACAGCATTACCCTATACAGGATTGCTAGGAGTCGGAACCTACTCTACGGCACACAACTATCACCATTGCTTCATTCTAAAGCTGGGCAGGCAAATCTGTCTAATTTTGAAGATCAGAACCTTTACTGATATCAAAGGTGATTATTGGACATCCATAGTTAAGTCTTTGTTTCTCAAAAATAGTATAATCTGGATTAGAAGAGTTGGTATCTATTAAGTATCCCACCCCAACCTACTTTCAAAACATGGAGGGGGGAGTCTTTTTTTCAAACACTAAGAAAAAACTCTAACTAAAAGTCATAAAGATCTGAAATATCACATTCCATTTTTAACATTTGCTCTTTAACATGTTGCAACATTATATTCAAGAGAAGTCTCCACATTTATTGGTAGGAGGTTGGAATCTGAAAGTTGAAAGTTCTTCGCAAACAATGGTTAATGCCAATCCCTTGCTTAGTGAATTATGGGAAGAAACCCAAATCAATGAAACAGCTGAGGAAAGGTTGGTATACAAGGAAAATTAATGTTCACAATTTGGAATTGGTCTGGAATAGCATATGATATTTGGCATCCAAAAACAATTCTGCTTTTCATGATTAAAGGAATATTTTTGAACCAGAACCAAACACAAATGCAGCATTAAATGGAATTCAGATGGTCACCTTTCAACCTTCAAGGGAGTGAAAGGGAATGCTTTATTTTTTTAATTATGAGGAAAATAAAGACAACCAATGGGATGGAAGTGTTTCAAAATGTTTAATGAGTTCTTTAATATTAAGCATTAAACTAGTTAACAGTGACTGCACAGTATTTTACAGAGGCTGAAGTCCAAGATAAGCTCCTAAATCACCATATTCTGATATTATCACCAGAGTTTGACTTGCTTTTTTTTTCTTGAATTGTAGACTAAGGGCTAGGGCCTAAAAGCAGTGACTCTAAAGTAATATGCCACTCTCTAAGACACTTGACCAAACAAATGTGGGCATATCAATATCATGTCTTCAAAGTAACACCTGTGTATACTTATTTCTGTGACTCTGCCAAGCATGCTGGGACTTTTCTCTGGGATTTGTCTCTCTTTAAAATTGATATATAACCACAGAAAAGTGAACAAATACAGATCAATAGATTTTCACATATGTGTACATACACCCATGTAACTACCACCAGATCAAGATAAAATCTTTTCCACCCCAGCCCCCAGCCCCAGCTCCATGATCTCTGCTAATCATTATTCTTCCCCAAAGGAAACAATTCTTCTAAAAAATATCAACATAGATGACTTTTGATAGTTTTGGAACTGTATTTAAATAGAATCATACACACAAGTATGTATATACGAGGGGGCTTCAAAAAGTTGGTGGAAAAAATGAATTAGAAGAAAATGGACTTTTCCCAAGAACTTTTTGAAGCCTCTATACATCTACTGTTGATATCTGACTTCCCTGAGTGGCACAAACAAACACTCAACTGCTAGTCAAAAGGTTGGCATTTCAAACCTCCCCAGAGGCCCCTCAGAAGACAGACCTGCGGACCTGTTTCTCTATGGAGCCGTTTTCTCTACCTACATGGAGTTGCCAAGAGTAAGAATTGACTTGATGGCAAAAAACAACAACAATGTTTCGTTATGGGAATGTTTGTTGTCATCTGTTGTTGTGTACCACCAAGTTGGTTCCGACTCATGTTGTTGTTGTTAGGTACCATTGAGTTGGAATCGACTGATAGCAACCTTATGCACAGCAGAAGGAAACACTGCCCGATCCTGAGCCAACCTCACCATCGTTGCCAAGCTTGAGTCCATTGATGCTGCCACTTTGCCAATCCATCTTGCTAGGGGTCTTCCACTTTTCCTCTGACCCTCAGCCCTACCAAACATGATATTCTCCAGCGACTGGTCCCTCCTGATAACATGTCTGAAATATGAGAGACAAAGTTTGGCCATCCTGGCCTCCAAGGAGCACTCTGGCTGCACTTCTTCCATCACAGATCTGTTGGTTCTTTTGGCAGCCCATGGTACTTCCAATAGTCTCCTCCAACACCACAACTCAAAAGCATCAATTCTTCTACAGTCTTCCTTTCACATGCATATGAGGTTATTGAATATACCATGGCTTGGGTCAGGCGCAACTTAGTCTTCAAGCTGACATCTTTGCTCTTCAGTACTTTAAGAAGGTCTTGTCTGACTCATAGTGACCCTATATAGAGAGCGACTGCTGGGTTTAAACTGCTGGCTTTGTGGTTAGCAGTCCAGTGTTTATCCTACAGCACCATAACAGGGCTCTATGGCAATGTTCCACATTTTATCTCTGCACTCTACTATTGAAGGGTGTTTGAATTGCTTCTGGAATGGTGTTATTATGACAAACACAAGTATGAACATTGCTATACAACATTTTTGATGGCCATAAACACACCTTACTCAAAAGTGGGTTGTAAGCTCATAGAAAGTCATATATCTAACTTTTAAAAAGTGCTGCCAAACACTTTTCAAATACAGATATAATAATTTATGCTCCCACCAGCAATGTATGAGTGTTCCAATTGCTCCACGCTCAATTGCCCAGACTTGATATTTTTCATCCATTTATTTTATATAGTGGATGTGTATAGGAATACCTGGGTGGTACAAATTTTAACTAGTAGGATGGCAGTTTGAATCCACCTAGCGGAACCTCAGTAAAAAAGCCTGGCCATCTACTTTCTAAAGGTTACAGTCATGGAAAGTCTATAACACACATGGGGGCTCGATGAGTGAGATCAACTTGATTGCAACTGGTTTGATTTTTTCCCCTTTTTTAAATAGTGGATGTATAGTGGTATCTCATTATGGTTTTACTTTTTATTTCCTCAATGACTAATTAAGGATTCCTGGTGTGGTGCTGTGGGTTAATGCGCTACACTGAAAAATCAATTTGAGCCATAAGGTGAGTGGTTCAAGCTCATCAGCTGCTCCTTGGAAACTCTAAACAGTGTTGCTATGGGTCACAACCAACTCAACAGCATTTAACAACAACTACAATGACTAATTATGTTGAGCATCCTCTAGTATGTATATTGTTTCTTTGAATACCTTTATTTTATCATGTGCCTGCTCAATTCTTTTGTATATTTTTTTAAAGTTGTTTGTCTTCCTTTTTTATTGATAAGAGTTCCTTATGTACTCTGGATACAAATGTTCTATATTAGACGTCTTGCAAATATCTTCTCTCATTCTATAGCTTGCCTTTTCACTCTCTTATTGCTATCGCTTAATGAATACACATTTTTAGGGCATATTCTTTATTTATTTAAGTTTTTTTATTGTGGATTGAGTAAAAGTTTACACAGCAGATCATCAGTTTTACATTCAACAAATCACACACCTTGGTTCATTACAATGATTATAATCCCCTCCATGTACCATCAGTTAACAGTGTTTCTCTCTATTCACTTCAGCCCCCCTCCCCCTTTTTTTTAAACACTCAGGCACATATAATAATTTACACCACAAATGGGAGCATTCTGCAAGTCTGCCTCTTGGCCACCAGCTATTAGTCCCTCTCTTTCCATGAATCTAGAGTTCTCAGTTGCTCTCTCTCTCCATGTTCCCATCTCTGACTCCATCTCTGGTGTCACTGCTTCTCTGGGTAAGGTCTCACATTCCACTTGTGCTCTTATCCCTTAATGGTCCTAGGGTCGTTTTTTCTGGACTATAAGATTAACCACTCCCCTGTTTTTGTTACAAAACTTCTACCTTTACAATTGTGACAGTCGCAATTAGTCATGATAACAATTACTCACTATTGAATCATAAGAATCTTATCCCCATCTCTTTTAATCAGACTTGTCTAGACAAGATGGAAACTATTTAGTGGGGACCCTCTCTTTCCTCACACACTATTAAACTAAGCTCCCCCTTGAAACTTTGTAAACCAGTCATTTTATGACTTCATCACCCCTTCATCAAATTGTAGCAATTTACCCTTGTTTCCTTTATCCCAAAATAATTTTTTTTTTTGTAATCTTCCTCTAGTCGAATTCTGATTATCAAGCTATCGATGCTAGGTCAAATGGATACTGTATGCAAGTTTGGGTGTTCTTGTGCATCTCCCCTCACTGCATATCAGCTGGATGCTTCAATCTCAGCTCTAGCTCTCTGTGGCTATGTCCTTGTCCATGGGCTGAGGTGTCCCCATGTCTCACCACACTTTAGACCAACCAGCCCTTCCTCTTCTCTCTCTCATCTCCAGGTCTACGGGAGTCAATGGACTGTGGTTGAACTCAGCCCATTTCTTCATTGGTGCCTTTCCCCTCTTCCACTCACCAGTAGATCAATGTAGTCGCCAGCAAGCGTACATACCTGCTCATGTGTTCCCCTTTGAGTTTCATTCTTAGAGGGGGATTTGTCCTGAAGGAACTTGTTTGCTTGCCTTGATGGCTTCTTGGAAAACAGTTTGCTTATTCTTGTAGTAGCCCGTCACACTGACATTATTGTTTTGTTTTGTTTTGTTTTCCTGATGATCTTTCTTTGAAGATGTATCTTCTGTCACCTAGTTGTTCTAGGCTGGTCTGCTTGCCTTTTCTAGTGGGAATGTCCCACCTCAGAAGGTTCTGAATGGGGCTCAGGATTTCACCTAATGATCTATACTCTGCAAAGGCTCCACAAGAGGCCTATTTCACTAGGCAAGTTCTAAAACCCCTTTTAGGTATTCCAATCAGTTATAGGCTGAAGATGGTCTTACGAATTTTCTGTAATCATATTTTCTGACATTCCTTTCTATCCCACTCAAATGTCTATTTTACAATAGTAGGCAAGGGAAACCAATATTCATAACACAGTCAAGCATCTTAGTATTATTTTCCCTCTTCCAACTATGCCTAGATCCCTGTATCACAGAGCCCTTTTGTTCCAAGGTTGAGCATGCATCACTATTTACCTCTGTCCCACTTAGTCCATGCAAACCTGTCTCAGTGTTCCCCTATCTACCTTGTTCTTCCACCTCCTCCCCCTTCTTGTATTGCCCTACCCAACACCCAAAGTATGATATGTCTGTGGTGGTGGTGGTGGTGGTGGTGGTTATGTGCCATGGAGTTCGTTCCAACTCATAGGGACCCTGTACAGGGTTTCTGAGGCTGTAAATCTTTACAGGAGCAGAAAGCCTCATCTTTCTCCCATGGAACAGCTGGTAGTTTCAAACTGCTCACCTTGCGATTCACAGCCTGATTCATAACCACTACACTACCAGAGCTCCTTATGATGTGTCTTTAGGGCATATATATATATATTTTTTTTTAATTTACTAAATAAGGAATTTATTAAACAGGGGAACTTAATTCTTGAAAACTAGTGTTTAAATCGTCATGGTAATAATGATGTGACCCCTACAAGTTTATCAAAGGCTCTATAAGGGCTGCCTGTGAGGTGAGCACATAGATAAGGGTGAAAGCAATGTCTTTATATAAGTAACAGACTTAGATATTGCCCTAAAAAGAACTACGATTTCCAGCGTAACTTGTTTTGCATATCTTGAATCACTGCTCGTTGCTGAGAGGCACACTTAAAGAGGCATAACTGTGTCAAACAGTAATAAATTTGATGAGGAATTTTAATAAAGTAACTATGACATCTAGACATATATTACAATTTGAAGTTCAAAATTAAGTGGGATCATGAAATAACATTTGTGTTTTTTGGGTGGGTGCACATATATTTGTAAGAGAAAAAAAGGAGATAAATTGTCTCTGAAGACAATTCAAAAGGACAAGTTCTAAAAATGATTAGATTTATGGCAGAGCTATCAAATTGTGGACATCATTTCCCAAAGTGACATAATGTATTCATATATGTCTCATTATTTTGTGGTGGTGTTGTTCCTAAGTGCTGTCAAGTTGGTTTCAACTCATAACAACACTGTATAGGGTTTCCAATGAGCATCTGGTGGGTTTGAACCACCAACCTTGTGGTTCATAGTCCAGTGCTTCTCCTACAGCACCACGCCAAAAGTCCTTTGGTCACAGGTAAAGGCGGTTAAATATCCACTAAGCCCCTTGGACATGGAGGAATGGACATTAGTAGCCCTTGTGAAGAGTGCTGCTTCATCTATTACCCACTGCTAAAGTATTGTAATCCTCAAATTAGAAGCTGAGCGAAACAGATGCCTGACTCTAAAAAGAAACTAGACATTGTCCTAGAATCTGAACTACCATACTTATTAACTGTTAAAAATTCTAAGAGCTGTGATGGAAGTTTATAGAACTAGATGGAGGATATGTCAAGAAAGAGTAGCTTCACATTTTGAAATTTTAGTTTCATAAAGTTTTCTCTGATTTTGCAACAATTTTTTTTTAAATTTACCCTCATATATTGGTGCATGTAAACTGAACTTACAAAAAATGTTTTTATTGCTATAACTACATGGATCAATTAATAATCAGAACATGGAATGTACGAAGTATGAACCTAGGAAAATTGCAAATGGTCAAAACTGAAAAGGAATGCATAAACATTGATGTCTTAAGCATTAGTGAGCTGAAATGGACTGGTATTGGTCATTTTGAATCTGACAACCACATGGTTTACTATGCTGGGAACCACAAATTGAAGAGGAATAGTGTTGCGTACATCATCAAAAAGAACATAGCCAGATCAGTCATGAGGTACAACGCTGTCTGTGTTAGGATAATATCCATGCACCTACATGGAAGCCCAGTTAATACTGGGTTTCAAATTCTTTTCAAATTTGTATGACAACTACTAAAGACAGTGAGGATGAAATAGAAGAATTCTACCAACTTCTTCAATCTGAAATGGATCAAACATGCAATCAAGATGTATTGATCATTACTGGTGATTGGGAAGCAAAGGTTGGAAACAAAAAGGAAGCATCAGTAGTTGGCAAATATGGCCTTGGTGATAGAAATGATGCTGGTGATCACATGATAGAATTCTGCAAAACCAATGTTTTGTTCATTTCAAATACCTTCTTCAGACAGCATAAGATACACATGGACCTCACTAGATGGAATACATAGAAATCAAATTGACTACATCTGTGGAAAGAAGACGGTCGAAAAGTTCCATATCATCAGTCAAAACAAGGCCAGGCAGTGGAACAGTGGGCCAGATTGTGGAACAGACCATCAATTACTTATATGCAAATTCAGACTGAAGCTGAAGAAAATGAAAACAAGTTCATGAGAGCCAAAATATGACCTTGAATATATCGCACGTGAATTTAGAGATCATCTGAAGAACAGATTTGATACATTAAACACTAAAGACCGAAGATCAGAAGAGTTGTGGGATGACATCAAGAGCATCATATGCAAAAAGTCATTAAGAAGACAAGAAAGAAGGAAAAGATCAAAAAGGATGTCAGAAGAGACACTGAAACTTGCTCTCTAGCGTAGAGATGCTAAAGC
>NW_006408701.1:5902407-5919371 GCF_000296735.1 Chrysochloris asiatica
CACCAGGAATTGATGGAATAAAAATTGAAATCTTTCAAGAAAGTGAGGCGGCACAGGAGGCACTCACTCATCTCTGCCAAGAAATTTAGAAGACACTATCTGGCCAACTGATTCGAAGAGATCCATATTTGTGCCCATTCCAAAGAGAGGTGACCCAATGGAATGCAAAAATCTAATGGTAATACAGAAATGGCTTCAAGCATACTTTGACAGAGACCATCCAGAGGTTCAAGCTGGATTCAGAAGAGAACGTGGAATGAGGGATATCATTGCTGATGGTTGGCCCAGGACCAGGCAGTGTTTCCTTCTGTTGTGCACAGGGTCACCATGAGTTGGTACCAACTTGATGGCACATACCACAACAACACATGGATATTTTATAAAAAATAAATATCTGTTGAAAGACTGCATGAAAATTTGATATATGGTGTCACCATTTCTGACAGTGTTATATGGTGTGGTCTGCATCCCACCAACCACCCAACCCCATGTTCTCCTAGTGATACCACTGATGAAGTATTGATACATGCTACAACATTCATGGAGCTTGAAGACCTTATGTTGATTGATGTAATGACAGACCATACTGCTTGAACTGGCTCTGTTTCAGTTGAACACCATAAAATATATGCTCCTATGCTATATGGAGCTCTGGTAGCGTAGTGGTTACGAATCGGGCTGCAAACCTTAAGGTCAGCGGTTCGAAACTACCAGCCGCTCCGCGGGAGAAAGATGAGGCTTTCTACTCCCGTAAAGATTTACACCCTCGGAAACCCTGTACAGGGTCGCTATGGGTCGGACCCGACTCGATGGCACTTAACAACAACAACAAATGCTATATGTTGTTGTTGTTAGGTGCCATCGAGTCAGTTCTGATTCATAGTGACCCTGTGCACAGCAGAATGATCCTGTGCCATCTTCACAATTGTTACACTTCAGCCTATTGTTGATGACACTGTGCCAGTCCGTCTCTTTTTGATCTTCCTCTTTCATCTAACTCCCCATTTTACCAAGCATAATGTCCTTCTCCAGGTATCAGTCTCTCCTGATAGTATGTAGTAAATATGATGAAGAATTCTGGCCATTCAGGCTTCTAAGGAGCATTCTGGCTATACTTCTTCCGTGGTACTTTCAGTATTCTCCAACATTATAATCCAATTGTATCAATTCTCCTACAGTCTTCCTTATTCATTATCCAACTTTCACATGTATATGAGGTGATTGAAAATACTAAGGCACGCCTTAGTTCTCAAAGTGATATATTTGTTCTTGAACGTTTTTAAGAGGCCTTGTGCAGCAGATTTGCCTAATGCAGTAGGTCATTTTATTCCTTGACTGCTTCCATGAGTGTTGATTATGGATATAAGCAAAATGAAGTGTTTGACAACTTAAAACTTTCCTTCATTTATCATGATGTTGTTATTTATTGGTTCAGTGGTGAGGATTTTTGCTTTCTTGACATTGAGGTGCAATCCATACTGAAGGCTATGGTCTTTCACCTTCATCAGTAAGTAATTTAAGTCCTCTTCACTTTCAGGAAGACAGGTTGTATTATCTGCATGTCAAAGGTTGTTAATAAGTCTTCCTACAATCCTGATGTCACATTCTTTTTAATATAACCCTGCTTCTCTGAGTATTTGCTTAGCATACATCTTGAATAAGCAGGATGAAAGGATACAACTCTGAAGCACAACTTTCTTTAAACAATTCCATATCCCCTTGTTCTGTTTCAATGACTGCCATTTGGTCTATATATAGGTTCCTCATGAGCACAATTAAGTGTTGGAGAATACCCATTCTTCCCAATGCTACCTATAACTCATTTTCCACACAGTTTTAAGTTTTTGCACAACTGATAAAGCACAGGTAAACATTTTTCTGGTATTCTTGTTTTCAGCCAAGATCCATCTGACGTCAGCAGTGATATCTCTTGTTCAACAACCTCTTCTGATTCTGGCTTGAATTTCTGGAAGCTACTTGTTGATATACTGTTAGAACAGTTTTTAAACTATCTTCAGCAAAATTTTACTTAAATGTGATATTAATGACATTATTCAAAGATTTCCACATGTCAGCAGGTCACCCTCTTTGGAATGGGCCCAAACATGGATGTCTTCCAATCAGTTCCAAATTTTTCAGTATAGATAAGTGAGTGCCTCAAATGTTCCATCAATTTCCTGAAAGATTTCTATTTGTATTCTGTCGATTCCTGGAGCCTTGTTTTTCACCAGTGCCTTCATTGCAGCATGGATTTCTTCCTTCAGTACCATCCGTTCTTAGTCATATTCTATCTCTTGAAATGGTTGAGCACGGAACATTTCTTTTTGGTACAGTGACTCTGTGTATATCTTCCATATTCTTTTGTAGCTTTGTGCATCATTAAATATTGCAAGTTGAGGTTTGAATTTTTTCTTCAGTTCTGTCAGCTGGAGAAATGCTGAGCTTTTTCTTCCATTTTGGTTTTCTAACTCCAGGTCTTTGCATATCTCATTATAGTATTTTGACTTTGTCTTCATGAGCTGCCCTTTGAAATTTTCTGTTCAGCTCATTCACTTCCTCATTTATTCCATTCACTTAAGCATCTCTATGCTGAAAAGCAAGCTTCAGAGTCTCTTTCAACATCATTTTGGGCCTTTTCGTTCTTTCCTGTCTTTTTTCCTCTTCTTTTGCTTTCATGTATGATGTTCTTGATGTCATCCCACAGCTCTTCTGACCTTTGGTCTTTAGTGTCTTATTCATCAAAACTCTAAATTCAGATGGGATATGTTTAGCTTTCATCGATTTGTTTTAATTTTTTTCAGCTTCAACATGAGCTTGCATAGGAGCAATTGATGGTCTATTTCACAATCAGACCCTGGCCTGTTTTGGCTGATGAGGTTGAGATTTTCCACTGTCTTTTCCCTCAGATGTAGTCTATTTGATTCTTGTGTGCTCCATCTGTTGATGTACATTGTTGAAAACAGTTATTTGCAATGAAGAAGTCAATGGTCTTGCAAAATTGTGACATGTGATCTCTAGAATCATTTATATTACCAGGGCAATGTTTTCCAACTACTGATTTCCAACCTTTGCATTCCATTCAACAGTAATTATCAATTGATCTGGATTGCATGTTTGATCAACTTCAGACTGAAGAAAGTGGTAGAATTATTCAATTTCATCATCTCTGGCTTTAGTGGTTGGTGTGTGAATTCTTGAATATGGATATTATCTTATCACAAATAGTGTTGTACTTCAAGATAGATCTTGAAATATTTTCTTTGATGATGAATGTTACACCATTCCTCTTCAATTTGTCATTTCTGGCATAGTAAACCATATGATTTTCAGATTCAAAATGGTCAATATCATAAACTCACTAATGCCTATGCATTCCATTTCATTTCTAACAACTTCCAATTTTCCTACAATCATGTTTCATACATTCTATGTTCCAGTTATTAATGGATGTTTGCAGCTGTTTCCCCACATGTTGAGCTGTGTCCCATCAGCAAATGAAGGTCCTGAAAGTTTTACACCATTCATGTCATAATAATTAACTCTACTTTGAGAAATCAATTCTTTCCCAGTCACATTTTTAATGTCTTTCAAACTGAGGGGCTTATATTCTGGCATTATTTCTGACAATGTTCAGCTGCTATTCTTTAGATTTTCACTGGCTAAACATTTAAAAGCAGTTTGCCTGTTCTTTTTCCTAGTCTGTTTTAGTCTGGGAGTTCTGCTGAAATCTGTACGCCATGAGTGGCCCTGCTGGTATTTAAAATACCAGTGGATAACTTCCAGCATCACAGAAATACACAAACCACCCCAGCAGAACTAACTGACAGATGGATGGCTATATTAATGGATTCAAAATGTGTATTAGTCCTTGCTACTTCGTGGCACTGTGGGTTAATGCTCTGGACTGCAAAGTCGGTGTGAACCACGTCAGCGGTTCAAACTCACCAGTAGCTCCTTGGAAACCCTGTACAGGGTAGCTATGGGTTGGAATCGACTCAACGTGGCACTTAACAACAAGTTTACTTTTTCAGAGCAAACTGAGTTCCTTTAGTCCTATAAATGCCCTCTGGCACCGAACTCAAATTTGTATACATCAAACTGCTTTTAAAATAACCAAAATATGCACATTTTTAGCCATTTAGAGCCTGATTTCTTTACACACCCAGTGAAACTGCTCTCAACATTACTAATTGTCATCAGAATTCCTCAAAATAGTCTTCTGCTTCCTGTATTTGAGGAGAAAAAATGCCTTTTCTTATTGAAACATTTCTAACATCCTGATAAAAAGTTAAGACTGCAGTTGGAATTGTCTAAGTAGAAGAAATTCCATTTAAGGTATGTAAGTTCTTCAGTCTGTGCTAATACAATGGGAAAAAAACAAGTGTCAGAAAAGATGTTTAGCAATTTTTTTTAAATTCCAGAGGCATGAGTGAAACCAATTCTAGGGAAAATAGTATCTGTTACATTCACCATCAACAGAATTATCGAGCTTACTAAAAACAAAACTGAAGGTTTCCCTATAGTTTTAATGAATGAAAAACAGCATTTTTGTGATGTTAAAATTTTCAGAATCTAGTGCTATAAATAACGAACTATACACAAGACCAAAACATCTAACTTGCAACAAAACAAATTCATTCAAACTATAACACAAATGTCTTTGGTTTTGTTTTTAGAATTTCCTAAAATCTAGTTTTGTTCACAAAACCCTAAATCCTTATGCTGCACTGCAAGGGTTTTTGTTGCCTTCTGTTAACCTCTTGAGCTTATCTTAAGTCACTTATTTTTCCATTCACTATTCAGCTTTCAACAGCCATACTGACTTGTACACTTTTCTTTGAACACTCTAAATAGACCTCAGGGCCCTTTGGTGGTCCCTCTTCCTGGAATATTTTTCACCAAGAGGATCTCATGGCTGACTCCTTCACTTCTTTCAGGTCTCTGCTCCATGTTCCTTCCCCATAGAGGCTTTCCTTGTGTCATATTTTATTCATATTATTCCTCTACTTGGATTTATTTTTCTTCATATCTGACATATTTCTATATGTATTTATTGCCTTTCATCTACTAGTGTGAAAAAGAGCCACCCTACAGTGCCACACCAGGACTCCATTTAATAGATATTAAAATAAATATTCTCTGAACTGATGAATGGATTAAAATTTCTTTCACTAAGTTCTGGTGTGATGCTATAGGATAAGCAATGGTTCAAATCCAGTGGCCACTCCTCAGAAACCCAATAGAGGGTTGTTATAAATCAGAACCGAATTTACAGTGTGGTGCTGTGGGTTAATGTGCTGGATTGCAAAGTTGGTTTGAACTGCAAGGTTGCCAGTTCAAGCTCAGCAGCTGCTGCTTGAAACCCTATACAGGGTCACTATGGGTCGGAATCAACTTGACGGCACCTAACAACAACAAACAACAACAAAAGTCATTATTCTTTTGATGCATGCATTCATTCATCTAACCATTCAACAAATAGATGTTGTGTGTTGAATATGTCATTGTGTGGCTCCCTTCAAAATATCTCATGCAATATCTACTTCAGTTGGACACAGTAAGGGAATTATCCTGAATGCAAGAGAATGACTATATGTTCTTGAATTCCTTGGGTGATTATGATTTAGTCCTGTTTGGAAATGAATAATATCCAGGTAAAAGGAGTTGAAATAATATATGAAGAGCAGTGTCAGGTAATTAATAGGTTTGCCTTGTCTTCCCTTGCTACGCACAATTTTTTTTTTTCTTGATGCATTTCCAAATTTTTGACAGGCATAGCCGTAGGGGATGTGATTTAAATATAATTTAACAGTTATTGAAAACTTGTTTATAATAACGCATATACTTCAGGAGGCTCATGTGGCTGCAGAGAACAGAAACATGCAAACAAACAAGCAAACAAAATTTGGGCATTTACTGAAAGCATATAGGAATATCACATGGATCTTAAGAACAGAAAATACCACTGACAGGACAGGAGCCAGAACCTGAGAGGCAAAGAACTTAGGGTATTCTCTCCCATATGAAATGATATCTTCGATCTTAAAGATCTTTTCTTGCTTTTTAACTGTTTTCTCTCTGTATCCTCCTGCTTGTCTGTTATTTCTGCTTTCTTATATGAGTAATTGTTGTTGTTGTCATCGTTAAGTGCCATGGAGTTGGGTCTGACTCAAAGCAACCCTGTATAGGGTTTCTGAGAGTGGCTGCTGGGTCTGAACTGTTGATCATGTGATTAGCAGTCCAATGTTTATCTCATAAGGAAAGTGGAATTGAACACATTAACAAGACAGAAGAGGATGTCACACACACACAAAACAAAACAAAACCAAAAAAACCCCAAAGGTGTAGGAGGCTCCTATGGATAGAAAAGATCATTAGGGAGTCTGGGGCAAGGTTGTAGCACAGTAAGCTGATGCACTGAGCCAACCCTATGCGCCAAAGATATGAGCAACTGAGTGAAACAGATATAGATGGCAATCCTGGAACTCTGGACATCAGTGGATAGAACAGAGTGGTGGACTAAGTGATGACTGAATGAGGAAGCTGAACAGGAGCAGTAAGAGAGAATGAAAACAGGAGGACTGTGAGCTGGCATAGCACACCGTGACTTTCCCACAGCGGCCTGCAGACACAGGAGGTGGCTGGAGGTTGGCAACAATAGGGTGCAATTATCCCGTGTTCCCTACCTTCCTTAGTAGCTGGTAGTGTGACAAGGCCCTACAGTTGCCAACCCAGTGATGAGTGGCACCCCCTCTGGTACAGTCCCTGCTTTGCCTAGGTTCAGGTAGTTGGTATAGCATCCCTAGTTCTGAAGATGCGTAAATCCACCCTGAACTATGCTACACAAACAATGAACAGAAAGATAATTGCATTGACACTTCTAGTCTCTACCACATCCACCAGGAGACAGGTGATAATGGCCTGAGAATACACAGATATGAAACATCATCTAAGTATAAATAAAACATGACAATATCTTAGAGAAAATAGACAATTTTACAAATCTAATAGACTACATATTTGGGAAGAGACATTGGAAAAACTCCATATTATTAACCAAAACAAGGCCAGGGGCAGACAGCAGACCATCAATTGCTCATATGTAAGATCAAACTGAAGTTGAAGAAAATTAAAACAAGTCACAAAAATACATGACAGAATGCCTCAACAATCACAGCAGGATACATTCATGGTGGACAGATTTTAGCTGAGCTTCCAGACTAAGACAGAGTAGAAAGAATGAATGGTAGACTACTTCTAAATGTTTAGCCACTGAAAACCTTGTAAATAGCAGTGGAGCACTATTAATAACATTAAATATTGAAACATAATGAATAGCACCAGAATATAGTCAGATAAGGAGCTCTGGTAGCGTAGTGGTTACGAATTGGACTGCTAACCTCAAGGTCGGCAGTTCGAAACTACCAGCGGTTCTGAGGGAGAAAGAGGAGGCTTTCTGCTCCCATAAAGATTTACAGACTTGAAAACCCTGTACAGGGTCACTATGAGTCAGAACCGACTCCACAGTACTTAACAACAACAATAATAGTCAGATACCTTGCCAGAAGATGAACCCCGCAAGTCAGAAGGGCTGCCGTCTCAAAGTAGAGTTGATAATGATGACGCAAGTAGAAGAAAGTTTTCAGGACCTTCATTTGTTGATGGAGCACAACTCAAAATGAGGAGAAACAGTTGTAAACATACATTAATAATCAGAGCATGGAATATAAGAAGTATGAATCTAGGAAAATTGGAAGGTGTCAAAAAAGAAATGGAATGCATAAACATCAATATCCTAGGCATTAGTGAGCTGAAAAGGACTGGTACTGGCTATTTCGAGTCTGACTATATGCAGGCAATGACACACTGAAGTGGAATAACATTGCATTCTTCATCAAAAAGAATATTTCAAGAACTGTCTTTGATACGGCAATATCAGTATACCTACAAGGAAGATAGGAGTCCTGATATAGCATTGTGGGTTAATGCACTGGACTGCAACGTTGGTTTGAACCACAAAATCGGTGGTTCAAACTCACCAGTTCCTCCTAGGAAACCCTACATAGGGTCACTATGGGTCAGAACTGACTTGATGGCACTTATCAACAACAACAATAAAAAGAAAGATCAGTTAAAACCACTATTATTCAAATTTATGCACCAACCATTAAAGGTTGTTGTTGTTGTGGTTAGGTGCCATCGAGTCAGTACCGACCCATAGCGACCTTATGCACAGCAGAACGAAACAATGCCCGATCCTGGGCCAACCTCACTATAGTTGCCACTCTTGAATCCATGGATGCTGCCACTTGGCCAATCCAACTTGTTGAGGGTCTTCTTATTTTTCTCTGACCCTCCACCTTACCAAACATGATTTTCTTCTCCAGTGACTGCTCCCTCCTGACAATACATCCAAAGTATGAGAGACAAAGCTTGGTCATCCTGGCCTTCAAGGAACACTGGCTGCACTGCTTCCAGCACAGATCTGTTGGTTCTTTTTGGCAGCCCGCGGCACTTTCAATAATGTCCTCCAACACCATAATTCAAAAATATCAATTCTTCTACAGTCTTCCTAATTCACTGTCCAGCTTTCGCATACATATGAGGTTATTGAAAATATCATGACTTGAGTCAGGCACACCTTAGTCCTCAAGCTGACACGTTTGCTCTTCAACACTTTAAAGAGGTCTCCTGCAGCAGATTTGCATAATGCAATACGTCTTTGATTTCTTGACTGCTGCTTCCGTGAGTGCTGATAGTTGATCCAAGAAGAATGAAGTCCTTGACAACTTCAATCTTTTCTCCGTTGATAAGAATGTCCAGTTATGAGGATTTATGTCTTCTGTACATTGAGATGCAATCCATACCAAAGGCTGTGCTCTTTGATATTCATCAGTAAATATTTTGAGTCCTCTTCACTTTCAGCAAGCAAAGTTGTATCATCTGCATATCGCAGGTTGTTAATGAGTCTTCCTGCAATCCTGATGCCACTTTTTTCTTCATAGAACCCAGCTTCTTGTATTATTTGCTCAGCATACAGGTTGAATAAGTATGGTGAGAGAATACAACCCTGTTGCACACCTTTCTTAATGTTAAAACATTCAGTGTTCCCATGTTCTGTTCGAACAACTGCCTCTTGGTCCAGGTACAGATTCCTCATGAGCACAATTAAGTGTTCCAGAATATTCATACTTCGCAGTGTTGTCTGTAGCTTTTCATGATGCAAACAATGGAAAGCCTTTGCATAGTCAATAAAGCACAATATCTTTCAGATATTCTCTGCTTTCAGTCAAGATACTTCAGACACCAGCAACGATATCCCTCATTCCATGGCCTCTTCTGAATCCAGCTTGAACCTCTGGACGTTCTCTGTTAATGTATGTTTGCAGCCATTTCTGTATTACCTTTAGTAAAACTTTACTCGCATGGGATATCAAAGATATTGTCCAATGATTTCCGCATTCCGTTGGGTCACCTCTCTTTGGGATGGTCACAAAAACGGATCTCTTCCAATCAGTAGGCCAGATAGTTGCCTTCCAAATTTCTTGGCAGAGATGAGTTAGTGCCTCCTGTGCTGCCTCACTTTCTTGAAAGATTTCAATTTTAATTCCATCAGTTCCTGATGACTTGTTCTTTGCCAGTTTCTTCAATGCACCTTGGACTTCTTCCTTCAGTGTCATTGGATCTTGATCATAAGCTACCTGGACTAGAAGAAGATTAAAAAATACAATTTTTGATTAAAGAAACTAGTGTAAATTGCTAAAATTTTATTAACTTGGCCTATACTTATGGATATAGTACCTGAAGGTACCAACTGAGAGGGAAGGAGTCTTCACATGAAGGATCAATCCTATCCCCTCTGCATACATGGTACATAGGGATGGGCAATTTAGACATTGGGACCTAAAATGAGGGGGAAATAGAGAAACAAAGTGATTGGCTTACAAGTTTTCAAAAGGGAGTTTAATTTAAGAATGTGTGGGGAGGATAGAGTCCCCACTGAAGAGTTTTTATCTTGTCTAGATGGGTCTGGTGAAAGGAGATTGGGATAGGATTCTTGTGATTCAACACTGAGTAATTGTTATCATGATTAATTGCAACTGTCACAACTGTAAAGGCAGAAGTTTTATAACAAAAATGGGAGAATAGTTCATCTTACAGTCCAGAAACAGAGGACCCTAGGACCATCAAGGGAGAAAAGCACAGGCAGACTGTGCAACCTTATCCAGAGAAGCAGTGACACCAGAGCTGGAGGCAGAGATGAAGACATGGAGAGATGGAGCACCTGAAGACTCTGGAATCACGGAAAGAGAAAGGCTGTGTGCTGGCAGCCAGGAGGCAGGCTTGCAGAATGTGCCCTTTGGTTGTTTAAATTATTATATATTCCTGAATCTTTTTGTGTACATTCCCACCCCCCACCCCCACCCAAAACAACAACAACAACAACAAAACAAAACAAAGGGAATGGAAGCAAATACTGTTGAATGATGATGCACCGAGGAGACTGTAATCATTGCAATGAAACAATGGTGTAAAGTCGATATACTTTATGACTCAGTTCACAATAAAAACTTAAAAAGAAAAAAGAGAGAGACTATAGTATGGTACATTTTGAGGGTAAAAAAGAACACATGACAGCATGTTTAAATAAATTTAGTAATAATTTTAAATAAAGTAATGTTTTATTAAAGATAAAGACATTTATCTACAATTTTGTGATTTCCAGGAAGTAATTACAGCCTTTGAGTGAAAACGATTCATTTGGACACACCCCTGTCCATCTCTACTTAGCAACTTAAAATCACTGTTATCAAGTGATTACTCATTTTGAGGATTTTGGACTTGGCAGCATCCTATAGGATCATATTCTAGGACATAGGTTTCTCAAAGTCAACAGTTGATCTCCTGAATACCTTGAAGCATGTTCCCTTGAGATACTTCAAACTCTACAAGCTAACTCTCTAGAATTCTCCATTGGGCTGTTTATGGAGGCAGTCTGAGAAACAGAGACACAAAACCTTTTTTTTTTTTTCCCCCTGAAAATCCCACTGTTGTTGTTGAATGCTGTCGAGTTGGTTCTAACCCATAGTGACCCATATAGGGTTTCCAAGGAAAAGCTGGTGAGCTTGAACCACTGACCTTAAGGTTCAAACTGAACTTGCAGTCCAGCACATTAACCCACAGCGCCACACCAGGACTCCACAAATTCCAAACACATAAAAAAGAAAGTAAGGAAAAAAAAAAAAAAAAAAAAAACACCAGATTAAAGGCTCTGCAGAGAGCCCGCAGCGGCGTGAGACGCGAGGCTTTGAAAAACCTTCCCTAAAAGCCGAGACTGTAAATTCCAAAAATGCAAAGTTCCCCCCACCCCTAAGGAAAAAAAAAAAAAAAAAAACCTTTGCTGTAGAATCAATTCCAATTCATGGAGATCACATGTATTACAGCATAGAACTGCTCTGTGGCCCCACTCATAGAGACCCTATATAGGGTTTCCAAGGAACGGCTGTTGGGTTTGAACCGCTGACCTTGTAGCTTCCCTGGGTGAGTTTAAATCACCAACCTTTAGGTTAATGGTTGTGGTGGTGTGCGTGCAACTCATAGCAACTCTGCATTGGGTTTTCCGAGGCTGTAAATCTTTGCTGGAGCAGAAAGCCTCATCTTTCTCCTGTGTAGCAGCTGGTAGTTGCGAACTGCTAATTTTGAGGTAAGCAGTCTGACTCATAACCACTCGAGTGCAAATCATTTGTGCCATCCAGGGGCCCATAAAATACATAGAAAGGGATTATAGATGTGTTTGCCAGCCTAGAAAAGTGGACCCAAGAAAAAGGAGGCAAATGCCCATATTGCTTCGATAGCCAGCCTGAGGCAGGGTGAAAAGAGACACTTTCTAGACTGCAAGTGAAGAAATATTAAATTTTGTTTCCTCTAATTAGCTATAAGCACCAAGTTTCTGTGACCGTTCAATATTCAAATTCAGGGGATCTCCAAGTGCCATGCCTGAATCAGCTGCATCAACATCAACTAGAAACTTGTTATTCCCTATGAAATCAGAAACTCTAGAGCCCAGAAATCTGTATTAATAAAATCTCTGCTTGAGTCCTAAAACTACCAGTCTAATCCAAGTCCTTTTTCACAAGTGAAATCAGTAAAGGGCATGAAAGAAGAAAGATTTCTTAAAGAAAAAGAATGAAAAAGACTAAAGGCATAAAACCTATATTCATAAACAGCAAGAAAGAAAAGACCGTTTCTGCCTTTTCTGGAGTTTACTCTCTGTTATGTTTCAATCTAGGTCATTGTGTGTTGCTATAGATGACATTTAAAATAATCCTTATACCTGCTTCCTCACAATGAGCTTCTAAGTATCTAACATTGAGGCTGGATTTGCACTTTCTTAACATAGATGGTTAAAACCTCTTGATTGTAATTGGTTTTCACTTTCTTCAGAAACATCAAAACACTTCAAAGATAGTTTTCTATCATCCCTATATTCTGATTAATGATAAATGAGCTCAATGGTCACTATTTTCAAAATAAATTGTTGTCACTTGGTAATTGTTGAGCATAAAGGCCAATATCTCATTGGACAAAGCTGAAAACAGAAAGGACAAGCATCCAGAATGAGGGGTTTATGTCTACATTGGTGATACTGTCATTAGGAAGAAGTGATAGCAATCTTGAAAAATTCTCCCTTTCATTGTTTTTTTGGGGGGGTGTGTAGACAATAATAGTAAATTTGAGTAAAATAGCATGTGAAAGAACTTAGAAAAGCATAAAGCACTATACAAGTAATAATATAGTTAAAGTTGTTGTTGTTGAGTGCCATAGAGTCAGTTCTGACTCATAGCTACCCTGTACAGGGTTTCCGAGGAGTGGCTGGTGGGTTTGAACTACCAACCCTGAGGTTTAAGACAGTCCAGCATTTTATCCTACAGCACCACACCAGAACTAAAATTAATTGTATACTTTTTTGTTCTAGGCACTCTACTGAGCATTTGCATACATTATCATAAATCTCTCAGCAGTTCTTCAAGGAAGGTATTATTGTCTTTGTTTTATGATTGAGGTTAAGCAACTTGCCCATGGCCACATAATTCATAAATAAAAGAGGTGAGCTATGAAACAAGATCTGTCAGATTCCAAATCTCATGCTGTGAACCACTCCATTCATTGATGTTAAGTCACTTTAACTGAAAATGTATACATATATGCAGCTGGTGGTGGTGGTTGTATGCTGTGGAGTCAGTTCCAATTCATGACAAGCCTGTATTGGGTCTCTGAGGATGAAAATCTTTGCAGGATCAGAAAGCCTCATCTCTCTCCCACAGAGTGGCTGGTAGTTTCAAACTGCTGACCAATTCATAATTCACTATGCTACCAGAGCTCATTATATATGTATGTAAGTGATATATATGCACATGAATGGTATCCACAACAACAACAACACATAATGTGTGGGGAGGGGGTGCGGAAGAATGCTGTACTAATATTGTTGTTGTTGAGTGCTGTCCAATTGGTTCTAACCCATAGTGACCCTGTACAGGGTTTCTGAAGAGTGGCTGGTGAGCTTAAACTGTTGACCTTACAATTCACACTGACCTTGCAGTCCAGCACATTAATGTACACCACCACACCAGGACTCCCTGCTAATGTTGTTGTTAAGTACCGTGGAGCCAGTTTCGACTCACAGTGACCCTACACAGGGTTTCTGAGGCTGCAAGTCTTTTTATGGGAGCAGAAAGCCTAATTTTTCTCCCGCAGAACAGCTAGTAGTTTTGAACTGCTGACCTTGAGGTTCGAAGCCGAATTCATAACCACTACACTACCAGAGCTCCTGCTAACATTACAGAAAGCAAACTCCAGAAAAAGTAGCCACTATCTTTGTACTCTTGAAATAGACATAGACAAAACTATATAAGGATGGGAGAACAAACAAGATGGCAGATCAGGTAGATATGCAGTAAAGAGCTCCGTCAGCAACGACACAGAATACCAGACCAAGCAGGCTCAGAGGATGGTGCCAGAACTCTGAACCACATATAAAGGAATATTTAGAAGCTTGGAAGGCTTACAGCTAGGGGAATTTGTAGCAGAAGCAAGAAATCCAGTGCTTTCTAATTCAAGATACTCAGTTGCTCCCAGAGCTGCCATCTTAGGTGAGACCAAGTGGGTGAAAGATCCGAGCAGCCACAGAAGCCTGACAGAACCGAGGCGATAAAGGTGTGGGCATTCTTTTATTTGTTTCTGTTCATTAGTCTCTCACTGTCTGTGCACCTCCATTCTGGTGATGAGAGGGGGTACCTGAGAGAGTAGACATCCCATCCCCACCTCTGGAGGGTTCTACTATGCATGCACACAGAGCTCCTCAAAATTTAAAGTGACAGTTTCCACTTATAATCAAGCAGCAATGCAAAACGGCCACAGCCAGCCCTGAACTGTTTATCACTAGGAAAAAGGCCTGAACGGGCATTGTGGAGTGGGACAGGCAGACTACAAGGAAATAGGCTAAAAATTAAATCCTCAGTTATGTGATAATAACCAACAGTGGCATCTTGAAATTCCTCAGGAAGAAGAATAAAAAGGGAAGCCCATCTCCTGATCACATCTACCTGGAGGCAATCAGGAAACATAAAAAAATACCAAAATACACACCCATCTAAGTATTAAGGCCACAGATAACTCCTAAATATTCCCCCAAACCAGAAGCAGATGACCATATCAGCATATATCCAAAAACAAGATAAAGTGACTGAGACAAATGAGCTGGAAGTAGACCTATAATCCATACTGGAAGATGGGCAGGCTTTGGAAATGCCTGAGAAGGAATTCAGAAAAATGATTATAAAATGTATCAAAACACTATACAATGGAGTTAAGAAAAATAAGGAAGAAGTCAGGAAAGCAATACAGGAACAATCAAATAAGATAGATACAGCATTGGAAACAATTCAAAACCTACAGAAAGAGGTCCAAACGATTAACAACAGAATATTAGAAATGGACAATACACTGAAAGGGCAAAGGTATAGAATTGAAGAGATAGAAGCCAGAACTAGTAAGCTAGAAGATAAGTCTCTCAACATGACTAAGATAGAAGAGCAAGTACAAAAAAGATTAAAAGAATCTGAAGAAGGCCTAAGATTCATGTTGGACAACATGAAGAGGAATAACTTAAGAATTATCAGTATTCTGGAACAGAAAGAATCACACAAGTCCACAGAGGAGATAGGTAAAGAGCTTCTGGAAGAAAACATCCTGAAAAGAGGAAAGATAAGCATTAAAGAAGCTCATGGAACCCCAGGAAGGATAGACCCTAAAAGACAATCACCAAGACATATCATAATTAAGCTCTCCAACATCAAAGATAAGGACAGAATTCTGAAAGAATCTAGGTAAATGAGAAGTGTAATATACAAAGGCAAGCAAATCAGATTAAGCTAAGATCTCTCAACAGAAACCATGCAGGCAAGAAGGCAATGGGGAGACATACATAAAACCCTGAAAGAAAAAAACTGCCAACCAATAGTCCTCTACCCAGCAAAGCTGTCAATCAAATATGATGGTGTAATCAAAACATTCCAAGATAAACAGAAGATAAGGGATTTTGCCAAAGCCAACCCTGCTATGAAAAACATCCTAAAGGAAGTTCTGTAAACTGAGAACCAACAAGAACAGACAACAACCAGAGAATGACGAACGTGGCAGCATCACCCTAAACTCAATTGACAAATGGAAGAGTCAAGGACAGAATAAAATTATAATAACAGAGGATCTGGGAGGTCACTCTATGATTAAAACAATTACAATAGGAAAGAAGGTAAACACAGAGGAACAGAGATCCAGGTGGTGGGAAGGTCAGGAAGATGACATGATAAAATAGACTGTCTTAAATGGAGGGAAGAGTTAATGGAATATAAGGTAACCACAACAGTGGGGTTGGGGTGGAGGGGTTAGTTAGGGTGTTGGGGATGGCAATACAAGAAGGGGGAGGAGGTGGAAGAACAAGATAGATAGGGGAACACTGAGACAGGTTTCCATGGTAGAGAATTAAATAGAGATGCATACTCAACCTTGGAACAACAGTGCTATGTGATAGGCATAGTCTGAAGAGAGGAAATAATACTAAAATGCTTGACTGTCTTATGAATATTAGTTTCCCTTGCCTACTATTGTAAAATAGACACTTGAGTGGGATCAAAAGGAATATTGGGAAACATGATTACATAAAACTTGTAAGCCTGTCTTCAGCCTATAACTGATTGGAATACCTAAAAGGGGTTCTAGAGCTTGCCCAGTGAAATAGCCCTCTTACATAAAGCCTTTGCAGAGTATAGGACCTTAGGAGGAATCCAGAGTCCCATCCAGAACTTCTGAGGTGGGACATTCCCACTAGCAAGAACAAGTAGACCAGCTTGTAACAGCTAGAGCAACAGAAGATACATCTTCAAAGAATGATCATCAGGAAAAACTCAAAAGAAAAAAGTCAGCATGAGAATAAGCAAGCTGTTTATCAGGAAGCCATCAAGGCAAGCGAACAAGTTCCTTCAGGACAAATTCCCCTCTAAGACTCAAAGGAAATACATGAGCAGGCAAGTAAGCTTGCTGGCGACCACATTGGTCTACCAGTGAGTGGAAGAGAGGGAAAGACAGCAATGAAGAAATGGGCTGAGTTCAACCATAATCTATTGACTCCCGTGGACCTGGAGATGAGAGAGAAAAGAGGAAGGGCTGGTTGGTCCAAAGTGTGGGGAAACCTGGGGACACTTGAGCCCATGGACTAGGACATAGCCACAGAGGGCTGGAGCTGAGAGTGAAGCATCCAGCTGATATGAAGTGAGGGGAGATGCACAAGAACACCACTTGCAGACAGTACCCATTTGACCTAGCCTTGATGGCTTGATTATCAGAACTCAGCTAGAGGAAGATTACCAAAAAAAAAAAAAAAATTTTTTTTTTTGGATTAAGGA
>NW_006408701.1:5922376-5924368 GCF_000296735.1 Chrysochloris asiatica
ATATTCCATTGTGTGTATGTACCACAATTTGTTTATCCATTCTTCAGTTGATGGGCACTTTGGCTGTCTCCACCTTTTTGCTATTATAAATAGTGCTGCTATAAATATTGGTATGCATATGTCTTCTGCTGCTATAAACATTGGTGTACACATATCTTTTTCTTATGGGTAAATACCGAGTAAAGGGATTGCTGGATCATAAGCTATTTCTATTTTCCACCTTCTGAGGAAACGCCATATTGTTTTCCAAAGAGGTTGGACCATTTTGCAATCCCACCAGCAATGCAAGAGTGTTCCCGTTTCTCTGCATCCCTGCCAGCATTTATTGTCTTCTCCATTTTTCATCTTTGCTGTTATTGTTGGTGTGAGATGGTGTCTCATTGTTGTTTTGATTTGCATCTCTCTAATGATTAGTGATCGTGAGCATTTCTTCATATGTTTGTTGGCCATTACTTTTTAATTCCATTTTTCCACAAATTACTGAAATTAGGTAAATTATTGAAATTCGGTAAATTTCAAATATAGCACATACTCACTGTAAACATTAAAACATGAAACAAGTATTTATTTAAAGCAAAGAGTGAAAGCCCTTTCACCACTAGATAAAGATCCACTGTTATTTACATTTGAAATGTGCAAAATGTTTTGTTTAATTTCAAATGGGAGTCTTTTTTTGTGACTAAAAGTCAGTGGAAGAGTCACTATACCGCCAAGGCCAGTCAGTCACAAGGCATTCAGCAGCTGCTGCAAGCGGAGAAGAGCCCTTCGGAGAAAGTGTCCAAGGTCCTGCAAGCAAAACAACCGGAGACTGAAGCAGGCCAAAAAACCAGCACAGTTTGAATTTGAACAGTACTGCCTGCTGTCTGGGATCCCATGGCAGCTACATCACAGTAGTGGAGAAGGAGACCCAGGAGATGACTGTCCTCCAGACCTACTTCTGGCAGAACTGGGATGACGTTCTGGATAGCTCTTGACCTTTGTCTATGTCATCCGACCAGAAATTCATGAAAAGTATAGGGAAGAAGGATGCACCTGTGCCATGGATTGGCATTTTAAATGCTATCACATGGAATAAGAAGCTTTAGCAAAGCTCGAGTTTTTTATTCTGTGAGACGGCATTACATTTTCCTGTATGTTTTATGTTAGGTTCCTTTACTTTCTGAAGAGGAGCAAACCTAGTACTTTGTATACACGAGAGCTTATCCAAAGATTTCATCCCTTTACCTCATATTTCTAACACATTTTATGTGTATATACTTTTTCTATGCTTTTTAGCTGAGGCAACATATGTAGCGATGTGACTTTTCTTGATTAAATATCTAGTAAATATATAATTTTTTTTTTCTCTAAGAAAGAAATGGGTTAAATATTTCATTTCCCGAAAGATTTCTTAAAGCTCAGGGGCTTTATCAATGAAAAAAGTAGTAAGTAGCTATTTTGTAACTTGTCTGAACAGCAGCCAGCCTTGAAAAGAATTCCTTCTGTTTAAGGATTAGAACAATAAATACAGATTTCCTCCACTTTCCGAAAGTAGAGTGTTCCTGTGAAACTTTCGTAAGCTGAGATGGCATAAATCGAAAAGGCAGTTATGAATTTATATGTAAAAAGTGTTTGAGCCTTCCCAGTACCCTCCCCCAATACTAAACACAGAAAACTTAAAATCACACTAACACATAGTGTTCACCGCTACAGCTCCAAACTGCTGGATTGACGCTGAGATGCTGAGTCTAGTGCTCAAGGTAAGAGATTGGTGGTGCCACTTTGCTGCTCAGGGTACACGCTGTCTCTTGAAGGGCTGACTACAAAACAGTGCTAGTTTTGCTTTCCCTACTTTAAAAAAAAAAAAAAAAGCAAAAATCCTTTTTGGATTTCTTTTAAGCAAAAATAGGCATTAATATGTTGTTGTTGTTATGTGCCGTGGAGTCGGTTCCGACTCATAGCGACCCTGTACAGGGTTTCTGAGGCTGTAAATCTTTACAGGAGCAGAAAGCC
>NW_006408701.1:5924673-5932978 GCF_000296735.1 Chrysochloris asiatica
GTGAACTTTTCAAGAGCGGGAGATACGTGTACTAGTCTAGTTTGGGTTGCTTTCAGTGTCTCTTAATAGAAATTGCTAAATCTTAGCAAAGAAGAACTTGTTGCTTTTTATCAATGTACTGGTAATCACTTAAAAGTAAAGATTGTTTGTAATGCATTACTTCCCCTCTGGTTCATCCTTTTTGATAGCAAAGTACACCTTGACCCAGGTGTCCTGCACTTCTCACATTGCATCGCATGTGTGTCTGTTCAACTTTAGAAAATATTCATGATAGGCATTTTAGTAGAAAGGAAGTTGGTTGTGACTTTACCCGACAGCTTTGAAAAACAGCAACCAGCTATTGAGTTTGCAGTTATCTTTTTATCTCCAGCACCTTCTTTGGCTGGTTAGCAAGCATAATGCCTTCTGGATGTTTTAATGATGTGCATTAATATCTGTAGTAACTTCATACTAACATTGACCGTAAAGGCCCTATGACTATCAAAAAAAGAAAAGTCAATGGAAATAGAAAGCCCAAGGAGGAAGTGGGATAACTGTTGTTGCATGGAGGGGATTGCAATCATTGGAAAGAAACAAAGTGTTGAATGTAAAATTGATGATCTTGTCTCAATTCACAATAGCAAGTTAAAAAAATGTTTTGTAAATATCTGACTGTTTCAATATCTCAAGTATCAAAAGATGCTTTCATTACAATAAATGGAATTGGCATCACATTTCTGAAACATAATTCAGTGAAGTAACTTATTTTTTGGAAGCAAACATTTGGACTATTAAGACAGTACCAAATAAATGTGTTACTTGCAAAACAAATTCTTTAGTTACTTGTATTATCAATGTGGACAGAGTCCATTATCTCTGTCTTCCTATTCAGCCTTGATGCCTTGATTTCTACGTCAACTCTATCATGTGATTAATTAGTCAGAAACCTAGCAATCCATCCAGATTTGCTTCATTCTCCAGCAGGGCAGGTGTATTTATTTAACAACTCTTTGGCAGTGGCAGGATTTTTTTTTTTTTTTTTGTCTGCTTAAAAAAAGAAAGCTTCCTTCAGCAATTATCTCTAATGAATAAAGTAGTCTCAATGTATCTCCTAGTATCACATGTCAACCCAAACAATTCATTTTCATAACCAATATATTGCACTGCCCACTAGGACTTACAGCAAGATAGCAGCAAACTGGGTGAAGCATTGTCTTTTTCTTCTCCCACTCTTTTGGTCCATTCCTGCTCTGCAAGTTCCAAACTTGCTTGGTGCAATTTAATTATTCTCTGATGCGATTTTCTGCCACTTAGAAGACAGAGGTATCATGCTGCCACCATCAATGCTTTAATTAGCTCCAACAAAGTGCACTGCAATCAGTTGACTCCCTCAGCTCACAAATGGTGAGAACTGAGCCTTCACTCTTCTCCACTCGGTCTTAGTGCTCAGTATCTCAAAAGTTGGCTTCAGAACTCAGTGTGCTCTCATTGTGTCATCTTGCTTCAATACTATTCACAGCTTCTGGGTGAACCCAATATGACTCTTCTTTGTCCTGAGATAATAGGGCTCTGACTAATTCCTGGTGGAGTCAGGATTCTAGCTAAGGATCACCTGAGCACATATCCACCAGTCTGTGCCATTTGCTGTGCCATTTGAATCAGGACTGCTCTATGCTAATATAAAGAGAGACAGTCCCCAGATCCTACTTAAAAACCAGCAGTCTAGGTATAATCATTATAGCCCCTCCCATCAAGACATATACAAATATCTAAGAAAATGGACATCTCAGTATACTCAGGTGCCATCAAATCTATTCTAATTCATGGTGATCCCATGGGTGTCAGAATAGAACTGTGCTCCATAGGGTTTTCAATGGCTATGATTTTGGAAGTATATCATCAGTCATTTCTTTTGAGGCACCTTTGTGTAGATTCAAATTGCCAACATTTTGGTTATCAGCCAAACACATTAACAATCCCTACCACCCAGAGACTCCAGCCCATTAACAGTTAGAAACACATGGGTACAGATAAATTTCTTAAGAACAGATTTTTCAAATGTTCAGAACTGAGATGGCAGTCTCTTCATTCGTCAGTATCTATAGGAGATTTCAGGTTCCATACCCAAGCTTTCCACTGTCTCAGCGTTCCCTTCATTTCTTTCCAAACCATCTCCGACTCCTACCCATAAGGTTCTCTCCTTTGGGCGCTGCAAAATTGCTATATTCGTCTTGACGAAAGCAGATCCAAACACTGATCGAAATTATTTAAGGTGCTACAATAGACTGGAATAAAATAGATGTTAGAGCTGATATTTGGATAATGTTGTTGTTAGGTGCCTAGTCCTGCGCATTCCTCACAGGTTGTTACTCTTGAGCCCATTCCTGCTGTCACTGTGTGTTGATGGTTGATCCGAACAAAACTAAGTCTTTGACAACTTCAATCTTTTCTCCACTATAAGGATGTTGTTTGTTAGTTCAGTAGTTTTTACAATTATCTTTAGTAAAATTTTACTTGCATGCGCTATTAATGATACCGTTCAATAGTTTCCTCATTCCACTGGGTCAACTCACTTTGGAATGGGCACAAATACGGATCTCTTCCAATCGGTTGGCCAAACAGCTGTCTTCCAAACTTCTTGACACATAGGAGTGAGTGCCTCCAGTGCTGCATCGATTTGTTGAAAGATTTCAATATATATCCTGCTGATTGCTGGAGATTTGGAGATTTGGAAAGAGGTTTTGAATCTGTATAAAATAAATATGTGTCCACAAAGTAAAGGTGAGGAGAAAAGTGATGGTGCCAGCATTTCAGACACACAGGTGCTTCTAATATGAAAGAAAGACAACAACAACCAAAAACAAAACAAAACAGAGCAAGACTTTTGGGGGGAACTACTTTTGTGAGTTTCTCAGTTAGGGCTCATGAAAGTCATAAAGGAAGTTTCCTCGCCTGACTGATTAATGGAGCACCAGCCAGTGAGTCCCAGGCAGCCTGCCACCAAAGGTTTAGGGAAAGGTGTTCTCTGCTTGGGAGTACTGAGATTCCTCTGTAAATACCTGCCACAACTTCTTCTGCTTTTCTATAATGCATACTACAAGACCAGCCGAGATGAATAAGATGCCAATGTTAATTGTCAGAAAGTTAAGTATACAAAGTGGCTGTGAGAAGCTCAACTGTCTCAATTACTATTCCTAGCTATAATAGGATAATGAAGAGGAAAGGGGGGGGGGGGTTATGACAAATCCTTGTTTCAAAAGACTCTACTTACATGAAGCATAAGGTTCCTCACGAATACCCTCAATAAAAAGACCTGTGAATACAAAGGAACGTCATTGTTTGACATGATCCCAGGCCTGGCTGCCTGCCAGTATCGGCAAAGTGAATTACAGGTGTGGTCAGCAAAGTAGGGAAACAGGGGAGAAGGGTAGGAGGGGCAGCAAAACAAAAGTTGAAGACTGACCATTTGTTCCACAACTGACTTGGGTGAGGAAGAAATATACTGCTGTTGTTACGTGCCATTGAATCAGTACCAACTCATAGTGACTTTATGCACAACAGAACGTAACATTGCCCGGTCTGGGCCAACCTCACAATCATTGCTACGTTTGAGCCCATTGATGCTGCCATTTTGCCAATCCATCTCACTACAGGTCTTCCCTTTTTCTCCGACCCTCCACTTTACTAAACATGATATCCTTCTCCAGTGACTAGTCCCTCCTAATAATAGGTCCAAAGTATGAGGGACAAAGTCTGACCATCCTGGCTTCCAAGGAACACTCTGGCTGTACTTCTTCCAACACAGATCTATTTGTTCTTTTGGCAGTCCATGGTACTTTCAATATTTTCTTCCAACACCATAACTCGATGATTTTCCTTACTCATTGTCCAACTTTCACAAGTATATGAAGATATTGAAAATACCATGGCTTGGGTCAGGGCACCTTAATCCTCAAACTGACATCTTTGTTCTTCAAAACTCTAAAGAGCATATTTGTCAAATGCAGCACTTTGTTTGATTTCTTGACTGCTGCTTCCATGAGTATTGATGGTTGATCAAAGTGAAATGAAGTCTTTGACAACTTCAACTGTTCTCCATTTATTGTTGTTGTGGTTGTTGTTGTTGTTGTTAAGTGCCATCGAGTTGGTTCCAACCCATAGAGACCTTGTATAGGGTTTCCAAGGAGCAACTGGTGAGCTTTTACCACCAATCATGTGGCTCAGACAACTTTGCAGTCCAGCATATTAACCCACAGTACCACACCAGCTCTTCATTGACTAGGATTTTGTTTATTTGTCCAGTGGTGAGGATTTTTGTTTTCTTTACATTGAGGTTCAACCCATACTGAAAGCTGTGGTCTTTGATCTTTATCAGTAAGTATTTCAAGTCCTCTTCACTTTCAGCAAACAAGGTTGTATCATCTGCATATCGCAGGTTGTTAACGAGTGTTCTTCTATTCCTGGTGCCATGTTTTCCTTCATGCAATCCAGCTTCTTGGATTATTTGTTAGGCATACAGATTGAATGTCACCTCTCTTTGGAATGGGCACAAATACAGATCTCTTCCAGTCAGTTGACCAGATAGTTGTCTTCTGAATTTCTTGGCGTAGGTGAGTGAATGCCTCCAGTGCCGCTTCAGTTTGTTGAAAGATTTCAATTTATATTCCATCAATTCCCAGTGAAATGGTGAAAGAATAGTGCACACCTTTCCTAATTTTAAACCATTTGGTGTTCCCTTGTTCTGTTCAAACAACTGCATCTTGGTCTATGTAAAGGTTCCTCATGAGCATAATCAAAATTTCCAGAATACTCATTCTTCGCAATGTTGTCCATAGCTTGTCATGATCCACACAATAGAGAGCCTTTGCATAGTCAATAAAGCACAGGTAAATATCTTTCTGGTATTCTCTGCTTTCAGCCAAGACCCATCTGACGTCAGAAATGATATCCCTCATCCCATACCCTCTTTTGAAACTGGCTTGAACCTCTGGAAGTTCTCTTCTCAATGTATGCTTGCAGTTGTTTCTGTATTATCTTTAGTAAAACTTTATTCGCCTGGAATATCAATGATATTGTCCGATGATTTCCTCATGCCATTGGGTCACCTCTCTTTGGAATGGGCACAAATACAGATCTCTTCCAGTCAGATGGACAGATAGTTGTCTCCCGAATTTCTTGGCAGAGATGAGTGAGTGCCTCCAGTGCCTCTTCACCTTGTTGAAAGATTTCCATTTGTATTCCATCAATTCCCGGTGCCTTGTTCTTTGCCAATGACTTCAATGCACATTGGACTTCTTCATTCCGTAGCATTGGCTCTTGATCATATGCTACCTCTTGAAATGGTTGAACACTGACCATTTCTTTTGGGTACAGTGACTCTGCGTATTCCTTCCATCTTCTTTTGATGCTTTCTTCATCATTCAGTATGCGCCCATAGAATCTTTCAATACCGCAAGCTGATGTTTCAATTTTTTCTTCAGTTTCCTCACCTTGAGAAATGTTGAGCTGTTCTTCCCTTTAGGTTTTCTAACTCAGGTCTTTGCACATTTTGTTATCATATTTTACATAGTCTTATCGAGCTGACCTTTGAAATTTTCTGTTCAGTTCTTGTACCTCCTCACTTCTTCCATTTGCTTAAGAATCTCTACGCTTTAGAGCAAGTTTCAGAGTCTCTTCTGACATCCATTTTGGTCTTTTCCTTCTCTATCGTCTTCTCAATGACAAGAGAGATGCTCCATATCATCAGCCAAAACCAGGCCAGGGGCAGATTGTGGAACAGACCATCAATTTCTCATATGCAAGTTCAGGCTAAAATGGAAGAAAAAGAAATCAAGTCCACGAGAGCCAAACTATGACCTTGAATATATCCCACCTGAATTTAGAGATCATCTGAAGGACAGACTTGATGCACTAGACACTAAAGACCAAAGACCAGAAGAGTTGTGGGATGACATCAGGAACATCATACAGGAAGAAACCAAAAGGTCATTGAGAAGACAAAGAAAGACACTAAGTGGTCATAATCTATGAGACAAGGTGCTTTCAGCAAGGCTTTAACCTCTCTGAGCCTCAGATTATCAGATAAAAAGGAAAGATTCTTCTACCCTACTTAAGGAGCTCTGGTAGCATAGCGGTTATGAGTCAGGCTGTTAGTCTCATGATCAGCTAATCTTACAGTCAGCAGTTCAAAACAACCAGCAGATCCATGGGAGAAAGATGAGGCTTTCTGCTCCTGTAAAGATTTACTGACTCGGAAACCCTATACAGGGTCACAATGAGTAGGAACTGACTCCACAGCCTAAAGTTCTTTTGCTTTTTCTGGAATTCTTAACATACTTCCAGTTATTTCTGTAACTAGAAAGGAGGGAAGCAGATAATTTTAATATAGCTCTTTCCTCCTCAACATATACATGCACACACACACACACACACACACACACACACACAAACAGGCCCAGAACTATGCCTGGGGTGGAAGTAGTTCTTGGGTCCACAGACCAGAGATTATCCAGAAGCACATCATACCCAACTTTGGTTCTGGCACCTTCTATTCACTTAGCAACTTTTACTCTTTGTATTGTATTCGTACCATAGCTAACCTCACTCTAAATGTGACTGGTAAGAAAATGAATGGTTTTGATTCATTCACCAGAAAAATGAGGACACAAAAGAGGGGCTCTTTCCCTAACGAATATCAATGATTCCTGTGGTACGGAATTAAGAGGACAAAGGATTCATCAAAATCAACCTAAAGATAACCCCAACAGAATCCCTAATTCTAAAAGATCATATACAAAAAATAAAACAAACTACAAACCTATAAACTTCACTCCCTTGTCATTTTTTTTTTTAATAATAGCAGAGAAGGAAGAGAAGAATGAAAACATGGAAATAGAATTACTGAGAAAGACATATTTTCACAATAATATATGCAAGAATTCACCTACATTCCCTTTCTAAAAAGTCACTTTTGTGAGTTTCTCAGGCTGGAAAAATGAAAATTGTGTAAAAGAGGTTAATGGAGCACCAGCCAGGGTGAGGGGATGTCCTGGCCTCTCAGCCCACCATGCCCCACTTCCCCTTTACTAATGCCTTCCACACTATTGACATTTGTGCAAGACCTGGGCAGGGGGTCCAGAGAGCCTGTCTCCATACTTGTTGAGATGTCACGGGAGTGATGTAGTCAAGTGGCTGAAACATTATCATTTCTCTCTCAAAAAATAAAATGTAAATGAGTGCAAGTGGCAGAGGCATTAGTGTTCACCAAATATTACATATTCTGTCCAAACGCCCTTGGACCACAGAACTAGCTACGGCAAAAAAAGCTTTGAATGGAAATAACACGAGTCATTTTCAGGTTGAGGCAATTAAGAGACAGTATCTATTTTGTAAAGTCTCTGAGTGGCTCAGTTTGCACTCGGTTAGTTGGTGGTTCGAATTCACCCAACACCTCCATAGAACGAAAGTTCTAGTAATTTGCTTTCAAAAACATTGTAACCGTATGAAGTTCAGTTCCACTCTCCATGAGTCAGGAGTGTACTAGAGAATAGTAACAACAACAACAACAACAAAATAAGCTTTGTAGGTAGTGAATTGAGTTGGTAACATCATAAATTGAAAGATACCTAGATCTCTAAATCAAAAAGTGGAGAAAAATCCCAGCTAGCTGGCATCAGCCTTAGTTTGAGTTAGAAATAAATGTCAAAGGAAAGATACCTTCTCTAGTGTCCACACTTTCCAGATGGATGAACCAATAGTCTCCACTTACTTTCCAGTCGCCTTTAAAGTGAGATTAGCTATGGTATGAATGCAGCACAAAGAGTAAAAGATGCCAAGTGATAGAAGGTGACAAAACCAAAGTTGGGCATGGAGTGCTTCTGGATAATTTCCGTTTGTGGACCTAGTAACTATTTTCACCCCAGGCATGGTTTTGGGCCTGCGTGTGTGTGTGTGTGTGTGTGTGTGTGTGTGTGTGTGTGTGTGGATGTGGATGTGGATGTGGATGTGGATGTGGATGTGGATGTGGATGTGGATGTGGATGTGGATGTGGATGTGAAGAAGGCAAGATCTACATTTGAATGATCTGCTTCCTTCCTTTCTAGATACAAAAAAAAAGCTAGAAGTATGTTAAGAAGTCCAGGAAAAGAACCTTAGGTTTGCAGAACAAGTGTTGTGCAAAAGCTCTGATTTTTTAAAAAACTTTTTATTGTGAATTGAGCGATAGTTTACATTGAAGAACATTGGTTTTACACTCTTCATTTCATTGCAATGATTACAATCTCCTCTGTGCATCATCTTTCAACAGTATTTGCTTCTATTCTCGCTA
>NW_006408701.1:5933745-5935841 GCF_000296735.1 Chrysochloris asiatica
GTAGTGGTCCTATGCAGTATTTCTCTTTTTGTGACTGTCTAATTTCACTCAGCATAATGTCCTCAAGGTTCATCCATGTTATGCGGTGGCTTACCGCTTCCTTGTTATTCTTCAATGTAGCACTGCCACTCCTGTTCGCTTTTTATTGCAGTTAGCTTGGTATATTTTTTCACATCCTTTCACTTTTAATCTGTTTCTGTCTCTCTGTGTTACGTGCGTCTCTTGCAGACAGCATATTGAACGATCTTGTTTTCTTATCCATTCTGCCACCCTCCGTCTCTTAACAGGTGCATTCAATCCATTTACGTTCAGTGTAATTATCGATAGGTATTGATTATTTGTGGTCATTATATTCGTTTTTTTGTGGTGTTGCTGCTTCTTTGTTCTGTTTGTCTTTCTCTGTTGAATTCATGATTTGTGTGCTCTTTCTTGTGCGTTTCCTTATAGTTTTGTTTTCATATTCTTCTTGGATTCTCATTCTCTTGGTCTGCTGTGTGGTGTTAATTTTCTTTGAGGTTGCCTTTATGGTCCATTGAATTTTCTGTCCATTTAGTGCAGTCTAGTTTATCCTGTAATCTACCTAACCTTCTCATTGTCAGGATCTCTGTTCCTATGTGTTCACCTTCTTTTGCATTGTATTTGTTTTGGTCATAGACTGCCCTCCCAGAGTCTCTCAGTTTGTTCTTATAGTTTTGTCTTGTTAACATTTCTTCTTTCTGTTGACTTAATTCATGGAGGTGCTGCCACGTATGTCAATCTCTGGCTGTTGTCTATTCTTGTTGGTTCTCAGTCCACAGAATTCCCTTTAGGATGTTTTGTAGTGCAGGGTTAGCTTTGGTGAAGTCCCATAGCTTCTGTTTATCCTGGAATGTTTTGATTACACCCTCATATTTGACTGATAGCTTTGCTGGATAAAGGATTCTTGGTTGGCAATTTTTTTTCTTGCAGGGTTTTATATATGTCTCCCCATTGACTTCTTGCTTGCATGGTCCCTGCTGAGAGGTCTGAGCTTAGTCTGACTTGTTTGCCCTTGTATGTGACCCTTCTGTTTTCTCTTGCTGCTTTCAGGAGTGTCTCCTTGTCTTTGAGTTTGGAGAGCTTGACTATGATATGTCTTACTGATTTTCTTTTGGGGTCCATCCTTCCTGGACTTTGCTGGGCTTCTTGTATTTCTATCTTTTCGCCCTTGAGGATGTTAGAGATTCCAGTAGTTCTGCAACTATTATCCCTGTGCACTTGTGTGACTCATTTTGTTCTGGAATGCCCATAATTCTTAGGCTATTCCTCTTCATGTTGTCCAACACGAATCTTAGACCTTCCTCTGAATTTTTTACCCTTTTTTGGGTTTGTTTTTCTATCTTAGTGGTATTGAGAGATTTGTCTTCCAGCTCACTGATTCTTCCTTCCATCTCCTCTATTCTACTCCTCTGCCCTTTCAGGGAGTTTCTATTTCTGCCATTTTGTTGTTGATTGTTTGGACCTCTTTCTGTAGGTTTTGGATTGTTACCAATGCTGTATCTACCTTGTTTGATTGTTCCTGTTGCACTTTTCTGACTTCTTCCTTATTTTTCTCAACTCCATTGTAAAATGTTTTGAGACATTTTATAATCATTTTTCTGAATTCTTTCTCAGGTATCTCCAAGGCCTGCCCTCCTTCCAGCATGGAGAGAAGGTCTACTTATGGTTCATTTGTGTCAGATATTTTATCTTTTTCTGGACATGTGTCGATATGGTCATCTGCTTTTGCTTCTTGGACATGTTTAATGTTTATCTGTGGTCCTAATAATTAATTGAGTATGTGTTTTAGTAATTTTTTATGTTTTCTGATTACCTCCAGGAAGATGTGATCAGGGTGTGGTCTTCCCTTTTCTCTCTCCTTATTGCTTAACTCAGAGTAATTTTTTGGGCCTCAGTTGGGCCTGGGCCTCAGTGGCGGGCCGTTTGGGTCTTGGGCAGGTAGGTTGAGCCTAGGGCGGGAGGTTTGGGCCTCTGGGGGCCTGGGCGTCAGTGACTGGGCTACAGGAGGGTTGAGACTCGGGCCGGTGGTTTGGGCCTCAGGCTGGTGGTTTGGGCCTCAGGGGGTATCAGCAGCTGGG
>NW_006408701.1:5935941-5944043 GCF_000296735.1 Chrysochloris asiatica
TTTTTTTGGTGGGGGGGGACGTTGGTATACACAAAAACACTCAGGAATGTTTATTAATTTAAACAACCAAAGGGCACATTCTATAAGCCTGCCTCCTGGCCACCAGCACTCAGTATTTCTCTTTCTATGAGTCTAGAGTCCTCAGCTGCTCCTTCTCATTATGTCTTCATCTCTGCCTCCATCTCTGATGTCATTTCTTCTCAGGACAGCATCCCACATTTCGCTCGTGCTCTTCTCCCTTGATGGTCCTCTGTTCCTGGACTGTAAGATTAACTATTTCCCCCTTTTTGCTACAAAACTTCTACCTTTGCACTTGTGGCAGTCACATTTAGGTATGATAAAAATTACTCATTATTGAATCATAAGAATCTTATCCCCATCTCCTTTCACAAGACCTGTCTAGACAACATGAAAACTATTCGGTGGGGATTCTACCTTCCTCCACACACTCTGAAACTATACTCCTTCTTGAAGACCTGTAAGTCCAGTGACTTCATGCCTTTATAAGCCCCCCACCCTCCATTAGGTAGCCAATGTCTAAGTTGCCCATCCTATCAACTCTGTATACAGAGGGGATAGGATTGATACTGGATGTGAAGACTCCTTCCCTCTCAGTTGAAAATTCCTGATTTTTGAAGGTTTATTTGTTACTATAGCATGGCTTAGCTTTATCTCACGGATACACCTTGAATCGACTCTAGTTTATGTTTATAATTAAATTATTTTCAATAATCGGAAAATTTAAAATTTTTAGTAAATAATGACTTGGGTTGTGTTTTCTAGTGCCATTGAGTTATTTCCAAATCATAGTGACCCTGTATAAGGAGCTCTGGTAGCGTAGTGGTTACGAATCGGGCTGCGAACCGCAGGTCAGCAGTTCGAAACTACCAGTTGCTCTGCGGGAGAAAGATGAGGCGATCTGCTTCCGTAAAGATTTGCAGCCTCAGAAACCCTGTTCAGGGTCTCTATGGGTTGAAACCGACTCGACAGCACTTAACAACAACAACAACAGTGACCCTGTATAGAGTTTCTAAGGAGCAGCTGGTGGGTTTGAACCACTGACCTTGGAGTTAACAGTCCAGTGTTTATCTTACACTGCCACACCAGACTGTGAATTTACTTGATATGGCTTTTGTATCCAAAGTCTCCTTAACTCCTACCAAATGATTAGGTGGGACCATGCAAATAGGGTATACAGGACTCTAACACTGGGATTATTTCGTTTTGTCATCCTACTAGGCTTAAAAGGAGCCATCTCAGAAGCAGGAACAGATGACCACAGGACTATCAAGAAAAAAACCATGAACAGAGGATGAGATCCCTACCTAGAAAAGTGGCGGCATGGAGCGAAAGCAGCTGCGAGCTTCCTGGACCATAGACAGAGTAAAGTTGAGTGGCTACAGGGAGGACATTGGCTTACAGAATATGCCCTTTGGAAGGAGCTTTGTAACACTTACCAGAGAAGAACAGAGGTCAAGAAGGAACAAGGCGGATATGCCAAAGACAAGGAGGTATGTCTGCAGTATGGCAGAGAAGAGACTTTTTTTTTTACTGTTTTATTGTGAATTATGTGATAGTTTACATGGGAGAACATTAGCTTTACATTCATACTATCATAAATCATTTCATTGCCATGGTTACAATCCCTTCCATGCATCATCAACCAAACAAAGGGTACACCCTGCAAACCTGCTCCCTTGTAGTCAGCACACAGCCCCTCTCCCTCTCTGGGTCTAGAGTCCCCAGCTGCTCCGTCTCTCCACGTCATCATCTCTTCCTCCATCTCTTGTGTCACTGTTTCTCTGGGGAGGGTCCCGTACTCTGCTAAGAAGAGACATTCTTGGCAGAAGAACTGCTGCATCCTGAGTTCTTTCTGATCCTGTTCACTTCTTTAATAAATCCCATAATTTTGAGTATTGTCTATGAGTTCTATGTGGACATTGCAACAGATTATCGAACTCAGATGTAAAGTAGAGAGTGCTATGGGAGGAATGGTTGATATCAGAAAAGGATAAAAATGTTGTAGGGTGGAGGCATGTCTGAACTCTGCCTCATAGAAATCAGCCTTGGGCTTATTTTGAGTTTGATTCTTCTTCCCCCTTGTGAAGTCAGAAGAAGTTAGATGTGGCCTCCCTACCATGTTTGCAAAGCATAGTACTTAGGATATGGTCATTGAATATGCCCTCTGTGTGGGTTTCCTGCCTTTCCATACATTTTAACATGGTAGCATATCTTCCAAATCCTAAATAGAGATGCCCTACTTGAGGTCAGTGCAGTAGAATTTTCATTTTCAAATGCTATTTTGACAGTTTTGAGGCCCTGGCTGGTGGCTGTCCTGGTCCCCTTTTGAACCACTCCCTGTGTCAGGTTCTCACATTCCTGGGCTACTATGCACCCATCCTAATAGCTCTGGGGCCAGGTACCCAAAAGCTAGGAACAACTCCTATGCCCTTGAGCCTGCAGAACTATCCAAAAGGATAAAGCCCTAGGAAACCCACAAAAGCTAACCAACTCCACCCTGCTTGTCATACATAAGTTCTCTCCTACAATTACAGTTGGTTGTTACCTGGTTCCAGGGTGCAATCCCCAATATGGCCCCATGGCATGGCATGCTGTGACTCCCTGTTTCTGAGAACTGTGAGTGTCATAAACCTGAATTTTTTTTTTTTTTTTTTAACACACAGAAATGTATTCTCTCACAGTTTAGGAGGCTAGAATTCCAAATTCAGAGTGCTGGCTTCATCACTCAACAACAACAGCAGCTAACCCTGAATACTTTTCATGTCCTCCTTGACTCCTTTTTCCTGCATTGCACCTGACTTACCATCCCATGAAGTTGTTAGAACAAGTAGTGTCACAAATAGGACGAATTCTATTTGATGATTGCTCTTGGCGTGCTAATTGGCTATGCCAGACAGTGAAAAGGCATTGCTTCTTCTTGGCTCCCTAGCACTCTATCATGTGCTACTTTGTGTTGTATTTTGCAAGTGTTGCCAAGACTTCCTACCTTAGATACTAGGACCACCATCTAAGGCCACTTGTAGTGTAAAAGGGGGGAAATGTATCCTTATAGCTCTCCACCAAGAGGCTAGAGACCAATACACTTGGCTATTAAATAAAAAGTTTCCTCAATTGGTGGGAACAAAATGGACAGCAGGATGCATATTCTGTTGGGATACTGGGACACCTCTCATGTTCTGTATGCTTTGTTGCCCAAAATGATTAAAGTCTCATCCTCTTGTAGATTTCCATCTGGCAAGGGGCGTTCCCTTCACAGAAGGCCCTTTACCTTTATAGCTTTTTACTAAATACTTTGAAGGAAAGCACCTCACTCTTTCCTGCTTCTCCCATTACTGTCATTCTTTGTGTCCAGAGCCAATGAGAGGTCATGCCTTTCACCCATGAAGAAAGGTGGCACAAAGCTGTATGTTCCAGGAAAAAAAGCATCTGATTTCAACTCCCCCCAAAGTCCTGCGGGAAGTCAGGCAAATATTAAATGAATGCAAGAACTCACACATAAGACACTTGAACTTTACTTAGTGCTGCAGCGTATCAGCATGCTTACAATCTCAGGGGCTAGCTGCTTTCTCCACCAAAGCCCCACCCACCATATTTCTTTTAGATGGATAACTCAGTGAGGACAAATAGGATGTCTTAGAGAGGGAGACTGCCATCTACCAATTGGGCCATCAGCGACTGCCAGCAATTTATCTGGCAAACACCCAAAGAGTTAAGATTATTGGCAAAAAAAAAAAAACACAACAACAATGTGATTAAAGTTTTCTAGACTGGAAACAATAGGCTACAATAAAGGATTTTGTTTAAAAAAAAGATAATAAAACAGGCCACTCCAGAAGAGAAAGGGTTAAAGTTCATACCGTGAGAAAAGACAAGCCTTAACAAAACCCAAACAAGAGAAAGAAAATCTGTTTAAAGTTAAAAGCCAGATAACAAAGGATGGTTTCGATCTACATGCTTCCGCCCTGCCAGTCTGCTAGTCATGGCTTTGGTACAAGGAAAGGCTAATTCTCAGGGTTACATGGGAAAACCCCTAGGATATCCCTGTGGCACAGGGAAGCAATGAATTCAAGACCAACTTAAGCCCTGGGTCTTTAAACCATAAATCATTGCCACAGGGGAGGCCCCTAACTCTAAATATACTGACTTGAGGATCTCTAGAAAAAGACAGAAAAGACATCAAAGTAAAGGTACACCCCCTTCCGCCCACCACATGGTATAATGCAGTGACTAACAAACTCAACAAATAATAGGAAAGAAAAGGAGTGGGGAAACCTAGATACAATGTAAGAAATGATTTTTAAGCATATGAGGGGACTTCAAAAGGTTCGTGGAAAAATTCCATTATGTTTTAATTCCATTTTTTTCCATGAGCTTTTTGAAGTGCCCACATATTATTATAAGGAACCCTGTTGGCACAGGGGTAAAGCCCTCAACAACTAATTGAAAAGTCAGTTGGGTTCAAGACCATCAGTAAGTAATGCTGAGAAAGAAAAGATCTATCTATCTGCTTCTGTGAAAAAGAAGTGTAGTGTAGTGATTACATGTTGGGCTGTTAACCACAAGGCCAGCAGTTGTACTCCCATAAAGATTTGCTGCCTCGGAAACCCTATACAGGTTCTGACTCGAAGGCCCACCACCAGCATCACCACCTGCTTCTATAGATTGCAGCTTAGGGTAACCTATGGGGCACTTCTACTCTGTCATATAGGGTTGCTATCAGTCAGAATCGATCTTGATGGCACACAATGATATATTTATTAAGCTGAATCACCAATACCTGTGGTCAAGTCAATTCTGGCTCATAGCTACATACTGAACCCACAGTACAAAGCCTCACCAGGACAGACCTCCCGTCCTTCATAGTTCCATACCTTACTGATAGTGATCAAGGTATACATTTCACTTCTCAAAATACACAAATTCAACGGAATGTTCATCTCCCTGGCAGTCAATTTACTTGAGGGATATAATTGTCTCTACAAACAACTATTGAAGTTACAAAATAACAGCTAAATATTTAATGGGTCTTCCCCTTGCCCCAAAGGAGCTCTGGTACCCTAGTGGTTACGAATTGGCCTGCTAACCTCAAGGTCAACAGTTCGAAACTACCAACTTTCTGCTCCCATAAAGATTTACAGCCTCGGAAACCCTATGCAGGGTCGCTATGAGTCGGAACTGACTCCACGGCACAGCACCACTACCACTACCACCATCATCACCACCAATGAGCAGCTGATGGGTTTTCACAGCAGACCTTATGGTTCGCAGACCAGTGGTGATCCTTTTACCTCCATATTCTTGTTAACTGCCATTGAGTTGACTGTGATTCATAGAGACTCTGTATAGGGTCTCTATGTATTCTCCTCTAACACCATAACTCAAAAGCATCAGTTCTTCCTTATTCACTGTCCAGGTTTTGCATGCATATGAGGTTATTGAAAATACCATGGCTTGGGTCAGGCACAATTTAGACTTCAAGCTGACATCTTTGCTCTTCAATACTTTAAAAAGGTCTTGTGCAGCAGCATCGGACAATATCTCTGATATCTCATGCGAGTAAAGTTTTACTAAAAGTAATACAGAAACCGCTGCAATCGTACATTGACAGAGAACTTCCAGAGGTTCAAGCCAGATTCAGAAGATGCCATGGAATGAGGGATATCATTGCTGATGTCAGATGGATCTTGGCTGAAAGCAGAGAAAATCAAAAAGATGTTTACCTGTGCTTTATTGAGTACACAAAGGCTTTCGATTGTGTGGATCATGACAAGCTATGGACAACATTGTGAGTATGAATATTCCTGAACATTTGATTGTGCTCATGAGGAATCTGTACCTGAACCAAGAGGCAGTTGTTCGAACAGGACATGGGAACATGGTTTAAAATTAAGAAATGTGTGTGACAGAGATGTATTCTTTCACCATACTTATTCAACTTATATGCTGAGCAAATAATCCAAGAGCTGGGTTCTATGAAGAAAAACGTGGCATCAGGATTGGAGGAAGACTCATTAACAACATGTGATATACAGATGATACAACCTTGCTTGTTGAAAGTGAAGAAGACTTAAAATATTTACTGATGAAGATCAAAGAGCACAGCCTTCGTTATGGATTACATCTCAAAATAAAGAAAACAAAATTCCTAACCACTGGACCAATAAACAACATTCTTATCAATGGAGAAAAGATTGAAGTTGTCAAGGACTTCATTCTTCTTGGATCAACTATCAGCTCTCATAAAAGCAGCAGTCAAGAAGTGGGTACTGTTAGAGACCTCCAAATCTTCCAATTTGTTTTCTTAACTGCAACCATATAAAGGAAAGAATTATGAAACAACCTACAAACACTACTTCTACTCATTTTCCTCCATTGTTTACAGTCATTATAAAATATTTTTTAATTTGCTTAGCGTAGTTTTTAACTTAATCCCTCAAAGCATTCCCACCATTCAGGCCACCTAAATAATCTAAATAATCAAGTTAAAAACTGATGTCAACATTTCAAGGGACCAATTGAAACATGATTTTTCATTCATTGCTATCTTGACCTAGTATTGAGGTCCTAGCCAGAGGCTGGTTCAATCCTCCTCTTCAGCAGCCGATTAGATTCACTCTCCAATCACTCCCCTTTCAGGTTCTCACACTCCAGGGCCACAGTACACCCATCCTAATTGCCCTGGTGCCAGGTACCCAACAACTAGGGGCATCCCCTATGTTCTCAAGGCCTACAGAATTATTCAAAAGGCCGAATCCCCAGGAACGTTGTACAACCTAACTAACCATATCCTGCTCATCATACAAAACCATCTCCTACAACTCTAGTTTCTTGCTACCTTGTTCCAAGGTATAACCCTCTGTGTAGTGTGTTGTGCCTCCCTGTTTCCTGAAACTATGAATATAATAAACCTACTAACTTCAAAAAAATTTTTGTAACTTTTTATTATGAAATGGATGAAGGTTTATAGAGCAGATCATTAGTTTTATGTTAAACAAATCATACATACTTCTTTTCATCACAATGATCGCAAACGCTTCAATGTAACATCACTTATCCAAATCCTCCCTATGTTTCTTGTTTCTATTCCTCCTTCTTTCCCAACCCTTTTGAATTTTGCCCTTGAGAAAATACTACCCTTTTGATCTCAAATGGTTGGCCATTCTATAGTGTGAATACTTCATTAGTGTTCTTGCCCCCTTATCTACCTATCTATTGCTTGGCTAAAACTTGAGTCACAGGGGTTTAGTCCTTGACCTGAAAGGTGGTCAAGGACCATAGTTTTGCGGTTCCACGAGTCTCTATCTGACCAGTAAGCCAGGTCATTTTTATGATTTTGAGTTTTAGCCCATGTTTACTTTCATTCTTTCCAGAACCTTCTATTGTGATCCTATTCAGAGAAGTTGATAGTGGTATACAGGCACTCTCTGATCCTTCTGGTGTCAGGGTTGTGGAGACAGATGTTCACATGGTTCGTTAGGACATTGGACTCATTATTTCCAAGTTTCTTCAAATGTCATCACTCTTCTTTCTTACAAAGAGAGAAAGGCTAATAGTTGCACTTTAGATGGCCACTCGTGAGCTTTTAAGCTTTCAACACATCAACCAAAAGGTGATTAATCCAATTGCAAAATGGACAGGAGACATTAGTAGACACTTCACCAAAGAAGACATTCAGGTGGCCAACAAACATATGAAGAAATGCTCATGATCATTAGCCATTAGAGAGACGCAATTCAAAACAAGAATGAGATATCATCTTACCCCAGCATTAATGGCAAAGCTCAAAATAACAGAAAACAACAAATGCTAACACGGTGTGGAGAGAACGGAACTCTCATACACTACTGGTGGGACAATAAAATGGTTCAGTTACTATGAAAAACAACATGGCACTTTCTCAAAAAGTTACAAAAAAAATTACCATATGACATATGACCCAGCAATCTTTCTACTTGGCATGTATCTTAGAGAAATCAGAGCCACAGCATGAATAGATATATGCACACCCATGTTCATCCTAGCACTATTCTCTATAACAAAAAGATAGAGACAACCTAAGTGCCTATTATTGAAAGAACGGA
>NW_006408701.1:5948436-5975623 GCF_000296735.1 Chrysochloris asiatica
TGGGCCTCGGGGGCCTGTGCCTCAGGGACTGGGCTGAGGGCAGGTTGGGTCTCAGGGGCACTGGGCCTTGGTGACTGGGCTACACGGTGGGTTGGGCCTTGGGCGCCCTGGACCTCTGCGGCAACTAGGCTTTGGACCGCCTGGGCCGCGAGGCAGGTATCTGATTTGGGCCTTAATTGGGCCTGGGCCTTTGTGACTAGTCTGTTGGTGGGTTGGGCCTCAGGGCAGGCCTTGGCCTCAGTGGGAGTCTCTGGGCCTTGGGAGGGCCTTGGTCTCAGTGGGCGGGCCTGTTCCTTGGATGTTCCTGAGCCTCTGCAGCTTGGCAGAGGGCTGGTCTAGATCGAGGCAGTAGTGGGCTGGGGGTCGTGACTGTAAGGAGGTAGTGTCCGTATTTGATGACATAAAAAATGCCTCTCTCAGTCTCTCTGTACCATGGGTACCCCAAATTTCCTGATATCCACGCCGATATCCCTCTCTATTTGTTCAGCTTTGTTAGTTTATGCTTCCTTTTCTCTGGAAATGCAGCCTTCTAAGTGGGGTTGCTCTACCCCTGCATTCCAAGGTCTGCAGGGGGCAGAGGCACTAGCTGGCGTGGGCGCAGAACCAGAAACTGCGTGCAGGCAGGCAAAAGCTCTAAATGCCTGTAATTCCTCAGCAGTTTGATCTTTTAAAAAAACGAGATCAGAATGTCAAAATATAAGATCTTATATTTGTTCAAAGGCTGTCTGTCTGCTAGACAGAGGTTTCTTATGTGCGATTCCGACCCTTTGCCCCGAGACTGCCCTACCTGAGTTGCCTGGTCAGGGAAGCACCGGGAGTCCTCCTTGAAAATAGTTTTTGAATCAAAGCTACTTGCTTTTCAGGACCTCCCTGACTCCTCTGTTGTGCATCTAATATGACTTGCCATTCCACAAATTTGTTAGAGCAAATATTTAGCATAGCGTGACACATCAAATAGGTAGCCAGTCAGTATTTATATAATCATTCTTCTAGATTCAAACCCACCAGTGGCTCCTAGGAAACTCTATGCAGGGTTGCTATGAGTCGGAACTGACTAGACGGCACTTAAAACAAAAACAACAGATAAGCAGGATGAGCAATGGAAACTACATTCAGAAACTTTGCATTGTGGGCATTTGTATTCTTACTGCCTGACGAGCATCCTCTGAGATAGGCTAGAGACTATTGGTGATCAGAAAGCAATTGTAAAATAATTAGAAATAAAATAATTGTCTTTGTAATAAATATTTTCTAAAATGTTCTCCACTTGGTAGCATGGGGCAAATCCTTCTATAAAGTTAGATGACCCTGAGTCGGGCAAGTGGAGTACTGGTGGTGCAGTAGTTAAGTGCTCAGCTGCTAGTCAAAAGGCCAGCAGTTCGAATCCACCAGCAGCTCCACAGGAAAAAGATGTGACAGTCTGCTCTTCTAAAGATTGCAACCTTGGAAACCATGTGCAACAGTTCTACTCTGACCTATAGAGTCTCTATGAATTGGAACCACTCAGTAACAATAAGTTTGAGTTTACTTTAGGTCCTGTAAATGGTTAAGCACTCTGATGCTGTCCAAAAGTTTGGTGGTTATAATCCACCCAAAGACACTTCAGAAGAAAGGCTTGTAAAATCTATTTCTGAAGGAGTTTAGCTATTGAAAACCCATAGTTCTACTCTGACACACATGGGGTCACCATAAGGCAGGATTGACTTGACAGTAACTGATTTGTACAGCACATTGTAACTGTAGTTTTCAGGTTGTTTAGGCGGTTTTTATTATTCTACACTGAAGAACAGTTATTAGTAGATTTAAAATGGATTTTGAATTTTGTTAAAAGTAATAAGACTGTAAGCACTGCACAAAATCTGTGCAGTTCCACAGTTGAACTTAACTCTAGGTCCTCAGCAGGATATCTGTTGAAGATAACTGTATTGAAGATAATTACCATCAATAAAAGTATAAATTGATTTCATAATGATTGGTTTATGTTCCTCGTGGAGGTATTTACAATTCTCCAGTTAAAAAACAAAAGATCTATTTCTAAACGTGATTTCCTTTTCCAATTTGGAAATAATTTTTTGACATAAGTCATCGTGTTCCAGAAAGAGAGGCTTTTTTAAAAGAATCATTTAGCTAATGTAAACACATGAATTTTTTTTCCACTTATTTAACATAAGTTGTTTACCACAGCTGGAAATTCATGAGCAAAACCGGAAGAAAGACTTTTGGAAACCTTCCTTAATTTTTTCAGTGATGCTGAATCCATTCTGGGATGGTAAGAGTGGGGTCAGAAGAGGAGGGCAACATACACAGCGCAGATTGGTGACATCAACGGGAGAATTCAAAACAGACATCACTATCAATTGAACTTAGACTTGTGCATATGAATCACCTCATTTGAGAATGGGAGGAGAGGCTTGGATAGTCCCATCTCCCTGAGATCCATCTCACCAGAGGTGGAAATAGAATCTAGCCAACCCAACATGATTTGCATCCCTTAAATTTACTCGAGGAGGATGATTTAGCTGGTATTGACCAAACCAACTTGCGGATAATGATCGTTTAATTCTTCCAGGTGTAACTAATGATATTTATGGAGTTTCTCTGCTTCTCATCTGCCAGTTACTTAGATAATGACCACCAATATCACATAGAATGCAATCAGTTGAACTAATTTGACATCCCTGGAAACTACTTTTTTTTTCTCTCTTTCAATATTTGAGCACTGGTTGTATATAGGCACTGCGCTAAGTGCTAGAGCTACTCAGATGAGTATGGTCTCTTACCTTCTGGGTAAATGATCCTAAGCACTTGGGAGAAAGTGAGATTGGAAAGAGGCAAGGGAAGAGCATATTACAATGAATTTTTAAATGTAGGGTTACCAGGAAAAGCACAGACTGCCCAGCTAAATATGAATTTCAAATGAACAATATTTTCATATAAGTATGAGACATACAATATTTGGAACATACTCATTTTTTTTTAATTTGCTAAATCTTGGGTCTCTAAAATTTGTATCTCTAAATCTTTCAATAGAAAAATGAAAAAAAATACACATTGGGAACAATGAGAAGGAAGCATCAAACTGTATGGGTGGACTAATGTGCTGTTCATTGGGGAAGAATTATCTGTTTATTTGCAAGCAGTACTAAAAGTAACACATAAATAGAAAAAAAAGGTGTTGAGAGGATTAAAGGTGAGCTCATGTGTAAAAGTGGTCACTGGCCCTGAATCAGCCAAACAAGAGCTCCAGAAAGAATGATATTGATGTGACAATCGGTGCCAGTAAAACATCTTCAAAACTGAGAGATCTGAAAGAGAGATAGGTGCATGATATAAAATTCATAAATTTACTCCTACATATATGCTTGTAGTGGGGAGGGTGGAGTTTGAGAGGTATAGCTTAATTGCAAAACAAAATCATAAAATTAACCTCAAAGACCTCTTCCTTTAACAAGTACACTATTTTTAGACTAGAAGAAGAACCCTGATCTCCCCACAATAATATTTAAGAAGAATTACATGTGCTCTAACTAACGATCAAAAAGTCCTGCTAGTGCTATGGGTTAAGTGCTGGACTACTAGCTGCAAGATTGGCAGCTCAAACCCACCTGCCACTCCATGAAGAACGATGAGGCTTTCTGCTTCCATAAAGATTTCCACTCTCAGAAACCCTAGAGTCACTATGAGTCATAACCGACCGGAGAAGAGATGGTGGTGTGGTGTTGTCTATTATGTGATTTTTTCTTTGTTGAGTCTTATCCAGGACTTGGCTAACAATCAAATGCTATCCTCCCAATAATTTTATCAAAAATGCATTGCTTTGAGTTAATAGCAACCCTATAGGACTGAGTAGAATTTCCCCACAAGATTTCCAAGGCTGAAAATCCTATGGAAGCAGACTACCACATCTTTCTCCCACAGAGCAGCTGGATGGGTTTGAATAGTCACCCTTTACATTAGTAGCTGAGAGATTAACCACTGTGCATAAGAACTCCACCCCAAAACTTGAAAATTCTATAATTCTGAAAAAATCTTGGAGGTCTATGTATTTGGTGGTAAGGTGCTAAGGATCATGGGTTTTTATAAATTTGTGTATTGTTAGAAACAAAATCTGAGATTCAATTTGTACTTCATTCAAGAGAGAAAGAATTTCTGCACAACATGGCCTACCTACCTTTGCCATCATCAAATGACAATTGCCAAACTGCCATCTTGTGGCAAGCAACACACACTGTAAAAATATTATTCAACATTTTATAGTAAGAGTCAAGTTTTCCATTTTTATTTCTTCTTAATGGTTCTGTATCCCTTTCACCTGCCCTTAAGGTAAGAACTTTTTTCTAATTTTTTTCTTGGCTAAGGTTTGTTTCATGGCAGGATGATTTCAACATTTACACTTCAGTAATTCTTGAATAACATCAGTTTTGCTTTACATGAAAGAATATGTTCTTTAGGGGAGGTGAATGTTTATAAAGGCACAAGAATGTAAGATTGCTCTATTTTAAGACAAACTATGATGAAGCAATTTAATGTGACCCTCCATGGTGCCTCGTAAAGACTCAGCACTGTATACTTCAGTCTGAAAGAGCACAAATTAGAGAAAGTAAAATGAAATCTACCTTCACTTTTCTTTCCATGAGCTCACTCACACTTCCTAAACTCAGTGAATTCAATTTCTGAGCCATATTTAGGTGTGGGGAGAACATTTTGGCTTTCACACACCATAACTTGTTCTTGGGTATGCTTACTTATCCTAACTTTAAGTTGTTGTTGCTCTTAGCTGCCTTCGAGCAAGCCTTCGACTCAATGGAGTGACATGACTAAGAGTCTCAGACCATTGTGATCCAGAGGATTTCATTGGCTGATCTTCAGAATCAGATCACCAGGCAGGCCTTTTTTGCTAGTTCATCACAGTCTGGAAGCTCCACAGAAGCCTGTTCAGTCTCGTAGCAACACACAAACCTCCTCTGACAAAAATGTGATGGCTGCACTTGAGGAGCACTGGCTAAGACTGAACCAAGGTCTCATTCATAAAAGACAAGAATATTACCACTGATTCACCAGAGCAACCAAACTGTAAATTGTTTTTTGAGTGCCATCAAATGACCCTAGGTGTCAGGGTGCCTCATACAGGCGGCAATCTTTCAGGGTGCAAGAACACCAGGTAGTTCATCCAAGGTGATGCAGGATGGATTTGAACTGCCATCCTTCATGTTAGCAGCAAAGCACTTAACCATTGCATCACCAGGACTCCTTAATCTTTAATTTAGGATTCACATGTAAGGCCTTAGACACTACAACGATTGGAGAATGTTGTTATTGTTAGGTGCCATGAAGTCAGTTCTCATCCTGTGTACAATGAAACACTGCCCAGTGCTACACCATCCTCACAATTGTTATGCTTGAGTTCAATACTGCTGGCACTGTGTCAATACACTTTTTCTCTGACCCTTCACTTTGCCTAGCATGATGTCATTCACCAGGGACTGGTCCTGCTTGATAATATGTCAAAAGTATGAGAAACAAAGTCTCGCCATCCTGACTGTACTTTCAACACAGAATTTTGGTTATTCTGGAAGTTCATGGTACTGGCAATATACTTCTCTAACACCATAACTCAAATGAATCAATTATTTGACCCTCTTCCTTGTTCATTGTCCAGCTTTCACATGCATGAGGCTATTGAAAATATCATGTCTTAGGTCAGGCACACATTAGTCCTTAAACTGGCATCATTGCTCTTGAACACTTTTAAGAGGTCTCATGCAGCAGATTTGCCTAATGGAATATGTCATTTGATTTCTTGACTGCTGCTTCCATGAGTGTTGATTTATGGATCCAAGAAAAATTAAGTCTTTGACTTCAAACTTTTCTTCATTTATCATATGTTACTTATTAGTACAGTTGTGGGGATTTTTGTTTTCTTTACATTGATATGCAATTCATATTGAAGGCTGCAGTCTTTGATCTTCATCAGTAAATATTTTAAGTCCTCTTTGCTTCCAGCAAGCAAGATTGCATCATCTGCATATCAGAGGTTGTTAATGAGTCTTCCTCCAGTCCAAATGCCACATTATTTTTCCAGATTATTTGCTAAGCATCCTAATTGAGTCTTGTTGTTGTTAGGTGCCATAGAGTCTGTACTGACCCACAGTGACCTTATGCACAGCAGAATGAAACACTGCCCGATCCTGGGCCAACCTACTAGTGTTGCCACACTTGAGTCCATCGATGTTGCCACTTGGCCAATCCATCTCATTGGGGGTCTTCCTCTTTTTCTCTGACCCTCCACCTTACCAAACATGATATCCTTCTCCAGTGACTCGTCCCTCCTAACAATATGTCTGAAGTATGAGAGAGGAAGTTTGGCCATCTTGGCCTCCAAGGAACATTCTGGCTGCACTTCTTCCAAAATGGATCTATTGGTTCTTTTGGCAGCCCACAGACCTTCAATACTCTCCTCCAACACCATAACTCAAAAGCATCAATTCTTCTATGGTCTTCATTATTAACTGTCCAGCTTTCATATGCATATGAGGTTATTGAAAATACCATGGCTTGGGTCAGGTGCACCTTAGTCCTCCAGCTGACATCTTTGCTCTTCAACACTTTAAAAAGGTCTAGTGCAGCAGATTTGCCTAATGCAATACATAGTTCGATTTCTTGACTGCTGCTTCCGTGAGTGTTGATAGTTGATACAAGAATGAAGTCCTTGACAACTTCAATCTTTTCTCCATTGATAAGAATGTTGTTTATTGGTCCAGTGGTGAGGATTTTTGTTTTCTTTACATTCAGATGTAATCCATACTGAAGACTGTGTTCTTTGATCTTCATCAGTAAATGTTTTAAGTTCTCTTCACTTTCAGCAAGCAAGGTTGTATCAACTGCATATCGCAGGTTGTTAATGTGTCTTCCTCCAATCCTGATGCCACGTTTTTCTTCATAGAACCCAGCTTCTGGGATTATTTGCTCAGCATACAGGTTAAATAAGTATGGTGAAAGAATACAACCTTGTCGCACACCTTTCTTAATTTTAAACCATTCAGTGTTCCCATGTTCTTTTCGAACAACTGCCTCTTGGTCCAGGTACAGAATCCTCATGAGCGCAATTAAGTGTTCCGGAATACGCATACTTTGCAATGTTGTTCATAGCGCGTCATGATCCACACAATCAAAAGCCTTTGTGTAGTCAATTAAATACAGGTAATCATCTTTCTGATATTCTCTGCTTTCAGCCAAGATCCATCGGACATCAGCAATGATATCCCTCATTCCACGGCCTCTTCTGAATCTGGCTTGAACCTCTGGAAGTTCTCTGTCAATGTATCATTGTAGCCATTTCTGTATTACCTTTAGCAAAACTTTATTCACATGGGATATCAAAGAGATTGTCGGATGATTTCCACATTCCATTGGGTCCCCCCCTCTTTGGAATGTGCACAAATCAGGATCTCTTCCAATCAGTCAGCCAGATAGTTGTCTTCAAAATTTCTTGGCAGAGATGAGTGAGTGCCTCCTGTGCCGCCTCACTTTCTTGAAATATTTCAATTTTTATTCCATCAATTCCTGGTGTCTTGTTCTTTGCCAATTCTTTCAATGCACCTTGGGCTTCCTCCTTCAATATCATTGACTCTTGATCATATGCTACCTCTTGAAATGACATCCTTTTGGTACAGTGACTCTGTGTATTCCTTCCATCTTCTCTTGATGCTTTCTGCATTATTCAATAATTTGCCCAGAGAATGTTTCAATAACAAAAGCCAAGGCTTGAATTTTTTCTTCAGTTCCCCCAGCTTGAGAAATGCTGAGTGTGTTCTTCCTTTTTGTTTTTCTGACTCCAGATCTTTGCACATTTTTTTGGTAATATTTGGCTTTATCTTCTCGAGCTGATCTTTGAAATTTTCTGTTCAGCTCTTTGACCTCCTTATGTCTTCCATTTACTTTAGCATCTCTGCACTGGAGAGCAAGTTTCAGTGTCTCTTCTGACATCCATTTTGACCTTTCCCTTCTTTATTGTCTTCTCAATGACTTTTTGCTTTCTTCATGTATGAGTTTCTAGATGTCATCCCACAACTCTTCTGGTCTTCAGTCTTCAGTGTTTAATGTATCAAATCTGTTCTTCAGATGATCTCTAAATTCAGGTGGGATATATTCAAGGTCATATTTTGGCTCTCGTGGACTTGTTTCATTTTCTTCAGCTTCAGTTTGAGTTTTCAGATGAGTAATTGATGGTGTGTTCCACAATCTGTCCCTGGCCTTGTTTTCACTGATGATATGGAGTTTTCCATCTGATAGAATAAGTATGGTTAAATGATACAACCCCGGAACACATATTCCTTGATTTTGAACCATTCAGCACCCCTTTGTTCTGTTTGAATGACTGCAGGTTTATGTGTAGGTTCTTCATGAACACAATTAGGTGCTGTGAAATACCCATTCTACATAATGTTATCCATAGTTTGTCATGGTCCATATAGTTGGAAACCTTTGCATAGCCAGTAAAACAGAAATAAATATCTTCTTGGTATTCTCTGCTTTCAGTCAAGCTCCATCTAAGGCCAACAATGATATTCCTCATTCGACATCCCCTTCTGAATCCAGCTTGAATTTGGGACAATTTCCTGTCAATGTGCTGTTGCCAACATTTTTAATTATCCTCAGCAAAATTTTACTTGCATGTGATAGTCATAATTTTTTGTTTTCCCTGTTCCATTGGATCACCTCTCTTTTGGAATGGGCAAAAATATGGATATTTTCCAATCAGTGGCCAGGTATCAGTCTTCCAAGTTTCTTGATATAGATGAGTGAATGCCTTCAGTGCTATATCAGTTTGCTGAAAGATTTCTACTCACTTTAGCATCTCTACACTGGATAGCAAGACTCAGAGTGTCTTCAGACATCCATTTTGGTCTTTTCTTTGTTTTCTATCCTTTGAATGACCTTTTGCTTTCTTCCTGTATGATGTTTTTGATATTATCCCACAACTCTTCTGGTCTTTTGTCATTAGTGTCTAATGCATCCAATTTGTTCTTGACATAGTCCCTAAATTCTGGTGGAATATACTCAGGGTCATATTTTGGTTCTCATGGACTTGTTTTTAATTTACTTTAGCTTGATGTGAGCAATTGATGGACTGTTTCACAGTCTGCTCCTGGCCTTGCTTTTCTACCTCCCTTTCCACAGATGTAGTCAATTTGATTCCTGCATATTCCACCTGGTGTGGTGCATGTATATAGTTGCCTCTTATGTTGCTTTAAAAAAGGTATTTGCAATGGACAAGTCATCAGTCTTGCAAAATTATATCATGTGATCTCCAGCATCATTTCTATCACCTAGGCCATATTTTCCAACTACTGATTCTTTCTCTTAATTTCCAGTCACCAGTAATCATCAGTACATCTCTATTACATGTTTGATCATTTTCAGACTGAAGACGTTGTTAGAACTCTTCAATTTCTTCACCACTGGCTTTAGTGGTTACTATATCAACTTGAATAATAGTGGTATTGACTGGTCTTTCTTGTAGGCATATGGATAGGATATTATCCTATCATAGACAGCATTGTACTTCAAGATAGTCTTGAAATGTTATTTTTAAGGATGAATGCTAAGTCATTCCTCTTGAATTTTTCATTCCCTCCGTAGGTAACCATATGGCTGTCTAATTTCAAATGGCCAATTTCATCACACTAATGAATAGGGGGAATCAATCTTTATGTGTTCCATTTCATTTTTGACAATTTTCAACTTTCCTAGATTCATATTTCATACATTCCATTTCCAACTATTAATGGGTATTTGCAGCTGTTTCCCCTCATTTTAAGTTGCATCCCATCAACATAGGAAGGTCACAAAAGCTTTACTCCATTTGCATCATCACTGTTAACTTTGAGGGGGCAGCACTTCCCCTGTCCTATATTGAGTGCCTTCCAACCTGAGGGGTTCATCTTCCAGCACTATACCTGTCATGGTCTGCTGCTATTCCTAAGGTTTTCAGTGGCTAACCATTCAGAAGTAATCCCCCTCTTCTTCTTCTTAGTCTGACAGTTCAGCTGAAACCTGCCCACCATGGGTGACTTTGATGGTATGTAAAATACCAATGTGGCGGTTTCCAGCATCACAGCAACATATAAGCCAACGCAGTATGACAAACTAACAAACAAGTGGTGGTAGATTGAGAATATATAAAGGAGAATTTGGTTCAGAATCCATTTGCTCATTATTTGAACTGCTATTTAACCATGAAAGACAAAATGTGAAGTGATTAAGTGTGCTGTATATGGAGTAGACTACCAAGGCCCATGTCCAGAACTCTAGCTCTCCATTTTACTAGCTGTTTGACCTTAGGCAAGTCTCTAAGCATTTCTCCATAGCCTCTTCCACACATTTAAATTGAGGATCATAATAGCATCACTTCATAGTATTGTTGGGAGGCTTAAATGAGTTAACACAAGTAATGCTTTTTGAACAGTGTCTAAAAGTGAGTAGTATTAAATACATGTTAGAATACATGACTTACTGCTTATTGTTATGTCTTTTTTCTCCTCTATGTTACATCAATCTGACTGCACATTAGTTCATTTAGTTACTGATCCCTAGTATGTGCCACACATAAATCAAGGCACTGAAGCTTCAAGAGCGAGGAAGACAGGAACTGGTGCAGTTCACATCAGAGAAAATATTGGAAAATAAACAGATAAATTCATAAACAGCTTCTCATTCCTTACTGACCCATGAGGTGAGGACATGCCCGAAGTCTCTTCTCTTTTGGTCTGGTACAAAAGAAGTTAATGTAATCCACCATATAAATAATAAGAAGGAAAAGAACCATAAGATCATATTGATTGATGCAGAAAAGGTATTTGACAAAATCCAACATCCATTGCTGATAAAAACACTCAGCCAGTTAGGAATTGAAGGGAAATTCCTCAACATAATTAAGATCATATATACAGTAACCAACAGCCAACATCACTCTCAATAGAGAGAAACTGAAAGTCTCCACTTTGTGAGCAGGAACCAGACAAAGATGCCCTTTATCACTACTCCCATTCAATAGTGTGTTGGAAGTCTTAGCCAGAACTATAAGGAAAGATATGGAAATTAAAGGTATCTAAATTGGCAAAGAGGAAGTAAAATTCTCTCTATTTTCAGATGATATAATCCTATACATGTTGTTGTTGTTGTTGTCAGGTGCCATCGAGTTGGAACCGACTCATAGTGACCCCATGCACAGCAGAACGAAACAATGTCCGATCCTGGGCCAACCTCACTACCACTACCACACTTGAGTCCATCAATGATGCCGCCTGGCCAATCCATCTTGTTAGGGGTCTTCCTCTTTTTCTCTGACCCTCCACCTTACCCAGCATGACATCCTTCTCCAGCGACTATTTCCTCTGGACAATATGTCCAAAAATCCTATACATAGGAAACCCCAAAGACTCAGCAAAAAAAAAAAAAAAAAAAAAAAAACCTAGGAGAACTCATTGGAAGATTCAACATAGTAGCAGGGTACAAGATCAAAATACAAAAATTAGTTGTATTTCTCTATACTAATAAACACTGCTCTGAAAAGGAAATTAGAAAAACAATACCATTTGTAATAGCCAAAATATGAAATACTTATGAATAAATCTAACCAGAGAAACAAAAGACCTACACAAAGAAAACTACAAAACATTATCACAAGAAACCAAAAAAGACTTAAAATAATGGAAGAAAACACTATGCTCCTGGATAGGAAGACTTAATATTGTAAAAATATCAACACTACCCTCAGCAATCTATAGATAGAATACAATTCCAATCAGATTCCAACAATCTTCTTTAATGAGATGGAAAAAATAATCACTAACTTTATATGAAGAAGAAAGAGACTTCAGATAAGCAAAGCACTGTTTAAGAAGAACAAAGATGGAGGCCTCTCACTGCCTGATCTAAAAATGTACTACACAATCACAGTGGTCAAAATAGCCTGATACTAGTATGATGAAAGATAAATAGATCAATGGAACAGAATTGAGAACCCAGGAGCAATACAACCACTTGCACTCAGTTCTCTTCAACAAATGGTGCTGGCAGAACTGGAAATCCATTTGCAGAAAAATGAAACAAGATCCATATCTCACATGATATACAAAAACAAATTCAACGTTAATTAAAAATCTAAATATAAAACCTAGAACAATAAAGATCATCAGTGATAAATAAAATAGGGACAAATGTAGGGGCTCTAATATATGGCACAAAAACACTATCACAAATTCCTAAAAACACAAGAAGAACTGGGACCTCCTAAAAAATTAGTCACTTATGTGCCTCAAAAGATTTCATCAAAAGAGTGAAAAGAGAGTCAACAGACTGGGAAACATTTTTTGCATATGGGACTAATATGGGACTAATCTTATCTTCAAAATTTATAGAAAACTGTAACACATCTACAAGAAAAAGAAACAACCCAATTTTAAAATGTAACAAAAGTAGGGGAGTGGTTGATTTTGCAGGCCAGGAGCGGAGACCCCTAGAACCATCAAGGGAGAAAAGCAAAGTGCGGGGCCCTATTCAGAGAAGTAGTGACACCAGAGATAGAGGCAGAGACAATGACATGGAGAGAAGGAGCGGCTGGTGACTCTGGACTCAGGGAGGGAGAAGGGCTGTGTGCTGGCGGCCAAGGGGGAAGGCTTGTGGGGTATACTCTTTGATTGATGATGCATGCAGGGGATTGTAATCATTGCAATGAAATAAAATATGATAGGATGAATGTAAAGATAATGTTCTCCCATGTAAACTATCACATAATTCACAATAAAAACTTTTTTTAAAAATGGGCATAGGACATGAACACACATTCACCAAGGAAGACATTGAGGCAGTCAAAAACAATATGAAGAAATATTCACAATCATTGGCCATTAGAGAATGTTCATGATCATTAACCATTGATGTTGTTGTTAAGCGCTGTTGGGTCAGTTCCAATTCATAGTGACCTTGTATAGGGTTTCTGAGGAGCAGCTGATTGGTTTGAACTGAGGACCTTGTGGTTTGAAGCCAGTGCTGATCTATAGCTTCACACCAGAAGATCATTAAGTCCAATAGCCATTTGTTGTTGTTGTTAAGGGCTGTTGTGTCTGTTCCAGCCCATAGCGATCTTGTATAGGGTTTCCAAAGAGCAGTTGATGAGATTGAACTGCTGACCTTGTGGCTCAAACTGACTTTGCAGTCCAGTGCATTAACCCACAGTTACGCACCAGGACTTCCATTAGCCATTGTTGTTGTTTTTGTTAAGTGCCGTCCAGTCGTTTCTGACCCATAGCGACCCTGTATAAGGTTTCCAAGGAGCAGCTGGATCAAAACAGCAATGAGATATCATCTCACATCAGAATTAATAGCAAAGTTAGCAAAACAAAAGCAACTTGGACCCTTCTATATTGATGGTGAAACTGTAAAATGGTTCAGCCACTGTGGAAAAGAGCATGGCACTTCCTCAGAAAGTTGGAAATAGAAATACCTAATGGCCCAGCAATCCCTCTACTTGGTACATATCCACAAGAAATAAGAGGCCTGACACGAGTCATTCATCGCAGCACTATTCACAATAGCAAAAAGATGAAGGCAACCTAAATGCCCATCAATGGAAAAATGAATAAAAAAATGTTGGTGCATACACACAATGGAATAGTATGCAATGCTGAAGAATAACAATGAATCTGTGAAACACCTCATAACATGACTGAACCTAGAGGCTATTATGCTGAGTGAAATAAGTCAGTCACAGTACGACAAGTATTGTATGAGACCACTATTGCAATACTTCAAGAAAGCGTTTTCATACTAAAAGAAACAATTTTTTTTATGGCTACCAGGGGTAGAAGGGAAGCAAAAGGAATTCACTGGCTAGAGGGTTGTTGTTGTTGTTGATAAGTACCATGAAGTTGGGTCCAACTCATAGTGACCCTGCAGAGGGTTGCCAAGGCTGTAAATCTTTACGGGAGCAGAAAGCCATCTTTCTCTCACAGAACAGCTGGTAGTTTCAAACTGCTGACCTTGAGGTTAGCAGCCCAATTCATAACTCCAGTGATGGACAGGGCAATATGTAAGAAGTGGGAGGGCAATAAACAAGAAGAGGGAGGGTGGCAGAAGAATGATGAAGACAGGTGAAGACAACCTTGTCGCACACCTTTCTTAATTTTAAACCATTCAGCGTTCCCAAGTTCTGTTTGAACAACTGCCTCTTGGTCCAGGTACAGATTCCTCATGTGCACATTTAAGTGTTCCGGAATACTCATACTTCACAATGTTGTCCATAGCTTGTCATGATCCACACAATCAAAAGCCTTTGCATAGTCAATAAAGCACAGGTAAACAGCTTTCTGATATTCTCTGCTTTCAAGTCAAGATCCATCAGACATCAGCAATGATATCCCTCATTCCATGGCCTCTTCTGAATCTGGCTTGAACCTCTGGAAGTTCTCTGTCAATGTATGATTGTAGCCGTTTCTGTATTACCTTTAGCAAAACTTTACTTGCTTGAGATATCAAAGAGATTGTCCGATGATTTCCGCATTCCGTTGGGTCACCTCTCTTTGGAATGGGCACAAATATGGATCTCTTCCAATCAGTCAGCCAGATAGTTGTCTTCCAAATTTCTTGGTAGAGATGAGATAAAGCCAAACATTACAACAAAATGTGCAAAGATCTGGAATCAGAAAACCAAAAAGGAAGAACACGCTCAGCATTTCTCAAGCTGGGGGAACTGAAGAAAAAATTCAAGCCTCAACTTTTGTTATTGAATGATCCTCTGGGTAAATTATTGAATGATGCAGAAAGCATCAAAAGAAAATGGAAGGAATATGCAGAGTCACTGTACCAAAAGTAAATGCTTAATGTTCAACCGTGTCAAGAGGTAGCATATGATCAAGAGCCAGTGATACCGAAGGAGGAAGTCCAAGGTGCATTGAAGGAATTGGCAAAGAACAAGGCACCAAGAATTGATGGGATAAAAATTATAATCTTTCAAGAAAGTGAGGCAGCACAGGAGGCACTCATCTCTGCCAAGAACTTTGGAAGACGTATATGTGTATATATACCACAAATATATGAATTTAAAAGAGGATACTTTTACATGAGTAACCACAGGGAGAGCTGGACAACTGTTGTTGCATGAAGGGACAATCATAAGATGAAACAAAGCATATGATTTATTGAATGTAAAACTGATGATCTTGTCTGTAAAGCTTCACTCAATTCACAATAATAATAAAAACAAAGAAACCAAACGGCATAGCTATTCTATACTTCATAAAAATTATCATATATAAAAAGCCTATATAGGATTCCTGGTGTGGCACTGTGGATTAATGCACTGAACTGCAAGATCAGTTTGAACCACAAGGTTGGCAGTTCAAGTACACCAGCTGTTCTTCAGAAACCCTATACAGCATAGCTATGAGTAAGAACCAACTCCACAGCACTTAACAACAACAACAAATACTTCTTAAGGAGTCCTGGTGTGGCTCTGTAGGATAAGCACTGGACTGCAAGATAGGTTTGAACCGCAAGGTTAGTGGTTCAAACTCACCAGCTGCTCCTTGGAAACCTTATTTAGGGCCGTTATGAGTCAAAACCGACTCAACAACACTTAACAACAGCAACATGAAACTCAAGGATATGAATGCAGTCCTTCTTGAGGAAGGGACTCATTTGTCATCATTCACACTTGTTATTATAGGCACACCTGCCTCGTTTTCTGAAGACATATATTTTTTTAGCTTTAAAGGTGATGAAGCAGAAAGTAAGAACTTAAAAAAAAATTGTAGCTTATTCCATTTATTTGCTTTATTTTCCAGTGTGTATGTTGTTGCTGTGAAGTGCCGTCGAGTCGGTTCCGACCTATAGCGACCCTGAACAGGGTTTTTGAGGAGCAGCTGGTGAGCTGGAACTGCCGACCTTGCAGTTCAAACGGCTTTGCAGTGGGGTGCATTAACCCACCGCGCCACACCAGGACTCCAGTGTGTATAAGTAAAGCTTTATTGGAATGTTGTTCATGTTAAATGCCATTGAGTTGGTTCTGACCCGTATAGGTTTTCCAAGTAGTGGCTGGAAAGTTCAAACTGCTGACCTTGCGGTTCAAACTGACCTTGTGGTATAGAGCTTATCTTACAGTACCACTCCATAAGATACAAGTTCTCCTTTTTTTGCATAAGATATTTCTGGCTGTTTTCTACTCATTTCTAACCAAGTAAAATTTCTTACTAATTCACTCTTCTACTTTTAAACTTGCAAAGTAATCCTCTCTAACTTATCAAGCTGATTTTCATCATTTTTTTTCTTTTATAAGCATCTTCACAATGAAAAAAAATGATACTCTTCTGCTCTACAAGTTCGAGATATCTGGAGCTATAGTTTTATATATGACACTTATGGGTGGTAGCATTCAGTCTTTTCCTGTGACAGAAGCAGGATTAACAAAAGTAGGATACATTATAATGTGGCAGATTCTAGGGACCTGATGAAAGTAAAGGGAAAATAAAGACTGAGTCAGGCAAAAGAAAAGGTCTCCAAGGAAGAACAGTAACAGCTTTGTTGCGTAGACAAGCTACTTGCCTAGCGACAGCAATAGGTACAAAGAAGGGTTCCCCAACAGGTATTCAAAACACAACCAGAGAGATTTAAACCTGTTACCATCAACTTGATTCTGACTCATGTGTGTCATGGTAGAACTGTACTCCATAGAGTTTTTAAGGGTTAATTTTTTCAGAAGCAGATTGCCAGGACCTTCTTCTGAAGCATCTTTGGTTGAAATACAATCTCCAACTTGTCAGTCAGCAGTGGAGTGGATTGACAGTTTGTACCACCAGGGACACCACAAAAATTTAAGAACGAAGTGTTCAGAGATCTGAGCAAGTAGCAGCAAAAAAAAAAAAAAGTCTAGTGTCTGTTAACAGAAATTCCGACATGGGTATGTAGTTTGGGACTGGGACTGGCAAGAACAACGCAAGGTCATCACCCCTTTAGGACTTGTATTCAGTAGAGAAAAATCTCAGGAACAAGTTGTTGTTGTTGTTAGGTGCCATCGAGTTGGTACTGACTCACAGCAACCGTATGCACAACAGAATGAAACACTGCCCAGTCCTGGGTCAACCTCACAATTGTTCCCACACTTGAGCCCATTGATGCTGCCATTTTGCCAATCCATCTTGCTGGGGGTCTTCCTCTTCTTCTCTGACCCTCCACCTTACCAAACACGATATCCTTCTCCAGCAACTGGTCCCGCCTAACAATATGTCCAAAGTATGAGAGATGAAGTTTGGCCATCCTGGCCTCCAAGGAGCACTCTGGAGGCACTTCTTCAAACACAGATCTGTTGGTTCTTTTGGCAGCCCATGGTACTTGTGCAACAGATTTGCCTAATGCAATACGTCATTTGATTGCTTGACTGCTGTTTCCATGAATGTTGATAGTTGATCCAAGAAGAATGAAGTCCTTGACAACTTCAATCTTTTCTCCATTGATAAGAATGTTGTTTATTGGTCCAGTGGTGAGGATTTTTGTTTTCTTTACATTGAGATGCTCTTGAATCTTCATCAGTAAATATTTTAAGTCCTCTTCACTTTCCGTAAGCAAGGTTGTATCATCTGCATATCGCAGGTTGTTAAGGAGTCTTCCTCCAATCCTGATGCCACGTTTTTCTTCATGTAATCCAGCTTCACAGATTATTTGCTCAGCATACAGGTTAAATACGTATGGTGAAAGAATACAACCCTGTCGCACACCTTTCTTAATTTGAAACCATTCAGTGTTCCCATGTTCTGTTCGAACAACTGCCTCTTGGTCCACGTGCAGATTACCCATGAGCACAATTAAGTGTTCAGGAATACTCATACTTTGCAGGAACAAGTTATAGGCCCACTTATTTGAATTAGGATAAAATGTTGCAGAAAGACTAGAATAATGTTTGCTTCATATTAGATTCTATTCGTCTTAGGTAGCAGCTCTACTTGATTGCCCTAAAGCAGGAGGTATGAATGAACCTGAAATTGGTAGGGGGCTGAGACCAAAGACACCAAATGTGGGATCAACTTGCTATATTGTCTGTATTTATAAAATTCCTATTGATGCAGGGAGTAACTTATAGTAGTAAGTACTCTATTTGTCTTTTCAGCTCCTGTTCTCCTTGGGAAGGTCAGATTTTTAAGATGTAGGTCTATTCCTTAACAACTCAAGTGAGACCAACTAATAGCTTCTCAGAGGCACTAAACACTTCCCATTTGATAATGTTTTTGGTCTCGAGTCATGGAAAATAAAGCCTTTATAGGAAAGCAAGAGAGGAGTCATGTGTGCACAGGGAATCAAGCAGGTCACTAAGTACATTGCTTGCCAAACAGCTAACTGCATAATAAAGTAATTCAAAGGAACATCACTGAGAAATTGCATTAAGGGGACTATGGGTGAAGTGAAACCAATACATGGCCTCAAACAAAAAGTCACAGCTGATGTTAGCTTGCAAGTGCAAATTAATGTTTACACCTACCTCCTCTGAAAATGTTGCTCCTTCAGTCAAGCAAGGAAGTTTTATGATCTTAGTGGGATTTTTCCATTTACGATTAAATGGAAAAATGTATATTTCAAACGACTCACTGTGTTTCTGCTCCTAAGCAATCTTTTTTTTTTCTGATCTTAAAAGGATTGCGCTTCTATCCTGGATCTTTGAGAAAGAGACTGAAATTTGCTATGAAGAATTTTTATTTGAAACTATATTTAATGCAGATCAATGATCACATCCAAACACATAATCACAAAAGACAGAACAGAATCTATGAATCTGTAATCTGCCTTCCCCAAGAATTGAATCCAGTCAGCCAAGAGACGATGGAGAATCTACAACAAATACGTTTGAGAACTTCAATGCTAAATGTTTATTAAATGAGGACTGTAGACTTTTGAGCTACGTCATTTCCTTCAGAGCCATTGCTTAGTGGCTCTTCCATTAAAAAGCCTGATCAATCATATGTAAGCTGCTTCCTTGATATGAGTATTATATTTCCATCACGCTTGGTTGAAATCACCAGTAACAAATAAATTGATGTTAAATACTTCTAGAAGAGATGGCACTTACCATGGAAATTAGTGCCAACTCAAATTCACGAACACTGGTGATCCTATTACAAGTTCCATCCCCCATTCCCCTGAGGTGTTTTTCTAAACCTTAACGGTCATCTTCAAGTCTGATAATCAGGGCCAGCTATACAGTTTGCAGAGCCCAGTGTAAAATGAAAATGCAAAGTCTCTTGTTCAAAAAGGAGGTCAAGAGCTTTTTGTTTTTGTTTTTTAGGTACAGGATACTTTTGAGGCAAATGAAGACACTCAGAGGCACCCAAAGCCCTGCCGCATGACTGAGGGTGTAGCGTTCTCACACCTGACCCCGATCCTCTTCATGCTCATACTCGGAGCCCAAGCAGGGATGGAGAGTGGCAGCAAGAACTGTGCAGGGGCAGTTGGGTAGGCTGCTGATATTCAGTATTAGGGAGGCAGCAGAAGGGAAAACTGCACATGAATTGAGTCATGCTTGAGCAAATTCCCCAAGACCGCAGAACATGCTACGTTGTCCCATTGGTCTTCACTTCAAAAGACCAATTCAAAGGTATAAAACGCTAAGAATTAAGATGGCAGATGCCCCAAGTACAGGACCCATTTCTAAGCATGAGACTCTATGTGATGGCACTGGTCACTTGCCCATGCAGCCAGCTCTGGCCCTAGAGCACATTTGCCTCACTACCATGAAAACGGAGGTAATTTAAGACATGGATTTCTTCACCTTCTTGGTCTACCATCTACAAACAATATTCTATATCCTTGCGTTGCTCTCTTTAATCATTTCATGAAATGAAATACATGTACTTCCTTCCTGTCAAAGTTTATTTATTCAATTTACTTGTGCTCTGTACCCCTTCTCATGATCACTTTTCTGATGCTTTCTGCTGTCAAGTGTACTTACAAGTGTCCTCTGATGCTCAGCATCTTTCTCTTGAGGCTATCAGTGCTGTTACGTGCCATGAGTCGATAACGACTCATAGCAGCTTCCTAACTGTCCTGTAGGGTTTTGTTGATTACCTTTATAGAAGCAGATTGCCTGATCTTTTTCCTGCAGAGTCACTAAGTGGATTAAAACTGTCAAGTTTCTGGTTAGCAGCGGAGTGTTAAACCATTTTCATGAACAGGGCTCCTTTTTCTTACTATAATCTTTGCAGGTAGGAGGATAGAAGTTTGGGGAGTACTCACAGTTAATGGAGAGCTTTTAAGAATTGGTAAATATTTGAACATAATTTGTGCTTCATCCATTGATTCTGAGTACCCCTCTTACTTCTTTCCTACTACCAGCATAGTCGAGGCTCTAGAAATAGTGATGTGTATTAAAATGTACCCCAAATCTTACCTCTTCTCAGTCTCCATTGCTATTACCTTAGTCAAAGCCATAATGATTGCAGACAACATATTAAATAGACTATCTATTTCCTCTCTTGTCCCTTTAAGAATTCATTCTCCACAAAGCAATCAGAGTGATTTTTTTTTTTTACCCAGAACTGCCTTTAGTTATTCATTTTTTAACATGCGGAATATATTTTTTCCATACTACACCTTCTTATTTTTTGCCTTCCCTCTCACCCAAGTTAATATGTGTCTACCATCCAGTTAGTGATTTGTCCTCCCTACCCCTCCTTCTTTCCTTGTAGCATGAACTTTGCTTGACTTTTTCTAATTGTGGTCTCATATAATATTTGCCAGTTTGTGGTTTAACTTAAAAAATCATCCAAGCTCATCCATGCTATGAGGTGTTTCGCAGATTCAATGTCATTAATTAACATTTTGTAGTATTTCATTGTGTGCTTGGACTGTAGTTTGTTTATTCCATTGATGGGCATATGTGTTGTTTCCATCTTTTTGCTATTAGGATTAGTACTACAATGAACATAAGTCTGTTTAGATCACAGCTCTTATTTCTCTAGGATAAATAACAAGTATTGGGACTGATGGTTGTATAGCATTTCTATTGCCCACTTTTTGAGGAAGCACTGTACCGTTGTACAATTTTACAGTACCATTACCAGCGTATCAGGGTTTCAGTCTCTCAACACACTAGCAAGCATTATTTTTCTGTTGTTGCTGTTTTTAAATTTTTCTATTAATTTTAGAGTCCTGGTGAGGTGCTGTTGGATAAGCACTCAACCATAGGATCAGTTTGAACCACAAGGTTGGTGGTTATAACTCACCAGACGCTCCTTGGAAACCCTATACAGGGTCACTATGAGTCAGAACATTAATGTTGGGGTGAGATGATCCTAGATGATACCCAGTCATTTAGTTTGTCTACTAGTTGTTTTGCTTTAAATATTTCTAATGGCTAATGATTTGCATAGCTCTAATGGCTAACAACAACAACAATAATGGCTAATGATTTCTTCATATGTTTGTTAGCTGCCTGAATGTCTTCTTCTGTGAAGTGTCTGTTCATGTCCTATGTTCATTTTTTAATTGGATGATTTGACTCTTTTTTTTTTTTTTTGAGGTGTTAAAATTTTCCATAAATTTTAGAGATAAGTCTCTTGCCTGATATGTCATTGCCATTTTTTTTTTTTTCCCTCAGTCTGAGGGTTCTTTTCTTAGTCTTTTGGTGAAATTTTTTAATGGACATAAGTATCTAATTTTTAGAAGGTCCCTGTCATCTAGTTTGTCTACCGCTGCTTGTGTATTTTCACTAATATTTGATAGTGTATTTATTCCATGTATCAGGGCCACTAAATTTGTTCCTATTTTTTTCATTGATAGTCTTAACAGTTTTAGCTTTTACATTCCAATCATTGATTCATCTTTCACTCATTTTTTTTTATATTGTTTGATATTTGTGTCTGGCTTCATTTTTCTGCAACTGGATATCGAGTTTTTCCAGCAACATTTGTTAAAGAGACCGTCTCTTCCTCATTTAATGGTTTTCAGCTGTTTGTCAATGATCCATAGGTGGATTGATTTACTTCTAGGTTTTCACTTCTGTTCCATCGATCTATGTGCCTGCCATTGTACCAGTATTAGGCTGTTTTAACTACCATGGTTTTGTAGTAGATTGAGAAGTATGAGACTTCCTAATTTGTTCTTCTTCTTTAGTAGTGCTTTTCTTATCTGGAGTCTAGTTCTCAGAGTGATAAAAATAGATGCCTGGTCTTATCACACTTGCATTCTAAAACATTGGCAGAGACCAACTGTGGGGTAATTTTCATGTTCAGAAGATTTCGTTTCTATGTAGTATTCTTTAACAATCTTTTCCTTTGTGATTCTTCCATTAATTTATACTCAAAAAGTTTTTCCCCTACCAGAGATAAATCAACATTCACCAATATTCTCTATTAGTCTTTTAAAATTGTTTTGTGTCTCATATTAAAATAGTTAATGAATCTGATATAAGGACTATAACTAGGATTAAATAGATTTTTCAAATACTTAACCAACTGTACCAGCATCATTCATAGAATTTTACCCACTGGTTTGCAACATTGTTTTGATCATATTCTAAATTATTTCCAAGGCAAGGGTTTTCTTGTTCTTGGTGCTTGTGGTGGTAATGATGGTGGTTGTTTTTCTGCTAGGTTACTTCTTTCCATTGATCCAGATATTAATTCTTGTACTAGTTCCACATCGTTTTGGCCACGATAGCTGAGTGAGGCAGGAGTGGGAGAGGCGGATGAAGCTAGGATATATGATGTGACAAGGCCTCTTTAATTACTCTTCCTTTTCAAAATTTCTTTGGCTAGTCTTACTGTTTATTCCTCCAGATGATCCTTAGGATCTTTCATAATGTCCCAAAATAAATTTTTCAGGGACTTGGAAAAAAATTATATTGGAACCATAAATTAATTTTTAAATGATTTGAAAATTTAAAAATATTCAGTGTTGCTGCCCAGCAATATGATCTGTGTCTGCATTTATTTGTCTTCATTTGTTTCTTCCAATGTTGTGCTTTTCTTCACACAAATCTCAAATCTTGTGGAGTGAGTTTACTTCTAATTATGCCTAAGTTCTTAATTTTTTTTTTCGCATCATGAAAATTTAACTGTTTTCTATAATATTTTCTAATAAAGCGTTGTGATTGGAATGAAAGCAGTTGAATGTATACAGGTATATGCCTACTTTATTCTTATTCATTCTTGTCTAACAGTTTTTAAATAGAATTTCATGAATTCTTCATGGAACAATCAGATTACATGCAAATAAGGAAAGTATCTTCCCCTTATTTTCAATAACTGTAACTGTCATTTCTGTATCATGATATATTGCTCTTGCTAGCTCTTCCACGATGTGATAATAATAATAGCATTAGATAATAATAGTGATAACAATAAGCAGCTCCAGCTGGGATAGAAGGCACTCATATTATTTCTGACATTAATGACTTTAGTATTTTGCCTTCACAATCATTGCAACATAATATTCTGGTTTCATCTTTCACTACTTTCTTACCAACATTTATCCAGCATAATCACATCAATCTACTAACTAATGGCAGGAAGACAGTGTGTATTTTTCCTCAGACAATAACTTTTTATTGTTACATACCACACATATTACTGAATTACTCATGAACATTTTAAATGCAAAATTCAGTATATCACAGTGCATTGCAAAACTATGCAAATATAATTATCACCAAAACTTTTCACCACATCAATAAGAAAATCTAAATAGCAAGTGTTGTTGTTTTTAAGTGCCATTGAGTCAGCTCCTATTCATAGCAACCCTATATAGGGTTTCCGGAGAATGGCTGTTGAATTTGAACCATCAACCTTGCAGATAGCAACCCAGTGCTTATTCAACAGTGTCACATAGCAGCTGTTGTTGTTTTTGTTAAGTGCCATCCAGTCATTTCTGACTCATACTGACCCTGTGTAGGGTTTCCAAGGAGCAGCTGGTGAATTTGAACTGCTGAACTTGTGGCTAAAATCAAGCTTGCACACAGCACCACACCAGAACTCCCCAAATAGCAGCACTCATTCCCAGTTCACCTTTTCTGACAACCACTAATCTACTTTTTGTTTCGATGAATTGTCCTATTATTGCTGTTAAGTGTCATTGAGTCAGTTTCAACTCATGTTGTTGTTGTTGTTAGGTGCCATCAAGTCGGTACCCACTCATAGCAATGCTATGCACAACAAAACGGAACAATGCCTGGTCCTGGGCTAACCTCACAATTGTTGCAATGCTTGAGCCCATTGATACTGCCACTTTGCCAATCTATCTCGCTGGAGGTCTTCCTCTTTTTCTCCAACCTCCACCTTGTTGTTGTTGTTAGGTGCCATCCAGTCAGTGCCAACTCATAGCGACCTTATGCACAGCAGAACAAAACACTGCCTGATCCTGGGCCAACCTCACTATTGTTGCCACACTTGAGCCCATTGATGCTGCCACTTGGCTAATCCATCTCACTGGAGGTCTTCCTGTTTTTCTCTGACCCTCCAGCTTACCAAACATGATATCCTTCTCCAGCAACTGTTCCCTCCTAACAATATGTCCAAAGTATGAGAGACAAAGCCTGCTATCCTGTCCTCTAAGGAGCACTCTGGCTGCACTTCTTCCAACACAGATCTATTTGTTCTTTTGGCAGTCTACGGTACTTTCAATATTATCCTTCAACATCATAAGTCAAATGCCTCAATTCTTCCACGGTCTTCCTTATTCACTGTCCAGATTTTGCATGCATATGAGGTTATTGAGAATACCATGGCTTGGATCAGGCATGCCTTTGTCCTCAAACTGACATCTTTGCTCTTCACTTTACAAAGGTCTTGTGCAGCAGATTTGCCTAATGCCGATACATCGTTTGATTTCTTTCCTTTTTTAAAATAATTTTATTGTGAATGGAGTGATAGTTTACATGGGAGAACACTGGTTTTACACTCATCATTTCATTGCAATGATTACAATATCCTCCATGCATCATCATTCAACAGTATTTGCTTCTATTCCCTCTGTTTTGTTTTGTTTGTTTTTTTGGTTGTACATAAAAACACTCAGGAATATATATAATCATTTAAACAACCCAGGGTAAATTCTGCAAGTCTGATTCCTGGCCTCAAGCACACAATCTTTCTCATTCCATGAGTCTAGTCCTCAGCTACTGTATTTCTCCGTGTCTTCATCTCTGCCTCCATCTCTGGTGTCACTGCTTCTCTGGATAGGGTCTCACATTTTGCTCATGCTCTTCTTCCTTGATGGTTCTAGGGTCCTCTATTCCTGAACTGTAAGATTAGTTACTCTATCCTTTTTGTTACAGAACTTCTACCTTTACTGTTGTGACAGTCACAATTAGTCATGATAGCAATTACTACTGAATCATAAGAATCTTATCCCCATCTCTTTTCACCAGATCCGTCTAGACAAGATGAGAACTATTCAATGGGGGATTCTATCTCCCTCTGCACACTCTGAAATTAAACTCCTTCTTGAAAACTTTTAAGCCAGTCACTTTGTGTCTTTCTTTATAGCCTCCCCTCCCCCCATTTTAGGTAGTCAATGTCTAAATTGCCTGTCCCTATCAACCCTGTGCAGTGGTTACGAATCAGGCTGCTAATCTCATGGTCATCATTTTGAAACTACCAGCAGATCTGTGGGAGAAAGAGGAGCCTTTCTGCTCCCACAAAGATTTACAGCCTTGGAAACCCAGGCTCGCTATGAGTTGGAACCAACTCCACGGCACATAACAACAACAACAACTCAACCCTGTTTATAGAGGGGATAGGATTCATACTTGAGGTGAACTCCTTCCTTCTCAGTTGATATTTTGAGCTACTACATCCTTAAGTATAGGTGATGTTCATCAGATTGTAGCAATTTACATTTCTTTCCTTTATCAGAAATTTTTTTTCTTTTTTATCTTCCTCTAGTCAAGTTCTGATCATCAAGCCATCGAGGCTAGGTCAGATTGATACTATCTGTAACTTTGGGTGTTCTTGTGTGTCTCCCCTCACTTCATATCAGCTGGAAGCTTCACTTGCAGCTCTAGCCCTCCGTGTCTATGTCCTTGCCCAGGAGTCTCCAGGTCTCACCACACTTCGGACCAAACAGCCCTTCCTCTTCTCTCTCTCATCTCCAAGTTGTTGGGAGTCCATGGAACATAGTTGAACTCAGCTCATTTCTTCACTACTGCTTTCCCCCTCGTGCACTCATCAGCAGACCATTGTGGTCACCAGCAATCTTACATGACTGCTCATGTGTACTCTTTGAGTTTCAGTCATGGAGGGGGGTTTGTCCTGAAGGGACTTGAATGCTTGCCTTAATGGCTCCCTGGTGAACAACTTTTTTGTACTTGTTGTAGCCAATCAAACTATCATTTTTTATATTTTAAATTTCTCCTGCTGGTCTTTCTTTCAAGAAGTATCATCTGTTCCTGTAGCTGTTCCAGGCTGGTCTGCTTGTCCTAGAACCCCTTTTAGGTATTCCAATTAATCATAAGCTGAAGATGGGCTTCCAAGCTTTCTGTAATCATATTTCTTGATATTCCTTTCAATCCCACTCAAGTGTCTATTTTACAATAGTAGGCAAAGAAAACCAATATTCGTAAGATAGTCAAGCATCTTAACATTATTTCTCCTCTTTTACCCATTCAGACTATGCCTCAATTCCTGTATCACAGAGACCTGTTGAAGAATTACATGTTAAATGTATGTCTGGAATCGATCAACAGTTTAACCAATTTCAGTTGAGTAATTGCTTTGGAAATTGCTAACTACCATATTTCTTATTGTGTTGTTAGGTGCCATTGAGTTGGCACTGACTCATAGTGACCTTATGCATAACAGAACTAAACACTGTCCAGTCCTGGGCAGACTTCACAATTGTTGCCACGCTTGAGCCCATTGATGCTGCCACTTTGCCAGTCCATCTCGCTGGCAAACATGATATCCTTTTTCTCTGACCAAACATGATATCCTTCTCCAGCAGCTGGTTCCTCCTGACAACATGTCCTAAGTATGAGAGACAAAGTCTGGCCATCCTAGCCTCCAAGGAGCACTCTGGCTGCACTTCCTCCAACACAGATCTGTTTGTTCCTTTGGCAGCTCATGGCACTTTTAATATTCTCCTCCAACACCATGACTCAAAAGCATCAATTCTTCTACGGTCTTGCTTATTCACTGTCCATCTTTCA
>NW_006408701.1:5980791-5981307 GCF_000296735.1 Chrysochloris asiatica
GTGTTTATCTAAAAATGTATCCATCTCTTCTAAGTTTTCAAATTTGGTGGAGTATAACTCTTCATAGTATTCTGTGATTATCCTTTTGATTTCCTTTGGTTCCGTTGTGACATCTCCCATGTGGTTTCTAATGTGTGTTATTTGTGTTTTCTCCCTCTTTTCCTTTGATAGGTTTACCAGCTTCATCTGTTTCTTTCTTCAAATCTATTAGAGTTTGCTTTATATATTTTGGAATTCTTTCATTGGGCGCATAGAGATTTATTATGGTTATTTCATCTTGTTCAATTGTCCCTTTAATCATGAGATAATGATTAAATCTTTATCTATTATACTTTTTTTTGCCTTAAAGTTTATTTTATCATAGATTAGTACTGCCACTCCTCTTTGCTGTTTATTACAATTGGCTTGGTATATATTTTTCCATCCTTTGACTTTTAATCTGCTTTTGACTCTGTGTGTTAGATGTGTCTCTTGCAGACTGCATATTGAAGGATCTTGTTTTCTTATCCATTCTGC
>NW_006408701.1:5982711-5985445 GCF_000296735.1 Chrysochloris asiatica
AGTGTTTTGAAACATTTTATGATCATTATTCTGAATCCCATCTCAGGCATTTCCAAGGCATGCCCTCCTTCCAGAATGGAGTCCAGGTCTACTTCTAGGTCATTTGTCTCAGACACTTTATCTTGTTTCTGGACATGTGCTGATATGGTCATCTGCTTTTGCAGGGTCACTATGAACAGAACAGAATGAACGGACCAGAATCAACAGCACTTAGCAACAGTAACATCCAGCACCTGCTGTATTAAATGAGAACAATGGTTCCAAACAATGAGCATTGGACTGAGAACCAAAGATGGACAGTTCAAAAGCGCCAACCAAGAAACCTGATACAGGGTTGTTGCAATGAGTGGGAACCAACTTGGTGGCACTTAACAACAATACCTAATTACACTCATCTGTTAGTTTGTGATACTTTAGTGGCTTATGTATTGCTGATACTGGAAACTATGTTGTTGTTATTAGGTGCTGTTGAATCGGAACTGACTCATAACAACTCTGTGCACAACAAAATGAAACACTATCTGGTCCTGCGCCAACCTCACAATCATTGCTACGTATGAGCCCATTGTTGCTGTCACTGTGCCAATCCATCTCATTGGTGGTCTTCCCCTGTTTCTCCAACCCTCCACTTTACCAAACATGATATCCTTCTCCTGACAATATGTTCGAAGTATAAGAGATGAAGTCTGGCCATCCTGGCTTCCAAGGAGCATTCTGGTTCTATGGTCTTCCTTATTCACTGTCTAACTTTCATATGCATATGACATTATTTAAAATACCATGGATTGGGTCAAGTGCACCTTAGTCCTCACACTGACATCTTTGCTCTTCAAAACTTTGATGAAGCCTTGTGCAGCAGATTTGCCTAATGAAATACACTGTTCGAGTTCTTGACTTCAGCTTCCATAAGTGTTGATGGTTATCTGAGCAAAATGAAATCTTTGACAACTTCAATCTTTTCGCCATTTTTCTTGATGTTGTTTATTGGTCCAGTGGTGAGGATTTTTGTTTTCTTTATATTGAGGGGCAAGTCATACCAAAAGACTGTGGTCTTTAATCTTCATCAGTATTTTAAATTCTCTTCACTTTCAGCAAGCAAAATTGTATCATCTGCATATTGCAGGTTTTTAATGAGTCTTCCTCCAATCCTGATGCCACGTTTTTCTTCATCTCATCTAACTTCTCGGGTTATTTGATCAACATACAGATTGAATAAATATGGTGGAAGAATGCAATCCTGGCGCACACCTTTCCTAATTTTAAAACATTCAGTTTTCCCTTGCTTTCTTGGAACAACTGACAATTAAGTGTTCTAGAATACTAATTCTCCACAATGTTGTCCATAGCTTGTCATGAGCCACACAATCAAGAGCCTTTGCATAGTCAGTATTCTCTGCTTTCAGCCAAGATCCATCTGACATCAGCAACGATATCCCACATTGCACATCCTCTACTGAATTCGGCTTGATCGTCTGTAAATTCTATGTCAACGTAAGGTTGCAGCCATTTTTGTATTATCTTCAGCAAAAGTTTACTTGCATGGGATAGTAATGATACTGTCTGATGATTTCCACATTTCAATGAGTTACGTTTCCTTAGAATGGACACAAATATGTATCTCTTCCAGTCAGTTGGCCAGGTAGTTGTCTTCCAAATTTCTTGGCATAGATGAGTGAGTGTCATCAGTTTGTTGAAAGATCTCAATTTGTATTCCATCAATTCCCAGAGCCTTGCTCTTTGCCAATGCTTTCAATGCACCTTGGAATTCTTCCTTCAGTATCATTGGCTCTTGAGCATATGTTACCTCTTGAAATGGTTGAACATCGGCCAATTTTTTTTGATATAATGACTCTCTGTATTCCTTCCATCCTCTTTTGATGCTTTCTGCGTCATTTAGTATTTTGCCCATAGAATTCTTCAATACCACAAGTCAATATGAGGTGTAACCCATGCTGAAGCCTGTGGCCTTTGATCTTCATCAGTAAATATTTTAAGTCCACTTTACATTCAGCAAGGAAGATTGTATCATCTGTTAATGAGTCTTCCTCCAACTGTGATGCCACGTTCTTCATCATATAATCCAGTTTCATAGAATCTGCCTCTTCTTCTTCTTAGGCTGTCCAATGGCGTAACTTCCAGCATCACAGCGAAATACAACCCACCACAGTAAAACAAACTGACAGATGAGTGGAGGATCTTGAAACTAGTATTGGGTATATATTAATAAAATTAATATTTTAATATGAGTAAACATGCTTTTCATTTTCTTGTTGCTGCTTTTTATGGAATTTACTAACGAATGACACTCTAGAATCGCAAACTATTTCTAATAAAGATTCAGATATCAAATGACTTTTTCTATATATAACTTTTTACCATTAAAGCATATATTTTTTAATTCAAAATGCTTTGTTATTGTTGTTGTCAGGTGCCATTGAGTCGGAACCGACTCTTAGCGACCCCATGCACAGCAGAACAAAACAATGTCCGATCCTGGGCCAACCTCACTACCGCTGCCACACTTGACGCCATCAATGATGCCAGCTGGATGATCCATCTTGTTGGAGGTCTTCCTCTTTTTCTCTGACCCTCCATCTTACCCATCATGACATCTTTCTCCAGTGACTGTTCCCTCCTGACAATATGTCCAAAGTATGAGAGACGGAGCTTAGCCATCCTGGCCTCCAAGGAGCACTCTGGCTGCACTTCTTCCAAAACAGATCTATTGGTTCTT
>NW_006408701.1:5988748-6000171 GCF_000296735.1 Chrysochloris asiatica
TTTTTTTTTTTTTTTTTTTTTTGGTGGGGGGTAGATTTGACCTATTCTTTTCTCACCTTATAAGATTCGTTTCATCATTGTCTCTATGTATCAAGGTTCTTTTTTTTTTAAGCTTTAATATTTAAATTCAGAAGTAATACATGATATAAGATTAATTGTAAAAATAAAAATCAAGCATACCAGGAGAGATACAGGGGGAAATGTACAAATAAATCATCAATCTTTAAATCTTCCTGTTCCCACTAGACTATTAACTGCACGCGTTTTGATATAGTTTCTTTTGTTAATGCATCTGAATGTTTATATATGGAGCTCTGGTAGCAGTAACTATGAGTCAGAAAAAGATGAGTGTGTGTGTGTGTGTGTGTGTGTGTATGGTGGTCGTTGTGTGCCGTGGAGTGGGTTCCAACTCATAATGACCCTGTATAGGGTTCCCGAGACTGTAGATCTTTACGGGAGCAAAAAGCCTCATCTTTTTCTGAGGAATGGCTGGTAGTTTCCAACTGTTGACCTTGAGGTTAACAGCCCTACTCATAATCACTGCTACCAGAACTCCTTATATAAATATTCTGATACATTAACAAAAGGGAGTCCTGGTGTGGTGCTGTGGGTTAATGCACTGGACTGCAAAGCCGTTTGAACTGCAAGCTCGGTGGTTCAAACTCACCAGCTGCTCCTCAGAAACCCTATACAGTGTCTCTATGGGTCGGAACCGCCTCGACAGCACTTCACAATAATCACAGCAACAATATATAGATATGTTGTTGTTGTTATGTGCCGTGGAGTCGGTTCTGATTCATAGCGACCCTGTACAGGGTTTCCGAGGCTGTAAATCTTTACGGGAGCAGAAAGCCTCATTTTCTCCCACGGAACAGCTGATAGTTTCGAACTGCTGACTTTTAGGTTCACAGCCCGATTCATAACCACTACACTACCAGAGCTCCTTATATATAGATATAGATATATACATATATAGAGAGAGTGAGAGAGTCCTGGTGTGGCATTGTAGGATAAGCATTGGACTGCTAACTCTAAGGTCAGTCATTCAAACCCACCAGTCACTCCTTGGAAACTCTACACAGGGTCGCTATATGTTGGAATCAACTCAATGGCACTTACCAACATATATATATATATGCTGTTAAGTGCTGTCAAGTCGGTTCCAACTCATACTATAGGGTTTCTGAGGCGTGGCTGATGGATTTGAACTGCTGGCCTTGCATCAGTGCATTATCTTACAACTCCACACCAGGACTCCATATATATAAATAAACACACACACATACATACATACAACCATGTATATATCCTTTATAAGCACATATTATCAAACTCTTCCATTTCATTTTGTAGTTGTTTGTTTTACCCAACAATTTATCCCAAGGAGTATCCCATATTTCCAAACATTTTTTCTAAATCTATACTCCAAGCAGTAGGATATTGAATTTCCAGTTGCTCCAAATTCTTATCAACACTATTTTTTCTGTCTTTTTAATTGTACTCATTTAGGGGGGTATGTAGTGGTATTGCATTTCCTGGTGTGGCACTGTAAGATAAGCACTTGGCTGTAAGTTTGGCTTGAATCACAAACTCAGTGGTTCAAACTCACTAGCTGCTCCTCAGAAACTCTATACAGGATCACTGAGTCGGAACCAACTCGACAGCAAGGAACACATTCCATATAAAACTGCCTCATTCTTGGTAACTGCTGAATGTGCAAATATCACATAATTTATTGTAAAGCTCCCCTCTTAATAGGCATTCACATCACTTCCAATCATTTGTTTATAATCAATTATTTATAAATAATTCTGAAATAGATGTCACTTCATAAATTTCATTGTTCACAAGTGCCAGCATAACCTTAGAATAAATTCTTAAAATGGAAATGATTGTGAGAAAAGTTATGTAATTTTTTGCTAAACTGTCTTCCAATAAAGTTGCACCAATTTACACTCTTAGTTCCCATTTGTGAGAATCCTTATTTCCACATGTTGTTGTTGTTAAGTGCCATCGAGTCAATTTCAACCCATAGTGACCCTGTATAGGGTTTCCAAGGAGTAGCTGGTGAGCTTGAACCGCCGACCTTGCAGTTCAAACAGCTTTGCAGTCTGGCACATTAACCCACAGTGCCACACCAGCACTCCATATACTTTAACAAAAAAATAAGCTACCAACCTTTTGATCCTGGCCAAGGTGATAGGTTAAACTTTATGTCTTAATGTAATTTTAGTTTCATTTCCTTTAGGAGAGAGGGTTAGAAAGCTTATTTTCTTCTCCAGTTTATCTCCTGTCTGTATACCACAATCACCAATATTTCAAAGTCATCCTCATTACTTTTAACAGAATATTAAAGTATAGTAGAGTTACAGAAAAGTGCATTTTCATAGTGTATATCACAATAAAGTTTGATAAATGCAACCCACCCATGTAACTAACACCCAGATTTAGACACACAATCCTACCAGGGGCCTAGAACCATCACTCATGCTTAGCCACTCTCTCCCCAGCAATATAGTGACCACTATTTTGATTTCTAATGGAGTCCTGGTGTGGCTCTGTGGGCTAATGTGTCAGACTGCAAAGTCGTTTGAACAGCAAAGTCAGTGGTTCAGGCTCACCAGCTGTTCCTTGGAAACCCTATACAGGGTCACTATGGGTCAGAATCGACTCAACAGCACTTAACAACAAAAACAACATTTTGATTTCTAACACCATAGCTTTTACAATTTATATGGATGGAATGCTACCGTGTGAACCTTTTGTATTTGACTTCTTCCATGTAACATTATGTTTGCAAAGTTCATTCATATTATTGTAGATTGTTCATTCACATTGCTATACATTATTCTACTTTGAGTATACACTACAAATTTTTCATTTTACAGTTCACAGACAATTAAGCTGTTTCTATTTTAGCTGTGGGTTAATGAGCTGGACTGCAAGGTTGGCTTGAACGAAAAGGTCAGCGGTTCAAGCTCACCAGCCGTTCCTCTGAAACCCTATAGAGGGTAGCTATGGGTCAGAACCGACTCGATGGCACTTAACAACAACAACAACAACGGTATATATATGTTCAGTTTTAGGACATATTGCCAAACACTTTTCTAAATGTATATTCTAAGCAGCAGGATATTGAAGTTCAGTTGCCCCAAATTATTGCCAACACTATTTTTTCTATCTTTTTCACTGTACTTATTCTGGTGGGTGTGTAGTGGCATCAGATGATCACTTAATTAGCAATTTTCTGATGATTAATGAACATGAAAGCCCTGATGGCAAGATAGTTAAGCACTATGTGGCAGTCTGCTTCTGTAAAGATTAATAGCTTTGGGAACCCTGTGGAAGCAGTTCTACTTCATTATGTAGGGTAACTATACATCAGAATCAATTCAGGAGCAATGGATTTGGTTTGGTTTTAGTCAATGAACTTGAAGACCTTTTCATATATTAACTGACCGTTTCTTTATCATCTATTGTGAGGCATTTGTTTAAAGTCTTTTGCTTTTTTTCAGTTGAATGTCTTGTTGCTTCCTCATTGATTTGCTTGAGTTCTTTATCTAGCCTGAATACCAATATCCATTGCATATATGTACATATCACAATATATTACAAATAATTCCTCTCATTCTGGGGTATTTTTTTCACCCTCCTAAGGATATCTTTTGATGAATACATGTTCCCATTTTAAATTTAATCCAGTTTGGAATTTGTAAATGATTAGCATGTTTTCTGTCCTGTTTAAGAAATCTCTGCTGACTCTAAGATAACAAAGATACTCCATGATTCCTCTAGAAAAATGGTTATATTACCTATCACTTTTAGATCTTCAGATTATATGATTTTACTACGAAATTCTCTACTTACTGGGTTATTTGTTAAGTTTCAGTTGTGGCTATAATTTCTGAGCACTCAAGGTTTTTCTTTTTCTCTTGTTTTCAGAGACATCTAACCCTAGATAATGAACATTGCCACTCAAGTTTCTCTAAGGTTATTAAGTATTCCTATTTCCTTATGTCTTCTGTGTTCTGTAATAATTCTGTTTCTTTAGGAGGTTGGCTTTTTTTTATTGTTATTATTATTTTTGCTGAGTTTAGGTCCTCTTTTTCATGAAAATTGTTTGCCTCAAAATGTTTGTTGTTTGTATTTGTAGATGTGGCTCTAAATTAAAGTCACTAATAGAATATGTTTCCTCAGGCTAACTGAGAATCCTTGTCCTCTTTTAGTAATCAGTCGGTCTGCCTATATTGTTTTGTATTTTTCCTGTCAGTCTTTCTTTCAGGAAGTACCTTTTGTTTTTCTGGCCACTCCAGGCCCATCTGTTTGTCTTTTCAAATGGAAATTTCCCTCCTCTGAAGATTCTGGATGCTGTTCAGGATTCCACCTATGGTCTTATGTAATGCAGAGGTTCCACAGGAAGCCTCCATCACTGGGCACGTTGTATCCCCATTTTAGGTATTCCACTTAGTTATAGGCAGAAGACGGACTTACAAGTTTTCTAAGGTGGTATTTCTGGCTATTCCTTTCTCTCCCCCTCAAGTGTCTATTTTATAGTGGTATGCCAGGGAAGCCAAGATTCAAAAGACAACAAAGCATCTTAACATTATTTCCCCCCTTGTCCCCATTCCAACCACGTCTCAATCTCCATATCTCAGAGCCCTGTTATTCCAAGGTTGTGTATACATCATTATTTGCCTCTGTCACACATAGCCAATGCAAACCTGCCTAATTATTTTCCCATCCCATTTGTGCTTCCATTCCCCTCCCCTTCTTGTGTATTGCCCCCTTCCCTAGCACCCAAAATGTCCTGTGTCTATTCCCTGCCCTGTGCTCCACCTTTCTTTCCCTACCCTATCCTACCCCCTATATCCCGGTAACCAGCAAAGAACCCCCCTCCTTTAGTATGGGTTCCTTTTCTTATTATTTTACAGTACTGGTCCTATGCAGTATTTCTCCTTTTGTGACTGACTACTTTTACTCAGCATAATGTCCTCAAGGTTCACCCATGTTTTGCGGTGGGTTGCAGCTTCCTTGTTAATCTTCAAGGTAGCATAATATTCCATTGTGTGTATGTATCACAGTTTCATTATCCATTCTTCAGTTGATGGGCATTTAGGCTGACTCCATTATTTGCTATTGTAAATAGTGCTGCTATGAATATTGGTGTGCATATATCTACTCATATTTCTTGTGGGTAAATAGCAAGTGGAGAAATTGCTGGATCATAAGGTATTTCTATTTCCAACCTTCAGCGCCATATTGTTTTCCAGAGAGGTTGGACCATTTTGCAATCCCATGCAGGAGCGTCCCAGTCTCTCCACATCCTCACCAGCATTTATTGTCCTCTACTTTTTTTTATCTTTGCTGTTATTGCTGGTGAGGATGATATCTCATTGTTGTTTTGATTTGCATCTCTCTAATGACTAGTGATCGTGAACATTTCTTCATATGTTTGTTGGCTGCCTGCACCTCCTCCTTGGTGAAGTGTCTGTTCATGTCCTGTGCCCATTTTTAAATTGGGTTATTTGTCTTTTTCTTGTAGATGTGTTATAGTTTCCTATATATTTTAGAAATGAGTCCCTTGTCTGATGTGTCATTGCTAAAGATTTTTTTCCCTTTCTGTGGGTTTCTTTTTTTACTCTTCTGGTGAAGTCTTTTGATGCTATATATAAGTTTTTAATTTTTAGTATGTCCCAATCATCTATTTTGTCTACTTTTGTTTGTGTGGTTTTCAAAATGTTTGGTAGTCTATGTAGTCCCTGAATTAGTGCCCTCACATTTGTCCCTATTTTTTCATTGATGGCCTTCATAATTATGGGATTCACATTTAGGTCTTTAATCCATATTGAGTTGGTTTTTGTGTAGGCATGACATAAAGGTCTTGTTTCAATCTTTTGCATATCGCTTTCCAGTTCTGCCAGCACCATCTGTTGAAGAGACTATCCCCTCCCCATGCGATATATTTAGGTACTTTGTCATAAATCAATTTACTGTATGTTGGATGGGTGAATTTCTAGATACTCGATTCTGTTCCATTGATAACTGTACAAATTTTGAAGTCAAGGAGTGAGAGGGTTCCAACCTTATTCTTCTTCTTAAGCAGTGCTTTGCTTATTCTAGGTCTCTTTCCTTTCCATATAAAGTTTGTAATTGTTTTTTCCATCTCTTTGAAGACTGTCATTGGAATCTGCATTGTGATTGCATTATATGTGTAAATTGCTTAGGGCAGTATTGACATTTTCACAATGTTAAAGTCTTCCTATCCAGGCGCATGGTACATTCTTCCATTTTGTAGGTTTCTGTTGGTTTCTTATAGTGATGTTTTGTAGTTTTCTTTATATAGGTCCCTTGTTTCTCTGATTGCATTTATTCCTAGATACTTCATCCGTTGAGTGGCTATTGTAAGTGGTATTGTTTTCCTAATGTCCTTTTCAATGCTGTTATTTTTGGTATAGAGGAATCCAACGAAATTTGTATGTTGATCTTATATCCTGCAACTTTGCTGACCTCCCAGATTCTCAGAGTTTGTTCTTATACTTTTGTTCTTTTCTCGACTCGTCTTTCTGTCAGTTTAGTTCTGGGAGGTGCTGCCACATATGCCAATCTCTGGGTTTTGCCTGTTCTTTTTGGTTCTCATTCCACAGAACTCCCTCTAGGATGTTTTGTAGTGCTGGGTTGGCTTTCAAAAAATCCCTTAGCTTCTGTTTATCCTGGAATGTTTTTCTTACAATGTCATATATGATTGATAGCTTTGCTAGAAAAAGATTCTTGGTTGACAGTTGTTTTTTGTTGTTTTTTTTCTTTCAGGGTTTTATATATGTCTCCCCATTGCCTTATTGCCTGCATGGTTTCTGCTTAGAGATCCGAGCATAATCTGACTTGCTTGCATTTGTATGTAATGCTTCTCTTTTCCCTAGCTGCTTTCAGGAGTGTCTCCTTATCATTTATTTTAGAGACCTTGATTATGATATGTCTCTGTGATTTTCTTTTGCGGTCTACCCTTCCTGGGGTTCATTGAGCTCCTTGAATATTTATCTTTTCACTTTTCAGGATGTTAGAGAATTTCCTTCCAGTAGTTCTTCAACTATTTCCTCTGTGGACTTGTGTGATTCTTCTTGTTCTGGAGTCCTGATAATTCTTAAGCTATTCCTCTTCATGTTGCCCAGCATGAATCTTAGACCTTCTTCAGATTTTGTTAACTTATTTTCTGTTTCCTCTTCTATCTTAGTGGTATTGAGAGATTTGTCTTCCAGATCATTAGTCCTGCCTTCCATCTCTTCAATTCTACTCCTTTGCCCTTTTGGTGTAGTGTCTATTTCTGAAATTCTATTATTGATTATTTGGACCTCTTTCTGTAGGTTTTGAATTATTTCCAAAGCTGAATTTATTTTGTTTGACTCTTCCTGTAGTGCTTTCCTGACTTCTTCCTTATTTTTCTGAACTCCATTGTAAAGTGTTTTGGAACATTTTATAACCATTTTTCTGAATTCCTTCTCAGGCATTTCCAAGGCCTGCCTTCCTTCCAGAATGGAGTTCAAGTCTACCTCTAGGTCATTTGTCTCAGACATTTTAGCCAGTCTCTGGATGTCTGATATGGTCATCTGCTTTTCCTTCTTGGATATGGTTAGTGTTTATCTGTGGCCTTAATATTTAATCGTGTGTGTGTTTTGGTATTTTTTTATGTTTTCTGATTGCTTCCAGGTAGATTGGGATGTGGGCCTCCCTTTTCACTCTTCTTATTCCTTGACTCAGAGCAACTTTAACAGGTGTTTCTGCCTCCTTTGTGGATGGCATTTGGTATTGGTTCTTGCTTGGATTTTGGTGTTTTATAAAGTGTGATTGTAGTTTGACTATATGGCAGTAGATGCTGTCTCTTCTTGGATAATATAGGGAGAGAAAGTGTCCTCCAAAGGTAAAAGAGGGAACGTAAAACAGCAAAACAGCAACAGCAAAAAAAAAAAAAAAAGAAGAAGAAGAAGAAGAAGAACAACAAAAAAAAAACCCTAACTAGATCAGATACTGTAGTCCAATCACAGAAAAGGGAGAGGAGAGAATGAAGGAAAAAAAAAAAAAAAAAGTCTGTAGCATAATATGAGTATTATTTTTAATATCCTCTTTCAGCTTCTTGCCTTCAAGGCCACCTGATAAATTTCAAGATTCCACTGTTGGTTATTATGCTGTACCTCAGGATTTAATTTAATTTTCTACCTGTTTTGTTTTTAAACTCTCTTTCCCTCTCCACACCCCTTGTTCTGGACTTTTCCCTATTAAAAAGCAGTTCATGGCCGTCTCTTGGGCTGAAAGTATCTGTGCACATGCGTGGCAGAAGAATCTACCAGTGGTGGTGCTGGGGGTGTCTACTGGCTCAGGCATCCTCTCTAGTCACCAGAATGGAGGTGATCAAACAGTGGGGGGGGGTGTTAATGAACAGATACCCCCCAAAAAACCCAACAAAACAAACCCAACAAAGTGTATTGTCTGCCTTTGCTCTGAGGTTTCAGCGGCATTATTCCATGGTGGGTCTGCTCCTCGCTTGGTCTTGCTATTTGGTCTCACCCAAGTTGTTGGCTCTGGGCCACTGAGCCCATCAGATTCAAAAGTACGCCATTTCTTACTTCCGCTACAAGTTCCACTAGCTATAAGACTTCAGATTTTAAAAATATTCCTACAAATGTGGTTTAGAGTTTTGGAGCTGTGCACTGAACCCATTTCACCTGGTATTCTGTGGCATTGCTGACAGCAAACTTTAGGATAGGTAAACCATATCCAGCATCAAGCTCCACATCTTCCCAGTGAGTTTGTTTTTACTGAAACTTTTGTTCTTCATAATTGTGTGTGTGTGTGTGTGTGCGTGCTTGGTTATATAAAAGCTATTTCATACTTGAGTTGATGTCAAAATAGTTGGAAAAACACTAACTTATGGTCAACTTTAATTTCAATAGAAACAGATGTTGGCATCTTCTTTAAAATGCTTGAATTTATTTTAATGAAGAATAAAGTGAAAATAGCATTTCTTTTTGATGATGGGGATTACCAACAACCAGCTGAAGAACGTTTGTTAAAAGCAATGGCTACTCATGTTGGCTGGTGAAGCACATAAACTTGAAAGGTGATGTAAGTCATAGTTTAAATGCAAAAAAAAAAAAAATTTGAGAAAAGCTTAAATTTTCTGGTGTTTTAGCAAGATGCACTTTCCTAAACTTATAGTCTAAATTCACTGTGGTGGGCAAGATGACAATTTACAACAAAATAAATATTCAGATCTTTTGACCCATTGATTGCATTATTTTAAATGTATCATTTTTAAAGCTAATCAAAGGTATATATTAAAATTTAGCTACAAGGATGCCAATCACAGTAGTTTTTATATTAAAGTTAAAAACTAGAATATTAATTAGAATATTGATCCAATAGTCAGATAGCTGATTTTTGTATACAAAAGATAGAATATGCCAACATGTCTTGTCAGTGAATTGAGTGAAGCACACAGGTATGGAGGCATATTTTTACTTTTTCTCAGGGGTGTTATAGAGAATGCTATTTTAACCTTGTGATCCACAAATATTTCTACCTGTTGAGACATCAAGAAATACTGAAGTAAGGGTAGATCTGTATGGGCAACCTAAACATTGGCTACCTAAAATGAAGGGGCGATAAAGGCATTAAATGCCTGGCTTACAAGTTTTCAAGATGGAGTTTAGTTTCACAGTGTGAGGGGCAAGGTAGAGCCCCCACTGAATAGTTTTCATCTTGTCTAGATGGGTCTGGTGAAAAGAGATGGGGATAAGATTCTTATGATTCAATAGTGAATAATTGTTATCATGACTAATTGTGACTTTCACAATTGTAAAGGTAGAAGTTTTGTAACAAAAATGGGGGAATAATCTTGCAGTCCAGAAACAGAGGACCCTAGGACCATCAAGGGAGAAGAGCACAAGCAGAATGTGGGACCCTATCCAAAGAAACAGCAACACCAGAAATGGAAGCAGAGATGGGGACATGGAGAGAGGGAGCAGCTGAGGACTGTAGACTCATGGAACCAGAGGGACTGGGTGCTGGAAGCCAAGAAGCAGGCTTGCAGAATGTGCCCTTAGATTGCTTAAATTATTATATATTCCTGAGTGTTTTTGTGTACATTTCCCCCTCTCCCACCCCTCCCCCCCCAAAAAAAAACAATAAAGGGAATGGAAGCAAATACTGTTGAATGTTGATGGACAGAGGAGACTGTAATCATTGCAATGAAATAATGAAGTAAAGCCAATGTTTTCCCATGTAAACTATCACTCAATTCACAATAAAAACTTTAAAAAAAAAAAAAGGACAGAAAGAAAGAAATACTGGAGTAGACTTTTTTGGGTTTATGGAAATTGTTGCTTCCATGGTTCCCCTTGTTATATGAATGTAGAGTAAGTAACAACTGATTATATGAATGTCGAGTGAGTAGGGACTTATTGTTCTGAAGGGACCTATCATTCTGACAGATGGCTCTAACTGGTATTTGGGGGGTTGCCAAAGGTCTAGTGGATCCAGCTTTTCAGGCAAATAGAGCTGTGGCAACTCTATCCAACATTCATTGGTATATTTAACTTGAGAATTGTTGGCAAGAGGCAATCGGAAAAACAGTCTTCTAGGAGGAAGGGAATCAACAACTAAATCCAACTTCTAAGAAATTCAAACTTATTGTATGACCCCTACTGTCGTCATCAATTAAGCAGTAACTTCAGCCTCATTATCCATCTCCTCCCCCAACCAGGGAGACTCATTTTTACTGGAAAGAAGTTCTTAACTGTGATTCCAGTTACATAGGAGAGCTTCATTTAAGGAAAGAGAGAACTGGTACCCCACTATGGTATGTGCCTCTCCACTGGATCGCTGTTGATCTCGTCTGCTTCCATGAATGTGCCAAAAGAGGAAAGATGTAGCTGATCCCAGGTCTACTGGGGCATCCATAGGGTGTAGATAAGTGCAGCACTAAGGAAATTGTCTTCGTTTTATTTTTATCTTATACCCTTGTGCAGAGATTACTTCAAAACAACTTAAAGTGAACAGGAATCTTCACCATACTACTGAACCATCTGTTTCATGTGGACCAACTGCTAAATAATTTAGTAACAACAGCTGCAAAGAATAGGCCCGTAGACTGATCCAATTTTCCAGTATTTTCCCTCACTGGAATTGTAAGCAGTTGTGATCTCTTGGGTTGCTTAAAGCCCTGAAGATGTTGGACTTCCATAGGAAAGTAGGACCCAATAAGGGAAGAAAGAAGTTTTTTCTGGTATGCCAGATAACAATTTTGGGTCAAAATCCTTTAAATATGTAAAGAAATGTACCACAGGATAATGAAGAAGGACATATCCCATATGTAATAAGCAGAAAATATAAAAAAGTGAATATAGACAAACACATAGAAAAATAATATTATA
>NW_006408701.1:6000427-6015266 GCF_000296735.1 Chrysochloris asiatica
ATGGTTGTATTCTTTCACCATACTTATTCGACCTGCATGCTGAGCACATAATCTGAGAAGCTGGGTTCTATGAAGAAACTCAGGTCTCTCTCCAATCCTCCATCAGGATTGTGATATGCAGATGATACAACCTTGCTTGCTGAATGTGAAAAGAACTTAAAATATTTACTGATGAAGATCAAAGAGCACAGCCTTCAACGTGGATTGCATCAAAATGTAAAGAAAAGAAAAATCGTCACCACTGGACAAATAAACAGCATTCTTATCAACAGAGAAAAGATTAAAATTGTCAAGGACTCCATTCTTCTTGGATCAATCATCAACACTTCATGGAAGCAGCAGTCAGGAAATCAAATGATGTATTGCATTAGGCAAATCTGCTGCACAAAATCTTTTTAAAGTGTTGAAGAGCAAAGATGTCAGCTTGAGGACTAAGGTGTGCCTGACTCAAGCCATGGTATTTTCAATTACCTCATATGCATGTGAAAGCTGGACAGTGAATAAGGAAGATAGTAAGAGAATTGATGCATTTGAGTTATGGTGTTGGAGGAGAATATTGAAAGTGCCATGGGCTGCCAAAAGAACCAACAGATCTGTCTTGGAAGAAGTGCAGCCAGAGTGCTCCTTGGAGGCCAGGATGGCCAAACTTGTCTCTCATACTTAGGACATATTGTCAGGAGGGACCAGTTGCTGGAGAAGGATATCATGTTTGGTAAGGTTGTTGTTGTTGTTGTGAAGTGCCATCGAGTCGGTTCCGACCAATAGCGACCCTGTATAGGGTTTTCAAGGAGCAGCTGGTGAGCTTGAACTCCCGACCTTTCATTTCAAAGAACTTTGCAGTCTGGCGCATTAACACACAGCATCACACCAAAACTCTTGGTAAGTTGGAGGGTCAGAGAAAAAGAGGAAGAACCCAGTGAGATGGACTGGCAAAATGGCAGCATCAATGTGCTCAAGCGTGGCAACAATTGTGAGGTTGGTCCAGGACCAGGCAGTGTTTCATTCTGTTATAACATAAGGTCAATATGACTTGGTACCAACTCAATGACATCTAACAACAACATATATAGTAATCTTTCTTTTTCATGTTTAATAATCTTACCCAATAAGACTCCTGGTGTGGCGCTGTAGAATCAGCACAGGACTATGAACCACAAGGTCAACAATTCAAACCCACCAGCTGCTCCTTGGAAAGCCTATATAGGGTGGCTATGAGTTGAAAATAACTTGATGGCACTGAACAACAACAACAATGTTGTCCCTTGCTAATCTGTAAATATCTATTTCAATTTTTCAACAATGAGCAAGTACTGATATAAAAGAAATATGCACCAATTATTCATAATTTTTAAAAGATTTATCAGGATTTTCCTTCTGAGACTATTAACAGCTTTGTAGACGTGTGTGTGTATCCGTGAACATGAATGCCTGAAAGGTGAATCAATTCATCTCTGGGGCACTGGTCTTTTGCAGGGCAAGTGGTTATTTTTTGTGATGACCTATGAATTTCTTTTCTTTTGTGTGAATTAACATGGCTGATAGAAATCATCAAAATAACTTAGAATCACTAGCATTATTAAAGGGATATGGGAGTTATAGATTGTAGCAGGGAACACTTTCAGAAAGGATGACACCAAAATGACTGTCCATAAATTTTTTGTGCAGTTTTTCAGTAGACATATATTATTTTTATTAAAAATATCTCTGAAGTTAGTTAAAATGATAAAAAATATTTTTTATAAGCCTAGCTTGCATGTATCAATATGCCTACAACGCTAAAGCTCTGTGCTGGTTTACCTTCTGAACCTTCTAAGGTGCTCAGGTCTGAGGTGTCATTATTACCTAAATACAGTGATGCTTCGAATCACATGGTCTCATCTGCATTTGCTGCAAATGTATGCTGTTTTCATCGCTGCTTCTGTTTGTATAATCTCCAATCTACTCACATTTTTGGGTGTTTTACCTACAATGTGTGGTGCATAGTATTTGTAGACACATATCAATAATTTTCTTTAGAATAAAGAAATCATTAAAAGAGAAGAGAAATGAAAACAGGCTTCATCTGCTCAGTTGCTAATAATACAATTATATGTCAATTTGACAAAACAATTCTGATTTTAATATTTATAAAACCTAATAAATATTACCTTTAAGCAAATTACAACTCTACTTTTCACATGTTATCCTATGATTCAAATTTATAATGAACATTGTTAAGGATTCTGTATGGTCTGGTAACAGAAATGGTCCATAGAACCGTGGTAACACCACACTGGGTGCCCCCAACAATAATAACTCCACTACCTGGAGTCACATTTTCCTTATTAGCTCATGCTTTCCTTACTTTTGTCTTCTCATATGTTAATTCACCTTTTCAAGGTTAAAGCTTTATTTTCTTGATATGTGAGGCCATCAGACACTTTCCCACTCTCAGGTTCTTGTGAAAAGAAAGAAGGAAAAATCAACACAGAATCTGCTCACCCTCCTATTGTCCTCTGATTTTCACACAGACCTAGAAGGACAAGGGAAAATAAAGGATTTTTCCAAGATATCTTGTTTAATAACTCTAAATTGGTGGTGGTGGTGTGCTGTGGAGTTGGTTCTGACTCATAGTGACCCTGTATAAGGTTTCTGAGGCTGTAAATCTTTAAGGGAACAAAAAGACTCATTTTTCTCCCATGAAACAGTTGATAGTTTAAAACTGCTGACTGTAAGATAGCAGCAAGACTGGTAACCACTTAGGGATAGAAAATGTGGAAATAGTTAACACTTACCTTTCTGAATCAAAACTTCCTCTGTAAGTGGCAAGAGATGGATTTCTCTGGTAACTATATAATCTCAATTCACATTATTGTTCATTAAAAACAATTCCGGCCTCTGTCTTGCGTTGTGTATGAGACAAAGGAAGCACCTTAGAGGAGTGGCTACCTCACATAGTTCTTTGTAGCATGGAGCAAACGAGAAAAGCAACAGAAGACAAAGGAGTCTTATCCCTCTTCCATCTGTGTCCTCTCTCTGTGTGTATTTGTATCTCTCTTTGCTGTTGCTTTGCCTGTTCTGTTTTTGCTGAAAATCTACATACAAAAGCATACACAAAATCAACAATTTCTACATGTCCAATTTGGTGGCATGGATTAGTCTTCAAGTTGTGCAACCATTCTCACTATCCTTTTCCAAATTATTCCACCTCTATTAACATAAACTCATTGCCTCTGAAATTTCATATGTGGCCTTTCTAGTTATCTATTTGATCATAGAGAGGCAATTTTTAAAAAGAGCACAATACTCAAGATGGGCATTCTTTACTGCTAAACTATTGTTTGGTTTAAAGATGGTGTTCTTTCTTTTTTTTTTTTTTACATAGGTATAAATATACTACCACCCAGAAGCTTGTGTATTGCTGAAGATAAGGATTTTTTTCAAGGAGGAAGAGGTAGGAGACAGTTTGCAGGACTGTATAAAACTCTCTGAAATACTTCTCTAATTGCCTAAGACTTATATTTAAGCATTGTTGTTAAGTGCTGTCGAGTTGATTCCGACCCATAGCGACCCTGTGTAGGGGTTCCAAGGAGCCGCTGGTGAGCTTAAACCACTGACCTTGCAGTTCAAATGACTTTGCAGTGTGACGCATTAGCCCACAGTGCCACATCAGGAAAAATACAGCTTAATAATACAGTTATAAAGCCATCTGTTGGAACTAAATGTAAGTATTATTAGGGACTTTTCTGTACCTTGGAGCCCTGGTGGTAACTGCTAATTGAAAGATTGGTGGGTCTAACCTACCAGGGCCTCTGAGGGAGAACGATGCGGCAGTCTGCCTCTGTAAGATTACAGGCTTGGAAACTTCTACTCTGTCCTATAGGGTAACTATGAGTCGAAATTGATGCAACGACAATGGGTTTTCTTTCACGTTTGTTTGTTTGTTTGTTTGGTAACTAGTTTTCTATATTTCTAAAACATGAGTACAGTCATTATGAGAATAAAAAGATATGTTGTTGTTGTTCTTGTTAGGTGCCATCGAGTCAGTTATGATTCATAAAGACCCTATGCACAACAGAATGAAACACTGCCTGACCCTGGGCCAACCTTACAATTGTTGCCACACTTGAGCCCATTAACACTGCCACTTTGCCAATCGCTGAGGTTCTTCCTCTTTTTCTCTGATCCTCCACCTTACTAAACATGATATCTTTCTTCAGCGACTGGTCCCTTCTGACAATATGTCCAAAGTAGGAGAGACGAAGTTTGGCCATCCTGGCTTCCAAGGAGCACTCTGGCTGCACCTCTTCTAACACAGATCTGTTAGTTCTTTTGGCAGCCCATGGTACTTTCAATATTCTCCTCCAACACCATAACTCAAATGCATCAGTTCTTCCTTATTCACTGTCCAGATTTCGCATGCATATGAGGTTATTGAAAATACCATGGCTTGGGTCAGGCGCACCTTAGTTCTCAAGCTGACATTTTTGCTCTTCAACACTTTAAAAAGGTCTTGTGCAGCAGTTTTGCCTAATGCAATCCATCCTTTGATTTCCTGACTGCTGCTTCCATGAGTGTTGATGGTTGATCCAAGAAGAATGAAGTCCTTGACAAAATACATAGTATGCTGCCTAGAACATAATTCTTACCTAATGTTGTTGCTGTTAACTGCCATTGAGTCAGTTCTGACTCATAGACACCCTATTTAGAGTTTCTAAGGAGTAGCTGATGGGTTTGAACTGCTGACCTTGTGGTTAGCAGTCCATGCTTATCCTACAGCTCCACACCAGGACTCCAACCTAATATTAGCCAGTATTATTACTATTATCATCACCTATCTGACTGTGGTGGCTTGTGGGTTGTTGTGAGTTGTTGGTACATGGAAGCCATGCTACCATTATTTGAAATACCAGCAGTATCAGCCATAATGGGAAGATCCCAAACTAAGACAATCTAGGAAGAAATGTCAGGCTATTTCCTTCTGAAAATTAACCAATGAAACCCCCACGGATCACATGGAATACTTTCCAATACAGTGACAGAAGATGAGTCCTCTATGTTGGAAGGCACATACATTGGCTGCAAAAATGGACTCCAGCCTCCCAGTGATAGTGATGGTCATAGGGATTGCCATAAATCAAAGCTAACAGATTCATAATAGTTATTGTTGAGGGGCTCCCAAGCATTGTGTAGATGAGGCAAATAAAAGGAGAAATCATGGGAAATAAAGGGAAGAATCGCAAAGGCTGGTAAGAGTTGGAATCTCTCAATGCCTTGTAAACCATGATAAGAAATGTCAACTTTTCTTCTATGTTTGCTGTTGCTGTTGTTAATTGCTGTCGAGTCAGTTCTGACCCATAGAGACCCTGTATAGGGTTTCCAAGGAGTGGCTGATGAGTTTCAAACACTGACCTTACAGTCAACGGTACAGTGTCTATCCTATTGATCCACACCAGGAATTCATAGGCAATGAAAATTATTGCTAAAGAATCAAAGGATTGAGACTAATTAGAGAAGCAGGGTTAGAGTCAAGATAAGGAATATCAGTGAGGGCTGTAAAGAGGATACACGGAAGGTAAGTATCAAGTCTAAACTTGTGTGTGTGTGCGTGTTAAGTGCCGTCAAGTTGGCTCCGACCCATAGCAACCCTGTATAGGGTTCCTGAGGAGCAGCTGGTGGGTTTGAATTGCTAACTTTGTGGTTCACAGTGCAGTGCTGATCCACAGTGCCATACCAGGTAAGTCTCAAGTCTAAACTTGTAGGCAGTTACAATAAAAAATGACCACACTTGATCTTCTAATCAAGGATTTTATTTATATGAAAAGTTTACAAAATTATTTAAAACTTTAATTCATAATTGGCTATATATTTAGCTACTTATTTTCATTGAGTATAATACGATAACATGAAATCAGAACTTTCCCAGGAAGTGGTGTGAAAGGATTCTTCAGTCTACAGGCCCTGGAACGCGGCAGAGATGCTATGCCTCTGAACCTTTAGATTTCTCTTAGGGATCAGCATTGGTCTAGAAAGGTTCTAGGTAACCTGGTCTAAAATAGAGCAGATACAGTATGAAGTTTCTGAAATATAAAGGTAGGGTTCATGCTCTAAGTAAACCCTAGGCAATTCAGCTGTTTCTGATACTCTTCTGTGTTGTGTTCTAATATGGCTGAGAACTACATGTTGCTTGAAATCAAACTTAACATTTGTTGGGTCTCTGTAGCCCCTCTTAATATCAAAATCTCATTCTGGAATAATCTTTTTCCATACCAGTTAAAGTTTCATGACAAATTAAGGAGCTATAGAAACCACTCAGATATTTCCATATATATCAAAGTACCACATTCAAAAGGTCAAGAATATAAAAAGTGACCTTTACATTTATAGCAATACACAGTGTTTATTATTTTTGAAAAGTGATCAGAGAAAATAGAAACCTTCAAAGAATAGTTAAAATGGATAAACTTTCTTTTAACAAGTATTTATTCAGAGTTTAGAAAACACTCAAATATGTTTTATTTATAACTGTATAAAACTATACTTTTTACTTCAGCTAAAATATAAGATTAAATGTGATGTAATCTATATTCCTAGCCCTACTTAATATATAGTTATATCTTAAATATAAACTATGCTTAAATGATGTATAAAAGGAATATCATTTTTATTTTTTTTAAATGTCAAAGGTATATAAGCCCAGAGCCTGAATAATATAATACCAATCTATTATAATATACTTAACTTAGAAGTGTTCATCTCTCTTAGCAGAATGTCCTGTAAATAATGTAATGAGTTAAAAGGCTGGTCCTGGTTCAAGAGAAAATCCAGATTAAATGTGGGTACTAAACCCCACTAAGAAACCCCAGCCTATGCCAAGGAGAAATCTGAAACCCCAAGTTATCACATCCAATGTAATATTAATTATAATTTGAGGAAATTCTCTTCCCTCCAGGTTATATATATGACTCACCAATGACAGTCTTGTACCATTGACCAGAAAAAAAAAAGGGGGCAATTACTGAGAGTTACTGGAGTGAGAAAAGATTAGGGGGCAAAAAAAGCATTATTTGATTAGAACCATTAAAAGATCATTCTGGTGGATATTAAACCAAACAGCCATGATGATAACACACATTCCATTCTCATGTTTAAGATACAAAAGTCTCCATTTCTCTAAGGGAACTGCTTTTTCTGCAAGACACACTCTCTCTCTTGCCTTGGAGCCAAGTAATTGGAACCCGAAACACACGGCGAAGCTTCTGTTGGAATCGGTTTCCAACAAAACAATACAGGAAGGGATTAATGCAGCTGTTGGTGAATCCCAGGAGGATGGCAAAAGGAAGTGCCAGGTCAATGACTGCTACAACTTCACAGCTATTAATGACACCCATCCAGGCCAGAGCATCCAGGAAGGTCAGAACGTGGAAGGGAAGCCAGCAAATGACGAACGCCAGAACAACAGCAGCTGCCATCTTTAGGACTTGATCACGGGTTATTCTGTTCTTCCCATAGCTATTGGTCTTTAGTAAATGTTTTCTGATTCCGAAATAGCATGTGGCTATGAATATTAAAGGGATAATAAAACCAAGGATATTTTTCATTAAAGCAATGCCAGCCGACCACTGAGCATATTTCTCAGGTGGGAAAGCCATAATACACGCATTCACTCCTAAGTATTCAATGGTTCTAACGTCTCGGAAATAAAAAGTTGGCAATGACGACAGACAAGCCATACACCAAACAAGGGGAACTATATACGATGCTTGCCACGGGTTTCTTCTTTGAGACAGAAAGGGGTAGATGACAGATTGGTACCTATCAACACTCATACAGGTGATAAAAAAAATGCTTGCAAACATGTTCAGGGTCAAAAAAGAACCAGAAACTTTGCACATCACAGGTCCAAAGAGCCAGTCATATCTGTAAGAATAATAGGTTGCCCAGAGAGGAAGAGTAGCCAAGAGGAGTAAGTCAGCCACAGCCAGGTTGAAGATGTAAATGCTAGAAACTTTTTTAGGACCCTTTTGACAACAAAATAGTGTCACCACAACAATATTGACAAGAAATCCAATCACAAAGATAATGTAGTAGAGAACAGGAGCTGCCTCTAAATGTTTATCTGATTGCTTATGTGAGCAGTTAAACAGAGACACAGTGCTTCCAGAACTGTTCACAAGTCCAAAGTGAAGATTGCTGTTCATGTTTTCGCTGATGGTGATGAAAGTGTGGTTGCTCTTCATATTGAAATATCGGCAGCCCTAATCCTTATTATGACTTCTATGAGAAAAAGAAAATGGAATCCTTAGAACACATACAGAGTATAGGACGTCATTGAGTCCTGAACATTTTGACACTTAGCTGAAAGGATAAAGAAAAAAAAAGGAGGTGCTAATAGAAAACAGTATGAAACATAACAATATGGATTTTGCCTGTTGAAGAAATAATTGCAATTTTCTCAATGGTAGCACAAAGTAAGATCATTTTGACTCAGACTGAACATTCTGAACGGAACTACCCGTTACCCATTTGTTCTGTCATATTTTCCACAGGTTTAAAGAAAACGAATGTTTCGAAAATTTATTCAGGGTAGGAAATGTGTCAAACAAATAAGGACTGAAAAATGAGAACAGTTAATATTTCAAAAACACTCGAGTACATATCTCAGCCTGTACACTTTCTAGAAACCACACTGCTGCCTTCTATTGCAGAGAGAAATGCCTTATTCCAGTAACTAATTATATACAAATCATTACAGCTATGGAAAATATAAGTAACCTAAGCTATGGAAAATATAAAGGTGCATACAAAAGACTGAATATGCAAAAATGAACATATTGTTGTGGACATTCATGGTTGAGAGGAAGTTATGGAATATGTGCATATTTCTGTCTGAATTTTAATAGAGAATATTAACTTTATACATATATGTGTGTGTATGCATTTTGAAGCTTACTCTAGCGAATGGAAAAAAATAATTCATATTCAATTCAATTAGTGAAACACAACAACAACACAAACAACCAAATTTGTTATAGGGTCAAGTTGAAATAGTTTTGATTACTCAATGAAATAGCAATTCAACATCAAGAATTAATCATGATAATCGTTTCATCAGTTTTCCGTTGCTATCTTTTCAGTTTAACAGAACTAAATAATCAGTTGCTGTCAAATGTTATAATCAAACTTCAAGTGCTTATGATATTGGTTGCTTTGCTTACTCACTAACAACATTATTTTAAAACAATAGAATGAAAATTAACTGAAGGTAAACACATTAAGGGAAAGACTATTACTTTACAGAGTTTTAAAATACATTCAAACTCCCCCCAATTAAAAATGAAATCTCCAAAAAAATCAACTAATAAACAGCACAAATATAATTTTGTTTACAGCTCATTACTTCATAATCTCCCTGACTTAACAATGGACATGAAGGAATTGCAAATAAATAGCACTTGAAGACTTACTGGTTGTTGGAGTTTAAAACTTAGTTATCATAAATCAGCTTGTCTAGATCCTGAAACGCACCCCTGGAACAGAAACAGCAGTTAAATCATCTAGGAAAAAGTGAAAGTTCACACATTAAAAAAATATATTTTCATTTAATGTATGTTCTACTTTCCCAACTAGAGTATATATAATGGTTCAGACTTACCTTAAGAATTCAGCCTGAAGAATGCTTTTAATTCTGTGCTTTTTTGTTCCCTTAGACTCGGGGACGTAATAGCACCAGATCTCTGGTTTCCTTCTTATATGTTCGGTCTGTCCACTGGGAGCCTTCAACCTACATAATTCTAGGACTGACTTATGAACACTTGCCAGCTTTCCAGAGGTCCCCCCCCCCCTTTCTTTCTTTTTTTTTGTTTTTTTTTTTTTTTTTTTTTGGCTGCAAAACATTAATCTGAAATTCTCACTGTCTCCAATCATAACAACTCATTCAAATAAATCTCAAACAAAAAAATAAATTTTGCACAAATGTGTTAGAGAATTTTGAAGTCAGTGACTTGCTTTAAAAGAAAGATGTAATTATTTGCAGAAATTTCTCTTTCTTTCTCCCTGATATTGGCATTATAAAATGGGCTGAGGAGTGGAGACTACGGAATTTATTCTAGTAGCGGGGTCTTTACTCACCAACCTTCATAGCATTTTGAAATTCTTACTCTTGTTTATTAAAGAATGATGGCAACTTTACTTGAATTCTATAACTTCTAAAAATTCTCTCTTACGTTATGCAGATTTTCTTTACTTGTTGCTAGAGGAGTGGTGATAGGAGGGAAATAAGTTTCTCATTCTGGAAAAAGATATTAACATTTAATGTCTCCTTCCATACGGTTCTGCTATATTTATATTTAGATATTAAGTACACAAAGTGAAGCAGAACTAGGCATTACTACAGCTTACATCATTATCTTTTAGATTTGTTTGGGTGGTGGTGGTGGTGGTTTAGAGTTTTTGTTGCTTTGTTTATTTGTTTTGGTTGGGTTGGGGAACCAACCAGTCCAGGAGAGATGAGACCAGGTAATGGTAGTATTAATACTAGTTGACACTTAGTAGATGCTTTATGGCACTGTGGGATAAGGCACTGGACCACAAGGTCCATTTGAACCACAAGGTCAACTGTTCAAACTCACCATCCACTCCTTAGAAACCCTATACAGGGTCGCTATGAGGTAGAACCAACTCAACAGTACTTATCAACAACAACAACATGTACCAAACATTATGCTTCACATTCAGCCGTCTAATACAGATGCAATATAGCATAACGGTAAATACATGACTTCTAGAATCTAACTACCTGGCTTCAAAAACCCAGCTCTACTACCACCTTTTTTTTTTTTTTTTTCACTTTGCCCAAGTTATTTTATGTCTCCTTGTCTTCATTTTCTCATCTGAAAATATATATCTAAAAAAAGGATGATGTTAATTACCTAAATTATAGGCTTATGAAAAGTAACTTGAAAAAATCAATTTAAAGTGCTCGAACCATTTAAAGTGCTACATAAGCAAACATTGCACCCATTTTACAGATTAGGAAACGAAGGTTCCAAGAGTTTAAATACTTTTTCGGAAAGCACAAAGGAGGAATTCGGACTTCAAATAAAACAATCTACGATTAGAGTCCATGCTGTTCATCTCTATAGTACAGGAGGAAACAGTAACTGGTCGTTAGTTTTACCCTTGGCAACAAGAAAACATATAGCAGTCAGTAATCATAGTGATGCAGGATAATGCACTACACCGCAAGGTCAGTTTGAACTACTAGGTCAGTGGTTCAGACTCACCAGGCACTCCTTGGAACCCCTATACAGGGCCACTATGAGTCGGAGCCAACAAATGACAATTCACAAGCATTTACTAAAGCATTAAAGAAGGTGGGGGGGAAAGTTTGATGAGTTGTTGTGTTGGGGGAAATATTTTTACTAATTTCATTCTCCAAGTTGAGACCATGGGAAAGAAAAATGCATGGGTTAATCATTTACTAAAGTTTGTGCAGAAGACTCATGAAGCTTTCATTGGGCAAACAGCAACTAGTTCAGCAGCAAGAGAGCAAGAAAGGTGGCACCACAAGGATGGATGACACAGGACAAAGTTGCTAGTGACAAGAGACAAAGCAGATGACTTTTGCCATGTGTCTGTTTCTCCAAAAGTCCATCCTGTAGCACACAGACTGATGGGGTGAGGAGGAACAGATCACCATTACCTGAAAACTACAATAGCATGCAAAGATTTGCATAACACCATGTTAGTGTTTCTTTTGGAAGACTGACTTTGAGCCTTGAGAAAATGCTAGAAAATGCTATAAGCATGCATATGGACTGTTTTACCAAATCTCAAAAGATTTGTAGCCTCTGATCTATGCAGATTCAGGTTGAGATTCTGTCTAAATGATGGAAAACTGATGTGTGGGAAACAAATAAGCAGGCACATATGGTTATAGGCAGGAGAATTGAAATGAGGACTGGTTTTACTCTTTGTTTAAGCCTGGTTTCTCCCTTCATTTCAAATGTTTGTTTTTGCCACATAAAGGGGAATTTTCCAGGCCAGAGTCTTCTGAGTGGTCACGACAGGTCAGATTCCCACCCTGCTCTATTTCTAGCCCCCTCTCATGCCCCTTGAAAAGAAACGGCCAGGAGGTGAGCTATAAACTTTCAAGAATAAACTGCAGACTTGCCTCTGGGAGACCTAGCCTTGAACACCCGCAAGGCACAGGAGACCTTGTCTACAACGTTTGTCCTTCATTTCAGTAAGTTCTGACGTAAATAAAGTTTAAAGAGTCACACATTTCCCAGAAGATTCAAAGAACATTTACTTTCTTCCTTCATAATTTTAAGAGTAAAAATTTGCACAAGTCAGAGAAAAATTTTGTGACTGCAAGGAATTAAGAAAAAAGGGAGCAGAGAGAAAATAAGAATAATATTGACGCCATTTCAAGGGAGAAATGCAGCATAGCATTGATTCTGCAAAGAACTCTCAGTTAAGTCAACAATGTAAATACACTTTAGAGTCCAATAAATGTCAGTCATAGGAAGTAATACAAAAAATATTCACTCTCTTAGGGGTAAGGGACAATTTTTCAGATGGAAAATTGACTTTCAAAGCCCCAGGCCATTTGAATAAATTATACTGCTCTTGGACAAGTGCACCTGGGATAGAAGGATTAAGAATTATATTATTCTTTTAGTGAATATCTATTCTTTATTGACAGATGAGATGACATAAAAGTAAAGTTCAAAGGACCTGGATAAAAGACACTCTTGAGAAGAATTTCTCTTCTGCTCAAAGGATATCAAAGCCAAGCCCATTCCCAATGAGTAGATCCCAACTCATAGCAACCTTATGAGGTAAGTCCAGAACAGAAGTGCTCCAAAGATTTCTTGGCTGTAATCTTTATTGAAGCAGATTTTTCCGGCCTTTCTTCCACATTACTTCTGGGTGGATTTGAACTGCCAACATTTAAGCTCAGTGCAAACTGTCCCTGGGTCCTTGTCATGGTACTTCACTAAAAGAAAGCACACAGCCATGGAGTCGATTCCGACTCATAGTGACCCTGTATAAGGTTTCCAAGGCTGCAGATGTTTACAGGAGCAGAAAGCCTCATCTTTCTCCCTTGGAGCAACTGGTTGGTTTGAACTGCCAATCCTGTGGTTAGCAGTCCATTGCTTATCCTACAGCGCCACCCAAGATCTTTACCATGGTACTGTAGAAGGCAACAAAAGAGAAACATTACGTTAATGGAAAGATTTGTCTTTAAAATCAGTCAGACTTGGCTTTAAAAACGTCTCTACCATTTTCTGGTTATGCTTATACTTCAAGTCTCTGTAATTCAGTTTCTTCGAGCATAAACTAGTTGATAATTGTAGAACGTGTTGTGCAGGATGATTCTGAAGATCAAATGTAAAGTGTCAACTACAGTGTCTGGTTTATAGGAACCCAGATACCTGTTGTCACCAAGTCTATTCTGACTTGCGTTATAGAAGAGAATCGTTCAATAGTGTTTCTGACATGTAATCTTTACAAGCCTTACTTTCATGGTTCTGTTGGGTGGGGTCTAATGATCAATTTTTAGATTTGTTGTTGTTAATTGCCGTTGAGCAGGTTCTGACCCATAGCGACCCAATATAGGGTTTCTGAGGAGCAGCTGGTGAGCTTGAACTGCCTACCTTGTGGTTCAAACTGAGCTTGCGGTCCAGCGCATTAACCCGCAGTGCCACACCAATTAGTGGTGGACTAAACAGCTGTGTCATCTGGGAACTTTTCAAAGGCTAGATACAAGATCTAGGAACAAACCTTACTTTCTCCTCTTGCCCATTCCCATCCCACCCCACCCACAAAGATGAAGCTTTGAAGCAAAAAAAGGACCACAAAAATAAAAGATAACCTGTGTAATATGCGTGTCCTAGTTAAAGATGTAACAGAAGTGGAGATTACGGGATGGCTGAATGTATATAAGGCTATCTTGTTAGTCTAAGGTTCTTTCAGAAAAATGCCACCACCACCCTCACCCCTGCAATGCTAGCTAACTCTCTGAATCTCTGTCCAGTTCTCCCAATGTCAGTGCATGTGAACACATACCATTCCCAGTGTATGTACTGACATACATTGGAATTTACCTATTGTTAAGAGCCATCAAGTCGGTTAAGACTCATAGGGTTTCAGAGGAATGGCTGGTGGGTGTAAAATGCTGATCTTGAGGTTAGCTGTTCAGTACTTATGATACAATGCCACCGCAGGGATTCACCTAGCTATAGGGAAAGGGGTCCTGGTGATGCTGTAGGATAAGCACTGGATTGTTAGACACAAACCCAACAGCCTCTGTGTGGGAGGAAGACGAAGTTTTCTGCTCCCATAAGATTTACAGCCTTAGAAACCCTATACAGGATCACTATGAGTCAGAATCGACTAGATGGCAGTGGAATTTTTGTTTCTTTACCTGCAGAGAAGCCTACTTTTTAAAGAAGACAACGAAGAAGGAAAAGATCAAAATGGATGTCAGAAGAGACTCTGAAACTTATTCTCCAGTGTAGAGATGCTAACGCAAATGGAAGAAATAAGAAGTTGCAAGAGCTGCACAGAAAATTTCAAAGGTCAGTTCAAGAAGACAAAGTCAAATATTACAACGAAATGTGCAAAGATCTGGAGTCAGAAAACCAAAAAGGAAGAACATGTTCAGCATTTCTCAAGCTGGGGGAGCTGAAGAAAAAAATTCAAGCCTCGACTTGTGGTATTGAAGGATTCTCTGGGCAAATTATTGAATGATGCAGAAAGCGTCAAGAGAAGATGGAAGGAATACACAGAGTCACTGTACCAAAAGGAAATGGTTGATGTTCAACCATTTCAAGAGGTAGCATATGATCAA
>NW_006408701.1:6016121-6041328 GCF_000296735.1 Chrysochloris asiatica
CAAGGACTTCATTCTTCTTGGATCAACCATCAACACTCATGGAAGCAGTAGTCAAGAAATCAAATGACGTATTGCATTAGGCAAATCTGCTGCACAAGATCTCTTTAAATAACTTGTTGAAGAGCAAAGATGTCAGCTTGAGGACTAAAGTGCACCTGACGCAGGCCGTGGTATTTTCAATAACCTCATATGCATGTGAAAGCTGGACAGTGAATAAGGAAGACTGTAGAAGAATTGATGCATTTGAGTTATGATGTTGGAGGAGAATATTGGAAGTACCATGGGCTGCCAAAAGAACCAACAGATCTGTGTTGGAAGAAGTGCAGTCATAGTACTCCTTGGAGGCCAGGATGGCCAAACTTCATTTCTCATACTTCAGACATATTGTCAGCAGGGACAAGTCACTGGAGAGGGATATCATGTTTGGTAAGATAGAGGGTCAGAAAAAAAGAGGAAGACCCCCAGAGAGATGGACTGGCAAAGTGGTAGCATCAAGCGTGGCAACAATTGTCAGGTTGGCCCAGGACCAGGCAGTGTTTCTTTCTCTTGTGCATAGGGTCGCTATGAGTCTCTACCAATTCGATGACACCTAACAACAGCAGAGGTTTTTTGCTCCCATAAAGATGACAGCCTTGGAAACCCTATACAAGGTAGCCATGAGTCAGAACCAACTCCATTATACACAACCATCTCCACCATCACCACCATACTTCTCGAAACCTGGGGTTCCCTGAAAAAAGGCTAGTTAAAATTGTCAGCTATTAATTAGTGTTTGTTGATTCTTTTTGTGATCCTCTTTGACTCCAGTATAATGAGAACAAAAATGGCAGGGTGAGCGTCAATAGGAAAAAAAAAAAACAAGGTCCTCTGTTCCATGCTAATGGAGACCTGGTGTGGCACTGCAAGGTCGGTGTGAACCAAAAAGTCAGCAGTTCAAGTTCACCAGCCATTCTTCGGAAAACCTATACAGGGTCACTATGAGTCAGAACCGACTTGACAGCGCTTAACAACAGCAGCAACAACATTCAGGGCTAACAATCAAATTGGCCATTTTATTGAAACCGACCTAAAAATTTAGTCAAATGACCAATTTGACTGATTATTTGCATTGGATTGTCTACTTAGGAATCACGTAGAGAGTGGCCAAGCGGACTATTATTTAGTTAACATGTGGAATTCATATAGCGAGATGAAATGATATCTGACTCAGTGGGTTCCTGACACCAGTTGCTTCCAGCTGAATCTGGTCCCAAGAACACAAGGTAAAGGATGAGACCAATTTCTCTGCCCCAAAGGCATCTATGGGTCTGAGCATCTTGTTCCAGGAGCAGCCTCTCAAATGCCATGTCACCCAACTGGTGGTAAGGTAAACAAGTACAAGTTGCATCTATTTTTCCTTCCCATTCAAAATATTTGGTAACTGATTTGACAATTTTCTCCACTGATCTGACTCAATCGATTAGCTTGACAAATTTATCCAAAAAGACCAATGGATTACATCAGTTGTGTGCTGATAATAGAAAGGACCCCTGGTCATGCAATGGGTTAAACATTAGGCTGCTAACCAAAAGGTCAGTGGTTCAGACCCACCATCTACTCCTCAGGAAAAAGATTAAGCAGTCTACTTCCGTAAAGATGCACACACAGTCTCAGAAACCTATGGAACAGTTTTATTCTGTGCTATAAGACCGCTAAAAGTTACATTCAGCTTGATGGCAGTGGGTATTTTGGTGGATTATATAACAAAGATGTCATGGGAGAGATGTTGCTGGGTTGGAGCTACACAAGGCCATGGATCAATATCTTAAGTTTGAGGTCCAGAAACTGAAATTTCTCAGGATAGCCAGAGATACATCAGTGATGGACTGATGCCAACCAAATTCTCACAAAACAGATGTACCAATTCAAATGAAAATGCATCATTTTACAACAAGGATATACTCGTTCCCAATATCCAGATAGCTTCCATTCCTCATCTGAAGCGCCCAGCACATCTCCTTCCTAGCATCATGAAATGGGGTAAATCCAATTGTTAATCAGAAGACTGCTTGGTGACAGTATAATCCTAACCAGGAAAACTGGTAACTTAAGATCTGAGAAAGCTCATAGCAGAGATTATCATTCTAAAACTCAGATTGATATGTCCTCCAAGACGTTCTCTCCATCAGTTTTGTCTTTGTGATTCATGTTCTTTCTGTTAGCTACTACATTCTGCTGATGGTTTCTTTCTTTAGATGCTACTGTTGTAATTCATGAGGAGTCCTGGTGTGGTGCTGTGGGTTAATGCATTGGACTGCAAAGTTGGTTTGAACGCCAAGGTCTGCGGTTGGAAACCCTATACAGGGTCGCTATGGGTCAGAACCGACTCAACAGCACTAAACAATTACTCATGAATCTATAGTCAAGTCCAGGTTCCAGGTAGCCTAGAAGGTATTCTAGTTCTGCTTTGATTTAGTCAGACAAAAATCTCAGAGTTGGAGGTGGTTCAGAGCAACATCTTATTGTTTGTGTCTATAATAGAGAGATAAGGAGCTCTGGTAGTATAGTGGTTGTGAATCTGGTTGCAAACTTTAAGGTCAGCAGTTTGAAACTACCAGCTGTTTCACGGAAGAAAGATGAAGCATTATGCTCCCGTAAAGATTCACAGCCTCAGAAACCCTGTAGAGGGTCTCTATGAGTTGGTTCCGACTCCACGGCACATAACCATCACCATAATAGAGAGGGTATGGAGTAAAAGAGATGTTTCTTTAAACCTAGCTATTACTTCAGAGTAAATAAATTAAACAAATTGTCATTTGCCCCAATCTCTCTCTTAGGTTCCAAAAAGGAAAGAAAACCACTAAAGAGTTGTACAACTTTGGACACACTTTGCTTTTGAAGTGCAAATTGGATCTGAATTGCTATATGGAGCAAGATGACAGGAGGATGATGGCGGGATCTAGAAAGATTCTGGGGTTTTCATCTGAATGAAATGAGAACAAAAGGATTGTCATTGGGAAGTCTGAGACTGTTCATGTTTTTAGATGTTTATTTTACATATAGTTGGCTCAGAGTTTTCAAAAAGGGTATTTAAAATCTATAACAGAACACAAGGAACCCTGGTGGCACTGTAGGACAAACGCTGGACTGCTACAGTCGGCAGTTCAAACCCATCAGCTGCTCTGTGGGGGCAAGATGCGACTTTCTGCTCCCATAAAGATTTACTGCTCAGGAAACCCTATATAAGGTCATTATGAGTCAGAATGGAATCAATGAGAGTGAGTTAGGTTTGGATTGGTTTTGATTATCAAAAAACACAGCATTTTTATTGTGAATAATTAGCACTGCAACCCCAAAGACAATTGCAGGTGTTCAGACATCTAGAAGTTGATAGTATTCCTTCTAATTATCTTATTGTATGCCATTTCAGTACTAACACTCCTGTTTTATGATGGTCCTGGTGTGGTGATGCAGGATAAGCACTGGACTGTTAAGCAAAAGGTCATTGGTTCAAACCTAGAAGCCGCTCATTGGAAACTCTATACAGGTCACTACATGTCAGAACCAACTTGATAGAACTTAGCAACAACACAATTTTATGTTGATCACACAACTAAAATTATTCTGCTTTCACATTTTTAAAAATTGAAATATAATTCACATACCACAGAATTTACCCTTTTAAAGTGTTGAATTTAGTGTTTATTAGCGTATTTACAATGCTATGGAACCATGGGCCAATAAAATAACATCATGATAAATGGAGACAAGATTGAGGTTGTCAAAGACTTTATTGTGTATGGGTATACTATCAACACTCATGGAAGCAGCAGTCAGGAAATCAAATGATTTGCATTAGGCAAATCTGCTACACAAGACTTCTTCAAAGTGTTCAAGAGCAAAGATGTCAGTTTGAGGACTGAAGTGCACCTGACCCAAGCCACGATATTATCACTAGCCTCATATGCAAGTGAAAGTTGGATAGTAAATAAGGAATACTGTAGAAGAACTGATGCATTTGAGTTATGGTGCTGGAGAAGACTATTAAAAGTAGCATGGACTGTCAAAAGAACAAACCGATCTATGTTGAAAGAAGTACAACCAGAATGCTCCTTAGAATACAGGATGGCAAGATTTCATCTCTCATATTACAGACATATTATCAGAGGAACCCTTCCCTGGAGAAGGAAATCATGCTTGGGAAAGTGGAGAGTCAACAAGAAAGAGGAAGACCTCCAATGAGATGGATTGGCACAGTGGCAGCAGCCATGGGCTCAAGAGTAACAAAAATTGTGAGTATGGAGCAGGAAGGAGCCCTGTTTCATTCTGTTGTACATAGGGTCACTAGGAGTCAGAACCGACTTAACAGCACCTAACAGCAACCTGGAACCATCCCCAAAGCCAAAACTAAAACCACTGCCAGCAATTCTATCCCAATTCATGATGACCTTGTGTTGGGATTCTGAGACTGTAAGTCTTTACAGAAGCAGAAAGCCTCGTCTTTCTCTCATGGAGCAGCTGATGGGTTCAAACTGCTGAGCTTGTGGTTAACAGCCCAATACATAACCCACTACACCACCAGGCTCACATTTATATAATTCTAGAATATTTTCATACCCACCCCTGAAAACAAACTCCATACTCATTAACAGTCGCTCCTCCTTTAAGTGTAATCTTAAAATTTAGCTGTCGCCTAGAAAATCTCACAGGAAAATAATAATAATTAATCAATACATAAATGAATGAACTTTAAGAACAATATTGCATTGCTATTTTCATTGTGTTGCAGTTATTTTCAATGGCATCAATCTGTGGCCCCACAGATTGCAGTAAACTAAACATTCTTATTCAGTGAACATTTAGTACTGTTAGCATAAGCCTACTTCCCCCTAACTGTATACATTTTTGTTGAGTTATGTGTACTAAACTCCCAGTCAGAAGGTTTCTTTGGCATTAATGCAAAAAAATAAATGTCATGTAAATAGCCTCTAGAGTTGATTCCATCTGAAGGACCCTAACCTTTTTGTGCAGAGAAACCACTTTTCATTTTCCCCCTACATGAAGCTCCCTGGGGCTTGGTAGGGAGGTGCTGACATTAGAGAATGTAAATAAAGTACTGCAAAGGGCATCAGGCACTGTGTTGGGCACCTGATACGGAGCATTTCATGATTGCTTGGCTGCAGTCTTGGGAGCCGGTTATCTCCCTTTTATAAAGGAAGAGGCTAAAGTACAAAGAGGTGAAGTCACTTTCCCAGGGTCAAACAGCTAGCAACTTCAAGAACAGAGCCTCAGACCCCAGCCATTATTTTTAGTACACCATTCTGTTCAATATGAACCACAAGATGGATTAATTTCTGAGATTCAAGGGATTTCTAGCATTTTGGGAAACTCTGGGTAAAAATCAGCCTGAAAATTTTTTGTAAAATCTTAACAGGTTAGCCCAGAAAATGAGAATAATTAGTAAATTAAAATAGAGCCGATCTCACAAGAAAAATGCTGTTATAAAAGGAGGATTTTTCCTGACTGACTCAAAGGTAAATGCCTGTAGCTAAGATGAAGTCAATGAGGTGGAAAAAGTTTGAATTGCAGCCGTTTTGGTCTTTGTTTATATAATTTAATTGACTTGTACAAATCTCTTTGGAGTACTGGGAAAGCTGTATAAAGAAACCTAAAACAGTACAAATAGAAAAAATAAGGGAACCCTGCATACAGAACTTGACCTACACTTTCAAGATACTTCATTTCTTTTTTTGTAAAGCATGTTGTGAATGTGTAAATATTTATTTTCTTTTGCCCTTGAAACATTGGTGAATACTCAGTTCCAAGCCCTAGGGGTATGCTTATGAGTTAAAAGGAAATGTGAGCTCCATTAAGTATCCAGTTAGCTGCTCACTATGGGTCGAACCCAATCCAGGGCATTTAACAGCAACCGTGCAAGACTGGAGACATCTAGACAGACGAGACAATAAGAGAGACAGTCCGGGAGCAGTGGCATCATTGGAGTTGCTGTCTCCCAGTGCAGTGAGTCATAGTGTCACCTCCCATGGGTGAGGCTGACCTGACAAACCTTCCAAGGTGTGTGTGTGTGGGGGGAATAATGAGTTACCACACTGGGTAGTGGGTGACCCCAACCATAGTTACACTTTTGGTCCCTCCCCTATAGCTCCAACTTGTCCATCACCACTGCGGGAACCCTAAGGTCATTTTGGTGTCACCATTTTTGAAAGTGTCAGGTGGTATGATCCAAACCTTAAACACACACACATGTTATTGATTCCACTGGTGAGGAGGAGCTGTCAAAATGTACATATTTGAGTAAGCTATTTTAAAGCATAGATGAAAAGATTAGAGGGCAGGGTGTTTAACTTAATGAGTGTGAAACAACTAGAACAAATAAGAATGTTGACACAATGTGAGGAATGTAAGCAATGTCACTGATCAGAATGTCTGGAAACTGTCGAATGGGAGCAGGTTTGGCTGTGTATATCTTCGTCAAAAATCAAAATTAAATAAAAGAATGTTTCTAAAGTCAGCTTTGAGAATCATTTATTTGGGCCAGTAAATAGATTATAGATATTCTAAATTTGTTTAGAGGTGTAAGCATGAAAGGTAGAGAGAATGATCCTCCTCTCTCTGGGCAGCACGTCCTGTTAGGGGAAACAGATGGAGAATGAAGAAACCAAAGGGATACCCTTTTCACCAGCTAATTGGGCCAAATATGGTCAGTACTTTAAAAGTTGGTTTCACCATTCTATGATGCCAACCCTCTATGTGCTAATAAAAGGGGGTGTTGGCATAACCCACATCATCATAATAGCCTGCGTTTTCTTCAAGCATCCATTCTATCAGCAAACATGTTCTGAAGGTCTTCCATGTACCAGGCCTTGGACCAGGGGCTGGGGATACAGAAATAAATAAAGCATGCCCCCTGTTCTGCAGGAACTTACAGTCTAGTTTATTTCAAAGAATAAACTTTTACCAACAATTTCTTTCTCTTACTGACTTTGTGAATATGAAAAGGCCAAAATAAAGTCTTAGGGGAAGTTCTTCAGATAAGGAAACGAATGTGGAGGAATGGAAATTAAGGCTTACCAGTCCTGTGGATTACTTTCTGCTAGGAGAGAGGAATAAAAGCAAAAGTTTCTAAAACAACAGTAGACTGGAGGACTTGTGGTTATTGGGAGGCTGTTGCTGATAAAGTATTGTTATTATTGGCAAAAGTTTGTCTGTTTCTCTCCTCGTTTCTCTCCCCACCTCTTTTCCCTTCCTTTCCTTTTCGGTCCTCTTTCAGCAATCCATCTTTGTGTTTTGTTTTTGTTACTGTTTTGTAACTCATGTTGGGCAGACGAAAATGATAAATATATTTTTGCGCATGGTCCATATTCAGAGTCATAGATAAGTCATGGTGATAACATTACCATTGATTTATTTTTGTTGGTTCTGACTCATAAAGACCCTGTATAGGGTTAATGCGAGGTGCTAGTGGGGTTGAACTGTCGACCTTGCAGTTAGCAGTCCAATGCTTACCCTATAGTGCCAAGACAGGGCACATCTTTTATATTTGTTATTATTATTAACACTGGGAAGTGTTTCGTTCTGTTGTGCAAGGATCGCTATGAGTTGGAAACAAATTCCTGGCACCTAGCAACATCATTCTTATCCAACCAGCATCATCATCATTATTATTAATTATCTAAAATTGTCTAAGCTAGTGTTCTGACAAAGTTATTTGACTTATAAACAAGGAAGCAAATTAAAGTGTAGCTTAGTGAAGCATGAGGAAGAATTTAAAATGAAAGACATAGCTTTCTAACAGTTTAGCCTAAAAGGAAAAACTGACAACCTTGAGTACTGCGGTCTTTTTTTACAATTATCTATAGAAGATCAAATACACCGCAACCATTTCAAACCATTGATGAGTAGATTGGGGGCAGGGAGTTTAAGTTGATGGGAATGAGATAACGCAAAGTGAAATAATGAGAATATTGATACAATGTGAAGAATGTCATTGATCATTCTGTCGAGAAACTTGAATGATAGCAGGTTTGGCTTTGTATATATTCACCAAAAAAATTCTATATGAGGAAAGGTCAAAAGTATTGCTACAAAACAATACAGACCCTTATTAAGCAGAAATATGTCAATATAAAACTATTGTTTCTCCACTTATCCTCCATCTAGGTCTAGACAGTGTTTCCCATCTTAGTAGCCATTTCCCAAAGAATTCTGCCCTCTTTGATTTACACCATGTCAAGATGGTAGTTTGGGCATTCTTAAGGAACTCAAATCTTGTCCCTTACTATGTTCGTTGAGTTTGGGAAACCAAAAGAAAGCTGAAGGGGCAAGATCAGGGTTGTAGGATGGATGGGGTAAGGTTTCCCTATGAAATTCTCCTAGGACAGCCCTTGCTGCCCTCCAAAAGTGTACAAGTACATTGTGGCGGCGAAAAAAATTCCTCTCTTTCCAAGTGCAACTTTTCTGGTCTTGTTATCACAAATGCAGTTTCCAATTTTTTAAAAAACTGTTGGAGTCCTGGCAATATGCTGTGGGTTAATACGCTGGACTGCAAAGTCAATTTCGACCAAAAGGTCAGCGGTTCAAGCACACCAGCCACTCCTTGGAAACCCTATACAGGGTCGCTATGGGTCGGAACTGACTAGACAGGCACTCAACAACAGTAGCAATCAGACCCCATGATCACCCTGCGTCCTTTAAGAAAATCCATCAAGGTTACCCTTGGAGTCCCGAAAGAACAGTCACCATAACCTTCTAAACTGACCTCTCTGCCTTAAATTTCATTGGCCCAGCAGGTCCCCTCAGGAGCCATTATTTTGATGGCTCTTTTTAAAGAGACTCTAACAAGGAGCTCTGGTAGCGTAGTGTTTACGAAGTGGGCTGCTAACCTCAAGGTCGGCAGTTCGAAACTACCAGCCTCGAAACTACCAGCTGTTCCATGGAAGAAAGATGCGGCATTCTGCTCCTGTAAAGATTTACAGCCTCGGAAACCCTGTGCAAGCTCACTATGAGTCGAAACCGACTCCACGGTACTTAACAACAACAACGAGTTAGCCACGCCAGGAGTCCTGGTATGACGCTCTAGGATCATCACTGGACTTCGACCCCTAAGGTCAGAAGTTCTAACTCACCAGCTGTTCTCAGAAACCCTATACAAGATTTCTATGAATCAGAACTGACTCGATGGCACTTAACAACCAAAAGAATGAGATGGCAGAGAGCATGGTGGCTCTTTCCCATAAGGACTGGACTGCAAACCACAGGGTCACGAGTTTGAGTTCACTAGCTGCTCCATGGGAAAAAGATGAAGCTGTCTGCTTCAGCAAAGATTTACAGCCTCAGAAACCCTAAACAGGGTCACTACGTGTCAGAACCAATTGGACGGCACTCAACGACAATGAGACTAATGCAGATAAAAGATGAGGCTTTATGCACCCAGGAAGATTTGCAGCTTCAGAAACCTATATGGGATTGCTCTGAATTGGAACTGACTTCACGGCAATTAACAACGAGACTAAGGAAAATGTATTACTGAGAGAACTTGTCTGTACCCATCCAATGATTGCAGAGACATGTTTAAACATGTTTTCCTTGGGATAGCATGGATGAACTGGAACCCTAGAAACAAGACTTTCTTTACATACCCTTGTTATATTCCACCCAATGAAACCACGGTCTGCTGATCTGCTTCCCTTGAGATTACAGGGCAATTCTACTCTGTAACACACGCCATCACTCTGAGTCATAATTTACTTAATGGTAACTAATAATCAGAGCAAATACATAGGTCCTATATATATATTCAGAATATTGGGGTGGCACTGTGGGTTAATGTGCTGGGATGCAAGGTCGATTTGAACTGCAAGGTTAGTGGTTCAAGCTCATCACCAGTCATTCCTCGGAAACCCTATACAGGATGGCTGTGGGTCAGAACCAACTGACGGCACTTAAAAATAACAACAACATTGTATATTTATATATGCATATTTTGTTTAATGACTTTCTTCTCATATACAAAAGTACAGTCTACTAACAGGAATTTTATTTGTTTGGTTCACTGAGCAGAATCTGGCACAAAATTGGAGTTCAATGAATATTTTTTGAATGAACAACTGCCACTTAAACAAATTTGTGCTTTAATTGGAGATGGATTTTTTAAATTAGTTTGAGACAAGGCACCTGATGGAAAGTTCTCATATCTGTTAGATCTAGATTTCTGACATTCTTCATTCAAAAAAAAAATAATGTCAAATGTGAAATGTTTACATTGATATGGGTCTCAAACACTTTCTCCTAATGTTGTTGATGTTGGTAAGTGCCCTTGAGTCAGTTCCGACTCATAGTGACCCTGCATAAGGTTTCTGAGGAGTGGCTGCTGGGTTTGAAGGGCCAACCTTCTGCTAGGTCAATCAGGTGGACAAAAAGGAACGCAAGGATTTGAGCAAGGAATGCAAAGGTGATGAGGTAACGAAATGAAATGGACTTTTGAAGAAATTTCCTGGGATACGACTCAGGCCACTATTTCTCAAACTGAGATATGTTATTAACTGCTTCAGAATCACCTAGGCAGCTTACTTGTTAAGATTTATGAAGACCACTGCCAAACTTCAAGAGATTTGGCCCCAAATCTGTAGTTTTTAATGAGCCTCCGACATGGTTTTGATACACATTAAATGTAAGAATCAGACATAAGCCAGGAGAGGTGTTTAGAGGAGAGAAGGGAAAGTAGCAGTAGAAAAAACTAAAGCTGGAAAATAAATGTGGAAGTATTATTATTAAGAGCTTTACCACCACCTTATGGAGTTTCAAATTAATCCAGACAATGGGGTGGTTTTAAGTAGAGAATGAGCATAAATAGGTCCTATTTAATAAATCATCTGGCAACTATGGGCAAGATGAGTGGGTATGAAAGAAATTAGAGCTGTAAAGACGTGTTGGGAAGTTTTGTGTAAAAGTCCATTCTGTGCTTCTCACCACCTTCAAAAATATGATTCAAACACTCATTGTAAAAAAAATTTTTTTTAAATGTTAACTATGATCATGGCATGTACAGAATTTGTTGTCAAGGAAAGGTGCAGGGCTCCCTAGGTGAACAGCCCACATAATTTCACTTCCTAGAAATGTCTGACATTTTCTCCTGCTTTGCTGCAATGTGTAGAAAATCAGTTTTGATCTGTAGCAATTAACAAATTTTGTTTTGCATTTGGATTTATACTTCTAGTAATGTTGACCAGAAATAATTTCTGATTTACATTTTCTGTTGCTGCCTCTTTTAGACTAATCACTTTACCAGGCTCTCTCGAATGTCCTCATAATTTTAACAATACTATTTCTTAAGTACTTATGATGTTAGAGACCACACTAAGTAAGTACTTTACAAGTATAATTGTACCCGATTTAACCCTCACAACAGACCTATTGAGTTCTACTTTACACGAAATTGAGGCAAGTAGCCCAGTGTCACTCAGCTAATAAGAAATGCAGGCAAGATTAGAATTCAAGTCTGCTTGCTTCCAATGACATTACTGACCCTACACACACACACACCCATGTGCTGCTATCTTGGTCCAGGTTAGTTGTATCCAGTTTTCTTTATGATATATGTAATAATAATGAATAGTTGTCATTCTCTCTCCATCCCATTGTTCTGAGACATAAAAAGGATCCTGACTCCCAAAAGTGAAGGAAGGGATTAGAGATTCCTCTTGAGCATACTTTAGTTTATTATGAGTTATTCTCCATAAAGATGTGCAAGCCTATAGAAGGAAAAAAAAAAAAAAAATACCCATTGCCATTGAGATGATTTCAACTCAGAGATATGCCAACCTATAAGTGTCCTAAATTGTTTCTTGTATGTGTTCTTTCTCTAGGAATAGCTTAGGTCAAAAACACAAATCTATCTCCCACCTCCCTTGGCAATTATTGCTGACATGGAGAGCGCTTGAAAGGAAACATAGACTACATTAATGTTGCTATTGTTAATTGTTAGAGGTCATCAAGTTGGTAGGGATCCTATATATAACAGAATGAAACACTGTTCAGTCCTGTGCCATCCTCATAATCGTTGCTACATTGGAGCTTGTTCTTGTAGCCACTGTGTCAGTCCATCTTGTTGAGGGTCTTTTTCATTTTCCCTGACCCTCTACTTTACCAAACATGATTTCTTCTCTAGGGACTGGACCGTCATAATGATATATCCAAAGGAGGTGAGACAAAGTCTCACCATCCTCGCTTAGAAGAAGCATTCTGGCTATGATGGTGGCGGTGGTGGTGTGCCGTGGAGTCGGTTCCGACTCATAGCAACCCTGTACAGGGTTTCCGAGGCTGTAAATCTTTACAGGAGCAGAAAGCCTCATCTTTCTCCCACGGAACGGCTGGTAGTTTCGAACTGCTGACCTTGAGGTTAGCAGCCCAACTTGTAACCACTACTTCTTCCAAAACAGTATCTAGAAATTCAGAATTATGGGGTTTTAAGCATCCATTTTTTCTCATCATACTAGTAATAATAAAAATACTTTACATGAGTGTTATTCAAGTTTTGTCACATGAGTTACCACATTCAATCCTCACAATAACAAGGTAGACAATAGATAAATTAATATCTCATTTTTTATATGGAAACTGTGCCTCGAGAGCAGGTAAGTAATTTGACCAAGGTTGTATATCTAGTAAGTCTCCTATTGTCTATACTATTATTCCTCCTTCTTCTTCAGTATGTTTGTGCAATGTAATTTTTGACAAAGACCATGTTGGACAATTCACATAAGAGAAAGTAATAATCATAGATGTTATTCATTAGATCGGTCCCCAAGTAAGGCATGTAGCATATATCATTGTCAAAACAACCTTAAATTGGAGGCAATGTTGTGCAAATTTTACAGCTGAGATACCAGGCAGTGCAGATTAACATTGACAAAGATGATATTTAAAATCAGATTTGTTTGGTTACAAAGTCCATGGTGTTTCCATCAAGTGTCAAAAGTGACTGAAAAAAGTTATCATGCTCCCTTAATGATCACATAAATGTTAATTAAGGGAAGTTTGAATTTCCTTGTTTCCCAGCTTAATTCAATAGCCAAAAGAAGTATACCCAAAACTGATGGGATTTTACTAATGAGAGATGAGGTTAACAACCGCAAAATTTTTGGAAAGCAACATGACAGTACTTGGTAAAATCCAATTATACTACTCTCAATAATAAAGCCCAGAGAAATAATTCAATGGAAGCAAGAAGGTATACATGAAAAAGGATATTGCAGCATAGTATATATGTAAAAAAAAAAAAAAAAAATTGAACTACTAACAAGTTTTCAGTTTATTTTACTGTGTTTGGCTTGTATGTTGCTGTGACACTGGAAGCTACATCAGCAGTATTTTAAATATTAGCAGGGTCATCATAGTGGACAGGTTTCAACAAAGCCTCCAGACTAAAACAAATTAGGAAGAAGGAGAAGCCAGCCAATTTTAAAGGGTTAGCCAATGAAAACCTTATGAATAGTAGTGGGACATTGTCAGACATAATGCTGGAAGCTGAGCCCCTCAGGTTGGAAGGCACTCAAAATACAACTGGCAAAGAGCTGACTCCTCAAAGTGAAGTTGACCATAATGACGTGTCCAAGTTTTCAGGACATTCATTTACTAATTGGATATAACTCAAAACGAGAAGAAACAGCTGCAAATATCCATTAGTAGTCAGAGTATAAAATGTACAAAGCATGAAACTAAGAAAATTGAAAGTTGTCAAAATCTAAATAGAACCGAGAAAGATCAATATCCTAGGCATTAATGAGCTGATATGGATCACTAGTGGCCATTTTGATTCAGATGATCACATACTATGCCAGGAACATCAAATTAAAGAGAAATGGCATCACATTCGATATTAAATAGAACATATCAAGATCTATTTTGAAGTATAATGCTGTTTGTGACAGGATAATATCCATACAACTACAAAAAAAGAAGATCAATCAATATCACTATTATTCAAATTTACGGACCAACCACTAAAGTCAAGGACAAAGAAACTGAAGAATTCTTCCAATTTCTTCAGTCTGAAATTGATCAAACATGCTATACAGATGCGTTGATAACTACTGGTGATTAGAATGCCTACGCTGGAAAAGAAGAAGGAGCGGTCGTTGGAAAATATGGCTTTCATTATAGAAATGATGCTTTTTGCAAGACCAAAGATGTATTACATTATAAATACCTTTTTTAAACAACATGAACCTCACCAAATGGAATACACAGGAATCAAATTGACTATGTCTGTGGCAAGAGACAATGGAGAAGCTTAATGTCATCAGCCAATACGAGACCAGGGACAAGCCATCAATTGCTCGTAAGCAAGGTCAGACTGAATCTCAGGAAAATTAAAGCAAATCATTGAAAGCCAGAACATAATTAAATATATCCCACCTGACTTTAGAGGTCATCTTTTAAAAAAGAATGCATTAATGACCAAAGACCAGAACAGTTGTGGAATAACATCAAGAACATACGAGGAGAAAGCAAAAGGTCATTAAAAAGACAGGAAAGAACGAAAAAAACAAAATGGATGTCAGAAGAGACTCTGAAACTTGCTCTCCAAAATAGAGAAGCCAAAGCAACTGAAAGAAATGAGGAAGTAGGAGAACTTAACAGAAAATTTCAAAGGGCAGCCTGAGAAGACGAAGTCAAATATAATGAAATGTGCAAAGACCACAAGGGAAAAATGTTCTCAGCATTTTTCAAACTGAAATAACTGAAATTCAAGCCTCAGGTTGCAATATTGAAGGACTCCAGGGGCAAAAGGGAGACCTGATGTGGCGCTGTAGGATAAATATTGTACTGCCTACCACTTCAAACCCAGGAGCCATTCCTCTGAAACCCTAACCAGAGTTGCTATGAGTCAGAACAATTTCAATAGCACCTAACAACAATTTGGGCAAAATATTGCATGATGTACAAAGAAGATGGAAGGAACACAGAATCACTGTACCAAAAAGAAATGATGACTGTTCAACCATCTCAAGAGATAGCATATGATAAAGAACCAGTGAAACTGAAGTAATAAGGCCAAGCTGCACTGAATGCTCTGGCAAAAAACAAGACTGCAGGAATTGACAGAATACAAATTGAAATATTTCAAAAAAATTGATGCAGCACTGGTGATGTTCACTCATCTAAGCAAAGAAAATGGGAGACGGCTACCTGGCCATCTGATTAGAACAAATCTATATTTGTGCCCATTCTAAAGAAAGGTAACTCAGCAGAATATGGACATCATCAAACAATATCATTAATATCAAATGCAAGTAAAATTGAGCTCAAGATGATTTTTAAAACCTTTGCAACAGTACATCGACAGAGAACTGCAAGAAATTCAAGGTGGATTCAGAAGAGCATGTGAAAAGAGAAACATCATTGCTGAGGTCAGGTGGTTTTCAGATGAAAGCAGAGAATACCAGGGGAAAAAAATTATTTGTGCTTTATTTACTATGCAAAGGCTTTCAACTGTGTAGATCATGACAAACTATGGAAAACATTTTGAAGACAAATGTGTATACATACACCAAAAGGCAATTGTTAGAACAGAACAATGGAATACTGAATGGTTTAAATCAGGAAAGGGAGGTGTGAGTCAGGGTTATAGCCTTTCACCATACTTTTTCATTCTGTATGCTGAGCACATAATCCAAGAAGCTGAGTTATATGAAGAAGAGTGTGGCATCCAGATTGGAAGACCTTGCTTGCTGGAAGGAAAGAGGACTTAGAATACTTACTGATGAAGACTGCACTTCAATATAAAGAAAACAAAAGTCCTCACCACTGGACTAATAAATGTTGTTGTTGTTGTTGTTGTTAAGTGCCGTCGAGTCGGTTTCGACCCATAGCGACCCTGTACAGGGTTTCCCAGGGTGTAAATCTTTACGGGAGTAGAAAGCCTCATCTTTCTACCGCGGAGCAGCTGGTAGTTTCGAACCGCTGACCTTAAGGTTCGCAGCCCGATTCGTAACCACTACGCTACCAGAGCTCCTGGACTAATAAATGTTGTTGTTGTTATGTGCCATCGAGTCGGTTCCGACCCATAGCGACCCTGTACAGGGTTTCCGAGGGTGTAAATCTTTACGGGAGTAGAAAGCCTGATCTTTCTCCCGCGGAGCAGCTGGTAGTTTCGAACCGCTGACCTTAAGGTTCGCAGCCCGATTTGTAACCACTACGCTACCAGAGCTCCTTTAGTACTATGATAAATGGAGTCCTGGTGTGGCACTGCAGGATAATGCACTGGATCACAAAGTCACTTTGAACTGCAAGGTTGGTGGTTCAAACACACCATCCACTCTTCAGAACCCCTATACAGGGTCTCTATGGGTCAGAACTGACTCAAAGACACTTAATAAACAGCAAATAATGGAGAAAAGGCCTACTGGTGTGGTGCTATAGGTTAAGCACTGGACTGTGAACCACAAGGTCAGAGGTTCAAACCCACCAGCTGCTCCTTGGAAACTCAATACAATGTTGCTATGAGCTGGGTCTGACTCAACAGCACTTAGCAACAACAACAAATGGGAGAAAAGATTGAAGTTATCAGAGACTTCATTTTACTTGGATCCGCTATCAATATTCATGGAAACAGCAGGCAAGAAATCAAACAACCTAATGCAATAGATTAATCTGCTGGACAAGACATCGTTAAAGTGTTCAAGAGCAAAGTTTGAGAACTAACGTGTGCCTGATCCAAGCCATGGTATTTTCCTCCCCCCACCCCCACCCCATGGTATTTTCAATCACCTCATATAAATGTGAAAGTTGGACAATGAATAAAGTAGACCATAGAAGGATCGATGTATTGAATTATGGTGTCATCTCAGAACTGTCAGAAGAACAGATAAATCTGTGTTGGAATTACAGCCAGAATGCTCCTTAGAAGCAAGACTTCATCTCTAATACTTTGGAAATGTATGTATGAGACCAGTCCCTGGAGAAGTACACCATGCTTGGTAAAGTGGAGGGTCGGCAAAAAAGAGAGAGAACTGGATTGACACAGTAGCAGCAACAATGGCCTAAAATGTAACAGCAATTGTGAGGATGGCTCATGACTGGGCAGTGTTTCCTTCTGCTGTGCATAGGATTGTTTGAGTTGGAACACACTAGATGGCAAATAATAGCAACAGCTTTTCAATACAATCACACTGTTAGACTTGATACAATAAAATGTGATTGTAAAAAAGCCATATAGGAAATGGGAACGTGTTTTAAGTATTTATTTAAAATAGTACAACCCAAAATAGTTTGCATACCAAAATTAAGCCTGCCAGGTAACTGTCTTTAAAAAATATATTAAATCAAGTTGGATTACTAATTCACATTTTTTACCAGAAGAAATTCTAGATGAATCAAAAGTTTAAACATAAAAATCAAAGCCATAAAAACAGTAAGCATAATGCAAAACCCATAAACTATTAATCAAGAGACTGATATATAGAGCCACCTAAATGCCTTTTGTATTCTGGCAAGAAAAGAAAATTAAAAGTTAAAAGAAAATTACAGACTGGGGGAAAAATATATGCAGCACATATCACAAAGGGCTAATTTCCTTAACATATAAAGAACTCCTGTAAAGAAAAAAGAAAAATAAACCAATAGAAGATGGGCAAAAGAAATAAACATAGTTCACAGAAAAGAATGGCAATAAAACAAATGAAATAATGGTCAATTTCACATATTATTAGAGAATTGCAAATCAAAACTACAATGACATATCATTTTTCAACTATCACATTGCTAAATAATTAAAAGATGTTTGATAGTGTGCTATATTGGTTGGACTGTATGGAAACAGATATTCAAATACATTGTTGGTGAAAATGTAAAATGTCACACATTTTATGGAAGGAGTGTTGGCAATAATGTCAATACCCATTGTTCCAACAACTTATCCTATAAATATGTTTGTGTATATGTGTAAGCAAGATGTAGAAGGTTTAAATTACAGCACTGCTTAGAACAATAAATAAGGGGGGGAAATCCTCATTCATATTAAATGATAAGATATTCATATAATGGAATGCTATGCATCTGTTTAAAAGGGAAAAAAATGTGCTCTTATATGAAATATGTGGACTATGTTTACAACAGTAGTAGGGGTTACCAGGAAAAGGAGAGAAGGAGGGCAAAAGGGGGATTCAATGCTTAGGGAACACTAAACTGTAGTTAATGGTGATGAGAAATCTGACAATAGATAAGGCTGAACAACAAAATGAAAGTAAGTCATTGTCATTGAAATGTACATGTGGAAAATGTCGAAATATACATAAATACGGAGTCCTGGTGTGGTGCTATGGTTAATGTGCTGGACTACAAAGTTGATTTGAACAACAAGGTTGGCAGTTCAAGCTCACCAGTCACTCCTTGGAAACCCTATACTGGGCTGCTGTGGGTCAAAACCAACTCGACAGCACTCAACAAAGACAACATACGTAAATACAATGTAGGAATAGAAAAACATTATATATGTTTTTGTTGTCGTTGTTGTTGTTATGTGCCATCAAGTTGGTACCGACTCATAGTGACCCTATGGACAACAGTACGAAGCACTGTCCAGTCCTGCGCCAACCTCACAATCGTTACTACATTTAAGCCCATTGATGCTGCCATTGTGCCAACCCATCTCACTGGGGGGGCGGGGGGTCTTCCTTTTTTACTCCAACCCTCCACTTTACCAAAGTCCTTCTTCAAGGACTGGTCCCTCTTGATAATATGTCCTAAGTATTACAAACAAAGTCTGGATGCAATATTGATGATATTGTCCAATGATTTCTGCATTCCATTGGGTCACTTCTCCTTGGAATGGGCACAAATATGGATCTGCTCCAGTCTAGTGGTCAGGTAGCTATCTTCCCTATTTCTTGGCATAGATGTATGAGTGCCTCCAGTGCTTCATCATCAGTTGTTGGAAATTTTCAATTTGTATTCCATCAATTTCCAGAGCCTTGTTTTTTGTCAATGCACTGTATGCATTTTGGACTTTGTTCAGTATCATTAGCTCTTGATCATATACTACCTATTGAAAAGGGTTGAACTTTTTTTTTTTTTTTTATTTTTTCGTTACTCTCTGTATTCCTTCCGTCTTCCTTTGATGGTTTCTGTATCATTCAATGTTTTGCCCATAGAATCCTTCAATAAATCAAAGTTTGAATTTGTTCTTAAGTTTCCTGAGCTTGAGTAATGCTGAGTGTGTTCTTCACATTTGGTTTTCTAACTCCAGGTCTTTGCACATTTCGTTATAATATTCAACGTTGTCTTCTTGAGATGACCCTTGAAATTTTCTATTCAACTCCTTTACCTCTTCATTCCCTCCATTTGCTTTAGCATCACTACACTGCAGAGCAAGTTTCAGAGTCTCCTCTGACATCCACTTTGATCTTTTTCTTCTTTCTTGTATTCTTAAAGATCTTTTGCTTTCTTCCTGCATATTTTTTTGTTGTTAAGGTTTTAATTGTTGATTGAGTGAAATTTTACAGGGCAGATCATCAGTTTTACATTTAACAAATCATACACCTTGTTTCATTACACTGATTATAATCCCTTCCATGTAACATCAGTATTTCTCTCTATCCAATTCAGCTTTAAAAAATAACAACAACAACAGCAACACTCAGGCATATACAATAATTTGCATCTCCAAAGGGCACATTCTGCAAGTCTGCCTCTAGAGTCCTCAGCCGCTACCCCCTTCCATACCCCCAGCTCTGCCCCCATCTCTGACATCACTGCTTCTCTGGATAAGATCCCGCATTCTGCTTGTGCGCTTCTCCCTTGATGGTCCTAGGGTCCTCTGTTTCTGGACTGTAAGATTAACCACTCACCTGTTTTTGTTACAAAACGTCTACCTTTGCAATTGTGGCAGTCGCAATTAGTCATGATAACAATTATTCACTATTGATTCATACGAATCTTATCCCTATCTCTTTTCACCAGACACACCTAGACAAGAAGAAATCTATTCAGTGGGGACTCTTTCTTTCCCCCCATACTCTTAAACTAAACTCCCTCTTGAAATCTTGTAAGACAGTCACTTCGTGCCTTTATCACCCCCTCATTTTAGGTAGCCAATGTCTAAGTCGCCTGTCTCTATCTACCCTGTGTACAAAGGGGATAGCATTGATACTTGATGTGAATACGCCTTCCCTCTCTGTTGGTATTTACAGAAACTACCTCTCTGAGTATAGGTCAGGTTCATCAAATTGCAGCAATTTACCCTTGTTTGCTTTATCAAAAAAAAACTATTTTTTTTTTGTTGTTGTTGTTGTTGTAATCTTCTTCTAGTTGAGTTCTGATTATCGAGCCATCAAGGCTAGGTCTCATTGAAAGTCCCAAAGAAACTTCAGAATCCTACCCAACACAGTGTTCCATGACTCCACTACCACTGAATTAGAACCACTCTCAATGGACAACGCGTGTATAATTGCAGCTATGTACCAAGATGTGCATATTGAAAATATATTCCAATTAGAGATCTCTCTATACAAGATAGTCCAGGCAACATGGCTATTATTTTAAATAATATGCATTTCAAATGATACTTTCCAAGGAAATATAATTAAAGTAAGGATGAAAAATATGCAAAATACGAAAAATGTTACTACAACTTCTGATAGTATGTTTAAAACATACACATTTTTTTGTCAGATTAAGGATAAGAAAAGCAGCCTTTAAGGACTTATATGCTTACCCATATGTGGAATATTCCAAACTATGCACCGTTTCAACATGTCCTGGCAGGTTGTCTAACAATACTGCAAAAATTTTAAAGTAGTCAGACTGCCAAGTCCCACAGTGTGGGATCCAGATGTGGAAGGTATTTGGAAGTGTATATTTTCTTCTAAGCAATTCAAGAATCAGTCCATGTGAAAGAATTCCAGACTCCTCACCCCTGGATTATAGGTTAGCAACAGTGACTGGTGCACATTGTTAGTGTCTTTGAAACAAGGATGATCCTATTTTTCATTTGCCACTGGTCAAAAACTTGTAGAGAGTCTTTCTTAGCAGAAAGCCATTTTCAATCTAAGTCAAATGCTCAAGGAAATCCATGGCATTTCTGTCTTGAATCCAATGTTGTTGTTATTGTGAAGTGCCATCGAGTCAATTCTGACCCATAGCGACGTTGTATAAGGTTTCCAAGGAGCAACTGGTGAGCTTGAACCACCAACCTTGCAGTTCAAACCAACTTTGCAGTCCAGCACATTAACCCACAGTGCCACACCAGGAGTTCATTGTCAAACCCAATAGAGGCATCATTTTGTAATCTCTAGCACATGCATACACACACATACACACACACCACTTATACACATACTGCATTATTCTAACCCCTTTTTCCCCTAAAGGTTAAAAGAGGAAACACCTCAGATTTTCTTGACGTGATTTTAATCCAAGCTACCAGTTATTATAAGTAGAAGGAACAATCCCTAGCATAATTAGCAATAGATATGTTGTTGTTAAGCACCATGGAGTCGATTCCGACTCACAGTGACCCTGCACAGGGTTTCCGAGGCTGTAATTCTTTACGGGAGCACAACGCTTCATCTTTCTCCCACGGAACCTCTGGTAGTTTCAAACTGCTGACCTTGAGATTGGTAGTTTCGAACTGCTGACCTTGAAGTTGGCAGGCCAACTCGTAACCACTACGCTACCAGAGCGCCATATAGTCTTACATAAGTCACTTCCTTTTTCTGGGCTTCAGTTTTCTCAGCTATAAAATGAAATTGTTTCACTGGCAATCTTAGATGCTGTCTATCTAGTTCTGCCATTCCTAAATTGTAAGACTCATTTAAATATAAATAGCTTTACATGGAAAGGAGAAATACTCATCCCTCATTAACAGTCAATATGCCATAGGGCTGAAATGCAAAGGCTAGATTGGGTCATCTTTTGTCTTTTGATGTCCCTTTGAGCTCCAAGATCCTATTTGCACTCTGCACATCAGTTTTGCAAGCTAACATGTCTGCATTTTTCTTTTTAGGATACTAAAAAAGAATAAGTTACTGGAGTTAATCATTTCAGGTCTTGCTCAGTGCAACAAAACACGAATGGATCTCTGAGGTATTTGTATTATTAATGATAAACTCTGAAGCTATAAGCTGACAAGAATGTATCTATACATTCCTTCCTTGTAAAAGCAAACAAAGTTTTGCCATAAGGTAATCCTAAAGTTGCGATTAGTGCCTCATTCAGGTTAGGGTTTGCCTGGGAACCTTTGACTTCCTTCGGATCCATTTTTAAACAATGGGTCCAAAAACAGCTACACTCAGAAAGTAATATAAAATAGGGCAACAAACAAAAAGTTTCAGTTATGGGATCAAAATATATAAACTCTGTTTATTATGGGAGGGAATAGAGTGGCTTTAGAGGATGTTCAGATGACGTTTAGATTCCACATCTGCTACTTACTTACTGTATCACCCTAAATAAAGTAGTAACCCTTCTGTTTCTGTTTATTCACTTATTCGGTAGGAATAAAATACCTCATTCATAAGGCTAATGTGCCTGTACTACAGAAGGCACTTAAGAGCTTGTAGCTATTGTAACAAGTGTGCCTCCTCCTGGACTTTAAACCACATAGTTTGCCCTACCTTAGCTTGTCTCCTCATTCCATTCAAGTTTTGCTCATTTTTTGTGGTATCTGAACTTTTGTATCCTGTTCAGCTAAGGAAAACTTTATAGGTATCTTCTTCTTAGCTAAACTCCCAACCCCTTCTAGCCCAGATACTAATAGAGCAGTCCAAAAATGTCCATTACACTTCTTCCATTTGAGATGAGTATAAACTATTTTATTTGAAATCCGTATTTTGATTGTTGGCCCTTAAGCAATGTGAAAAATGATCAGAACACAAACATTTATGAAAGAAACCTAAGAATGGACATGGCTTTTGTCCTAATGACTCAGTCTGTCTGGTGCACCACTAGAAACCAGATATGATGCCTAGATGATTTGTAACATGAAAACTTGCAAATTGTGTGTGAGAGAACATCTGCATTCCCTCCAGCATCAACTTCTCTTATGGCAAAGGAGGTATTTATAAACCTGAATTCGATAGTTTTATGTGGAATTGTAGACTCTGACTTTGGAAAGTTTGAAGAATGTGGAGGGTGCAAGTTTCATAGAGGACAAAACAATCATGCTTTAAACCCTTGCCTATTTCAAAGAATCTCTAGACACATTCTAAAATGCCATTCTAAAACTCCATTGAACACAGCAAGATTTTATTTCTAGAAATCAGCATAGACAATGACAGGATTTTAAGCTGTCATGCAACAGAAACCATCTCACAGCTCCAGTTCTTGCCATGTCACTTTGGCCTTGCTTCATAGAGTGTGAAAGGTCAAGCCATTTGCTGGGTGTGTTAGGCTGGGTTTTTTAGAGGAGCAAAACTAGTGATTATATGTATATCTAGAGAGACTCCTGGTGCGGCACTGTAGGGTCAGCACTGGACTGTGAACAACAAGGTCAGCAGTTCAAACCCACCAGCTGCTCCTCAGAAACCCTATACACAGAGTCACTATGAGTTGGAACTGATTCCACGGCACTTAACATATATGGATTTCTGGTAGCATAGTGGTTTATGAGTCGGGTTGCTAACCTCAAGGTCAGCAGTTTGAAACTACCACAGGAGAAAGAGGGAACTTTCTGCTACCACAAAGATTTGCAGCCTCAGAATCTCTATACAGGGTCATGTGAGTCGGAACTGATTCCACAGCACACAACTACCACTACCACTATATAACTTAATGATTCTCTTTCAAAAGGAAGAAGGGAATATTTCTTCCTTGGTACTCTTAGGAATGGAGTCCTGGTGTGGCACTATTGGTTAATGCACCACACTCCAAAGCCATTTGAACTACCAGGTCGGTGGTTCAATCTCACCAGCTGCTCCTCAGAAATCCTATATAGGGTCGCTATGGATCAGAACCAACTTAACAGCACTTAACAGCAACAACAACTCTTAGGAATATGCAATTCTTAAGGCCAGTTTCTTAACTTTTCTTTTCTTAACACCTTTCATGAGATATATTCACGCATCTCTTTCCTTCCAAGATCCTCCTATCTCTTAAAAGTCACCCCTTCAAGAAATATTCTTTTGTGCACTTACTTTCTCATGAATTTTAATGTCTATAACAGCTTACTTAATTTCATATCTTCATAACTTTTGGGGATCAAATAAATGTTCTATATCTTAATGGGGGTAGTGTTTACAAGACCTATACATTTGTCAAAATTTGTCAAACTGTACACTTAAAAATGAAGTCCTGGTGTGGCGCTGTGGGATAATGTGTCAGACTGCAAAGTCGTTTGAACTGCAAAGTCGGTGGTTCAAGCTCACCATCTGCTCCTTGGAAACCCTATACAAGGTCGCTATGGGTTGGACTCGAGGGCACTTAGCAACAACAACACTTAAAAACAGAATATTTTAGGTAATTTATATATAAGAAAGTAGATTTTAATAAAGGAGGACAAAATGAAGTCTATATATGTTAGAAAATCTATGTGTGCAATAGCTTTGAGGAAAAATATTTGTCTTTTTCTATTTGAATTTGTTGTGTTCTGTTGGTGTTATAGTGAGCTACATGTTATGGAGATAATTTATTTAATTTTACTCACTGTAGTGGACATTATAAGTACCTCAATTTGTTTTTAGTTTGAATGTTTTTTATATCTAATTGTATAAATGATTGTTCCATACCCTCATTTGTATTTTATGTAATTATTAACCATATATATATATTTATTAATGGTTTATTGTGAATTATGTGATAGTTTACATGGGAGAACATTAGTTTTACATTCATCCTATTGTATATCGTTTCATTGCCATGGTTACAGTCCCCTCCATACATCATCAACCAACCAAAGGGTATACCCTACAAGCTTGCCCCCCACCCCCACCCCCGGTTGTCAGCACATATCATTTGAAGTGATTGTTCAATAAATTTTGAGGGGGAGCATTTTGTTTATTTGTTTGTTTATCATCCTATGAATGAATGGCAATAGTTCCTGATATATTCTAGATACCAGTCTCATGCTAAGTATATGTATTGCAACTCATTTATTCTTGGCTCATGACTGGCCTTTTTACTATCTTAGTTGTTGTTGTTGTTGTTGTCAGGTGCCATCGAGTCGGAACCGACTCATAGCGACTCCATGCACAGCAGAACGAAACAATGTTCG
>NW_006408701.1:6044308-6054035 GCF_000296735.1 Chrysochloris asiatica
AGTCTGTCTTTGTTTTGTAGCTCATCTGAAACCTTTCCACCATGGGTGACCCTGCTGGTTATTTAAAACACCGGTGGTATAGCCCTCAGAATCACAGCAACTCAATCCACCACAGCACGACAGACAGACGAGTGGTGGCCGTTTGGTTTTCTTAGTAATGCCTTTCAAAGAACAAAGAATTCTTGTTGCTGGTGCACAATTTAACTTTCTTATTTCTGTTTTGGTTAAAGCAATATGGATGTGTTCTTTCTAAGAAATATATGCCTAATTCATGATTGCAAAGATTTTATCCTATATTTTTTTATAAAATTATAATTTTACCTTTTACTTTTAGGTCTTTGCTCTATTTTGTGTTAACTTTGGTGTATGGTGAGAGATAAATATAGTGGTAATTGTGTTTTCTAATAAATATAAAGTTAGTCCAGCACAAACTATGTTGGAATCTATGTCATGGTCTATGTCTGAATTCTCTATTCTGTTCTTTACATAGGTAGAGCTAGCTAAATTATAAATGATAGATTATTTAGAATATAATAATATATCTATAGTTATCAATATACTGATGACTCTATATTTACAATGAATATTGAAATTAAGGGATATAAGTTCCCTAGCTCTGGTAGCATAGTGGTTATGAATCGGGCTGCGAACCACAAGGTCAGCAGTTCATAACTACCAGTTGTTCCGTGGGAGAAAGATGAAGCATTCTACTCCCATAAAGAATTTACAGCCTCGGAAACCCTGTACAGGGTCGCTGTGAGTCAGAACCGACTCCACGGCACATAGCCACAGCCAGCTCTACCCAATTTGGAAATTGGGATATTCTAAATTCTTTACATTTCTATGTAAATTTTACAATCGCTATGTTCATTCCTATTTTCAAAATCTACTGCAATTTTGATTGAGATTGCACTGAATTTTGGGAGAGTTAACAGATTAACATTGACTATTCCAATCTTTGAATACAGTATATATATGTACATTCGTTTAGATCAACTATAATTGCTCTGCACGCTTGTCTGTAAGTTTGTCATACTGTGGCATGTGTGTTGCTGTGATAATATGCTACCAGTATTTCACATGCCAGCATGGTCAACCATGGTATACAAGCTTCAGCAGAGCTTCCAGACTAACACAGACTAGGAAGGAGGATCTGACGATCTACTTCTGGAAAAAAAAATTCCGGTAAAAACTATGGAAAGCAGCAAAATATTGCCTGATATAATGCCAGAAAATGAGTCACTCAAATCGTAAGGCAATCAAAATACAACTGGGGAAGAGCTGGCTTCAGGAAATAGAGTCGACCATAATGACATGGATGGATTAGGCTTTCCAGACCTTCATTTGGTGATGTAGCATTACACAAAAGGAGAAGAAACAGTGGCAAGCATCCATTAATAATTGGAACATGGAATGTATCAAGTATGAATCTAGAAAGGTTAAAAGTAAAAAATGAAATACAATGCATAAAAATTGATATACTAGGTACTAGTGGAAGTCTTGGTGTGGTGCTGTAGGATAAACACTGTTCTGTTACATGCATGGTTGGCAGTGAAAACCCACCAGCCACTCCTTGAACACCCTATACAGGATCGATACGAATCAGAACCCATGAGGCAGCCCTTAACAACAACAATAGGCATTAGTGAACTAAAGCAGACTGATATAGGTCATTTTGAATCATACAATTATATGATCTTCTCGACTCTGACAACGGGCTATACTCTGCGACCCACACTGAGATATTAAACCCGAGTAGGGGGGACAGGAAATTAGAAATAAAAAGGAAGACACAAGACACATATGAATATAGTAAAGTTGGGACCAGGTGGGACACAGCACTCTGATGAAGATACTGTGTCACAGACCTAGTGCCCCAAGTTTATTATATACACATATCAAAAGAAAATGTTGGGGGCAGGGAAAAGAATCCAAAAGCATCTGGTGTTGTTGATGCGTGCAGTAAGCGGGACCTTATCAAAAGAATGTAACTTGTGGTTGCTAAGGAGACAGAGATAGAGCAGCTAGATGTTTTTGCAGACTTGAACTGAAGGTCATACAAGGAAAAAACCTTGCAAGTTCCCTGTCCCCCAAGGCAGGCCTGCAAATTCCTCAGGGGCTGCAAGTTCCTCAGGGGCCAGCTTGACCTGGGAGCAGCCCAATTTTCTGGACCACAACTGTTCAGTTTCAGTCCTTTGGTTAAGCTACCCCCAAGTCTGAAACCTCCAGCTCAAATCGCTCCCAACATCTCTCCACTTATGAAATGAATGGTTAGTTGGAGCTGGAAGAACTGGTGTTGGAGGACTTGGCAGATGACTGTGAAAATAAGCAACAAGATTAACATTGAGACAGTAATACCAATAAGAAGCCACGCCATATGGCGCATTATGTTAAAAGGATTAAATACATTGAGTAGATCCAACACGGTCCTGGCCACATCCTCAGGAGCCAAGACTTCATTTCTACTGTTTTGTACAGCATAATCTGTTTATAAAGTTCTCTTTAATTCAAACTTATATTTGCATGATGACAAATATCTTGAAGATGACTTGAAACTTTATTCCACTCCCAATCAGAAATGTTACACGGCAATGCCATTACACAAGTATGACATAATAAGGCATGTCATTGAATATCTTGTCTGTATTTAAGGGCCTCGACCTGATTTCCTAGGCCAATTACAGTGGCCTCTGGTGGTTATGTGCTGTGGACTCAGTGCCAACTCATTGTGACCCTGTACAGGGTTTCCGAGGCTGTAAATCTTTACAGAAGCAGAAAGTCTCATCTTTCTCCTGCAGAACTGCTGGTAGTTTCAAACTTCTGACCTTAAGGTTAGCAGCCCAATTCGTAACTACCACGCTACCAGAGCTCCTTGTATGGTGGCCTCTAGTGCGTTTAATTTTATTTCCAAGTTGTGATCTATGTGCTTTTGGATAGATAAAACAAGGGAGGTGTTTTTTGTCAAATGATTCACAAAATGAGCCTTTTGAATACTTTGAGTCAAGGCCAGTGATGAAATTACAGAAGTAATTATTTTTGTGACTAAGGATACTAATCCCAAAATAATAAATCCAATGGCTCATCAAGGCCGACTTAATTGATTTTTTATCTCCTCCAGGACTTGCATGCCTGGGCTACTATACCAAGGACCTGTTATGATTGTTGGTGCCATTATGAATGCTGGTTGATATAATATCAGCATGTCGTGTTTCTGATTCAAAAAAGAAAGACAAGAGGTGAGGTTACATGAAACACAATTTATAATATAATGTCCCTCTGCATATGAGATATTGACCAGTATATAGGGGGCCTGAATACAGGCATAAATGTAATGGGTGGTTTGTTCTGCTCCCCCAAGATCTTTTAGGCTTGTACTGGTTTGATTAATTACCCTGAGGGTGGCAACCAATCTCCGTAAATTTCTTTGCAGATGCCTGTTGCAAGTGACAATTACAAAAGCTGATAACTTCCCTCTCCCACTATTCTTGCTTCTCTCAAAGCCTTCTGAACTGGAGACAAAGCAGGCAGAGCACAAGATATCTGCTCCCTTGATTTTGACATTAAGCCTGCAAGTACTTTGGGGTTCATGCTGACAGCAGTAGCCTCAGCCGTACACATATTTATGATTCTTTCTCCCAATCTGAGTTGGAACCTTCCGCTATTGGATCCCCATGTTCCTTTAAGAAATAGTCCTGGGGACAAGTGGAGGCTCCCTGTTCTCCCAGCTCCTCCTTCTGCGGTGCCAACGGCTCGGGTGAACAGCCCCTCATATGCCTGCACTGTCTACGGCAAATGCTCTGCAAGCTCAGAATAGGATGTAGAAGATGCTCTCTCAGAGTCAGACTGGGGGGGTCTAAGCTTTTACGCACAAGCGTCCAAAGAGAAAATGCAAACAGTGGCACCTTATGAGGCCCTTCAGTGGAATACTGAGCATCTATCTGCTTCCTGACCTTCTCTCAAGTATCCATATTTACAGTCCCTTCCTCTGGGAACCAGGGACAGGTCTCCTGTACAAAATCTAAAAAGTGAGCAAGTTGAACACCTTTAATAGAAGTTCCTCTAGCCCTCAATAGGACTTTAAGCTTATCTACAAACAACTGGCGGTCCTTTGATCCTGAATTCCCCATGTTTTACACCTGGTTGAAACTCCAATCCACTCTGTACCTTATCAGATGAGCACACCTCGGATCATCTCCTCTTCTCTGGCTTAGAAGTTCCCCTGTACTTGAGCCCCACATTTGGGCACCAACTGTTACATCCAACAACTGGCTATACTCCATAGTCCACGCTGAGCTATTAAACCCGAGTAGAGGTGACGGGAGATTAGAAATAAAAAGGAAGACACAAGACACAAATGAAAATAGTAAAGTTGGGACCAGGTGGGACACAGCACTCTGATAGAGATACTGTGTCAGAGACCTAGTGCAGCGAGTTTATTATATACACATATCAAAAGAAAGTGCTGGGGGCAGGGAAAAGAATCCAAAAACATCTGGTGTTATTGATGCGTGCAGTAAGCGGGACCTTATCAAAAGAATGTAACTTGTGGTTGCTAAGGAGACAGAGATAGAGCAGCTAGATGTTTTTGCAGACTTGAACTGAAGGTCATACAAGGAAAAAACCTTGCAAGTTCCCTGTCCCCCAAGGCGGCCTGCAAATTCCTCAGGGGTTGCAAGTTCCTCAGGGGTCAGCTTGACCTGGGAGCAACCCAATTTTCTGGACCACAACTGTTCAGTTTCAATCCTTTGGTTAAGCTACCCCCAAGTCTGAGACCTCCAGCTCAAATAGCTCCCAAAATGATCTACTATGCCAGGAATGACAACTTGAAGAAGAAGAGTGTTGCATTCATCATCAAAAAAAAAAAAAAAAAAAAAAAGAACATTTCAAGGTATATCCTGAAGTACAATGATGTCATGGGATAATATCCATGCAATTACAAGGAAGTCCAGTTAATAAAACTATTGTTCAAATTTGTTCACCAACTACTAATGCCAAAGCTTAAGAAATTGAAGATTTTTACCAAATTCTGGAGTCTGAAATTGATCAAAAATACAATCAAGATGCATTGATATAATTGCTGATGAATGTAGTAGTTTCTATTTTCATTCCACCCACCTTCCCATCACTTCTCAACATTGTCCTTTGGGAAATGTTGCCCCTTTGATTTTGAATGATAGACCAGGGTGAACATACCTTAATAGAGATATTGGCCCATCTATAACTCATATCAGGAGTCCTGGTGTGGCACTGCAGGTTAATGCGCTGGACTGCAAAGTCAGTTTGAACCACAAAGTTGGGAGTTCAAGCTCACAAGCCGCTCCTCAGAAACTGTATACATATGAGTTGGAACTGACTCTATGGCACTTAACAACAACAACAACCCTCCTATCTATTGCCTAGTTGAAAAATGAACCACGAGGGTGCGTGCCTTTCAAGACCTGAAATGTGGTCAAGGGCTATAGTCTCAGGTTCTTCCAGTCTCTTTCTGACCAGTAAGCCCAGGCTTTATTTCTTTATTTATTTTTAAGAATTTTGAGTTTTGTTCCACATTTTCTCCCACTCTATCTGGGACCTCCCAATGGGATCCCTATCAGATTAGTTAGTAGTGGTATCTGGTCTCAGAGTCATGGAGACTGAAATTCACATGTCCCATTAGTCTGTGAAGTAACTGATTCCCAGCATTTTTAGTTCTCATCATTCTTCCGTACATGCAGAGACCAATAGCGGTACCTTACATAGTCGCTCATGAGACTTTAACATCTCAGACGCTACTCATCGAAGTAGGATACAGAACATTGTCTTTGTGGACTATGTTATGCCAATTGACCATGATGTCCTCTGAGACTAAGGTACTGAGCCCTCAGGTCTAGCAGTTCATTGCCTTAGGATGTTTGATAATATCTGCATTTTTATCTATCAATTTGCTCAATGTATTCTCTACCTCATTCATAGTTCCAATTATCTCATGTTTGAATTTTTATGTTGGAGAAGAATATTAAATATTCCATGTGCTATCAGTCAGTTTGTCATACTGAGGTGGCTTGCCTGTTGCTGTGGAGCTAAAAGCTATGCCACTGGTATTTTAAATAGCTGAGCTTCCAGACTAAGACAGACCAGGAAGAAAGAGAAGTAGACCACTTCTGACTAGTTAGTCACTGAAAACCTTATGAATAGTAGCAAACACTGGCAGATAGAATGCCATAAGATGAGTCCCTCAGGTTGGCAGACACTTAAGATACGACTGGGTAAGAGCTGCCTCCTCAAAGTAGAGTAGATCATGATGACACAAAAGGTATAAAGCATTCTGCATCTTCATTTGCTGATGGGACACAATTTAAAATGAGTAGAAACAGCTGCAAACTTCCATTAATAGTCAGAACGTGGAATGTAAGAAGTATTAAACGAGGAAAGTTGGAAGTTGACAAAAATGAAATGAACCCCTTAAAGATCAATATTCTAGACTCGGTAGTGGTGGCGGTTGTCTGCCACCATGTTCGTTCTGAGTCATACCTACTCTATATAGGGTTTGCAAAACTAAATCTTTTTCTGTTGTTGTTTAAATTTTTATTGTGAATCGAGTCATAGTTTACATGGGAGAGCACTGGTTTTACACTCATCGTTTCATTGCAATGATTACAATCTCCTTTGTGCGTCATCATTCAACGGTATTTGCTTCTATTCCCTCTGCTTTGTTGCTATAGTTGTTTTTTTTTAGAGGGGTGTACACAAAAACACTGGGGAATATATAATTTAAACAACCGAAGGTCACATTCTGCAAGTCTGCCTCCTGGCCGCCAGCACAGAACATTTCTTTTTCCATGAGTCTAGAGTCCTCAACTGCACTACCTCTCCATGTCCTCATCTCTACCTCCATCTCTGGTGTTGTTGTTTCTCTGGATAGGGTCCCACATTCTGTTCTTGCTCTTCACCATTGATGGCCCTAGGGTCCTCTGTTCTTGTACTGTACGATTAACTACTTCCTCGTTTTGTTACAAAACTTCTACCATTACAGATGTAACAGTCGCAATTAGTCATAGTAACAATTACTCACTAACATTTCTCTGCATTTAAAACTGTCTATTTTATCCTGCAATCGACCTGACCTCCTGATCACATGGATCTCTGTTCCTATGTTTTTACCTTCTTTCACATTGTAATTGTTTTGATCATAAACTGACTTCCCAGATCCTCTAAATTCATTCTTGTAGTTCTATTCTAGACTCTTCCATCTGTTGATTGAGTTCCGGGTGGTGCTGCTTGTATGTGAATCTCTGGTTGTTGTCTGTTCCTCTCGTTCTCAGCCAAAGAACTCCCTTCAGGATGTTTTGAAGTGTTGGGTTGGCTTCAGAAAAATCCCTTAGTTTCTGTTTATCCTGGGATGTTTTTATTACACTGTCATATTTGATTGACCGCTTTGCTGGGTAGATGATTCTTGGTTGGCAGGTTTTCTTCTTTCAGGGTGTTTTTTTTTTTTTTATATCTCCTCATTGCCTTCTTGTATGCATAGTTTCTGCTGAGAGATCAGAACTTAATTTGATTTGCTTGCCTTTGTATGTAACACTTCTCTTTTCCCTAGAGTCTTTCAGGATTCTCACCTTGTCTTTCATTTTGGGGAGCTTGATTATTATAATTTTTGGTGATTTTCTTTGGGGTGTATCCTTCCTTGGGTTTGTTGAGCTTCTTGAATTCTTATCTTTTCATTTTTCAGGATGTTAGCCATATTTTCTTCCAGAAACTCTTCAACTATCTCCTCTGTGGACTTCTGTGATTCTTCCTGTTTCAGAATACCAATACTTCTTAAGTTATTCCTCTTCCTGTTGTCCCACATGAATCTTAGACTTTCTTGAGATTTTTTTTATCCTTTTATTCTGCTTGCTCTTCTATCTTAGCAATATTGAAAGATTTGTCTTCCAGCTCACTGGTTCTGACTTCCATCTCTTCAGTTCTACTCCTTTGCTCTTTCAGTGTATTGTCCATTTCTGATATTTTGTTATTAATCATTTGGACCTCTTTTTTCAGGTTTTGAATTATTTCCAATGCTGTATCTATCTTATTTGATTGCCCTTTCCTGAGTTCTTCCTTATTTATCTGAATCCCTCTGTGGAGCATTTGGACGCACCTCAATATCATTTTCCTGAATTCCTTCTGAGGCAGTTCCAAATCTTGCCCTCCTTCCAATGTGAAGTCTGGGTCTACCTTCAGCTCATTTGTCTCAGTTACTCTATCTTGTTTCTGAGCATGTGCCAAAATGGTCAGTTGTTTCTTGGGCATCTTCAATAATTATGGGTGTTTTCAATAATTAGATGAATGCATGTTGATCTACAGCAAAATATGAGTATGATTTTAATGCCCCTCTCTTGGCTTCTTGCCTTCAAGACGAGCTGAGAAATTTCAAGATGTTACTGTTGGCTCCTTATGACGTGACTCGGGATTTAATTTTCAGCCTGCTTCCTTGTTTAGTCTGTCTCTCTCCCACTGCACAACCCCCATTCAGGACTTTTTCCTATGATAAACAGTTCAAGGGATGTCATAGCCATTTTGGGAGACCGTTCAGTTTTAAGCAGTGTCTTCCCCCTTAGATTCATGCACATGAATGGTAGAACCCTCCAGGGGTGTGGGGTGTCCACTCACTCAGGTACCCCCTCTAGTCAACAGAGTGGAGGTGTGCAGGCAGCGATAAACCAATGAACAGAGAAAAATAAAAGATGTCCATAGATTTATCTCTGAGGATCAGTCAGACTGCTGCAGTTGGAGCACACCTCTGGTCCTTCTCTCACTCTGTCACACCCAGAATGGCCACTCTGAGAGGTGCTGGTAGCCACAAATCAAAAAACACTATTTTTCTTGCTTCTGTTACAAATGCCACTGGCTGTAAGCCTTTGAACTTTCTATATATTCCTTTATATTTAGTTCAGAGTTCTGGGACTGTTTCCTGAAGCTGTTTCATCCAGTATTCTGTGTTATTGCTGGTAGAGGTGTGCAATGTACTTCTCCCTAATCCACTATTGAGCCCCGAGGCTGTAAATCTTTATGGGAGCAAAAAGCCTCATCTTTCTTCCACAGGGACACTAGTAGATTCAAACCACTGACCTTGTGGCTAGCATCTCAGCTCATAATCAACTACACAACAGGGCTCTTTTATCTAAGGCTTAGTGAGCTGAAATGGATTAGTATTAGCCATTTTGAATCTGACAATCATATGATTTACTATGTCAGGAAATACAAATTCAAGAGGAATGGCATCACATTCATCATCAAAAGAGGATTTGAAGATCTATCATTTGAAGATCTATCAATTACAATGCTGTCTAAGATTGGATAATATCTATATGCTTTCAAGGATTGTGAACCACACAGTTAGCAGTTCAAACACACCAACTGACCCTCATAAACCTGATATAGGGTTATCATGAGTTGGAATGACTCAACAGCACTTAACAACAACAACAACAACAAAGAAGACCAGTTAATACCACTATTATGCCAAATTTACACACCAATCACTTAAGCCAGTGATAATGAAATTGAAGAATTCTATCAACTTCTTCAGTCTGAAATTGATCAATCATGTAATAATGATATATTGATAATTACTAATGATCGGAATGTGAAAAGTGCAAATGAAGATAAAGAATCAGTAGCTGGACAATATGGCCTTGGTGATAGAAATGATGCTGGAGCTCACACAATAGACTTTTGTGAGACCAATGACTTCCTCATTGCAATT
>NW_006408701.1:6054873-6056315 GCF_000296735.1 Chrysochloris asiatica
ATCAACTTGAGAATTACTTATATCAGAAATTTGAGCATGTAGCTGATGAATATCCACAGACAAGTGGATATTATTCCACAACCTCCTAAAATGCTGTTGAATTAAGTTCCAATCAAGTTCTGGATTACTGAAAAATAACACAAATCTACTTATATTGTGAACAACCTTAGCTGGGAGTGTAACTGGATATATTCAATCTTATTTCCCTTGAGTGATCTTCCTTCCTCTAAAGCCTTTGGTCTGTTTTGTAAGCCTTTGTCTATTTACTCTTGGGTTGTATGAGCTAGACCAATATCCCTAGACAGTTGATTTACATGGTGGGCAGGGCAAAAAAGGTAACAATTCCTATTGGTTCAGTGATTCTTGACATGAGAGCAAAGAGATGTGGCACGTTTAAGGGCCAGGCACCGCAATGATTGCCTAGCTTCTGAAAACATTAACAGGCAATAAAACCTATGATGGTTGATAAACGATTGCAAAGTTAGTAACATCTATTAACTCCCCATTCCCCCGGCCCAACAGACAAAGCAGCAGAAAGTCTCTGGAGTTTAACCAGTTCTCTAAGGGTTAAACAGTTCTTAGAGTCTTCTCTGCTGTGGAAACGGCTGGCTGGCTCCTTGGCGCTCTTGCCGGAGGGGCCTCCATGGAGATGCAGATGCTGTCACTCTTTCAGATGAGTCCTCAGTGAATGCTGGCTCCCTCAGGCAGGGTTGCTCCGAAGAGGGAGAAGTGGCTGTCCTCTCACTATAGGGTTGAATTACTCAGGCTGGAATCCATACTGGAGAGTTTTTGACCTGTAACACAGACTAAAACTCTCGCCCTTTGGTTAATCACGTAATAAAAAAAAATTCCAGCATCTTAACAGGATTCCCCCCCATTCCAATCACGACTCAATCCCTGTGTCTCAGAGCCCTGCCGTTCCAAGGTTGCTCATATGCAAATTCAGAAAGAAGCTGACAAAAATGAAAACAAGTCCACAAAAGCCAAAATGTGACCTTGAACACATACCACCTGAATTTAGAGATCATCTGAAGAACAGATTTAATACACTAGTATGACTGAAGAACATAAGATCTGTGGAATGACATCAAGAACATCATAAAAGCAAATGGTTATTAAAAATACATGAAAGGAAGAAAAGACCAAAATAGATATCACAAGAGACTCTGAAATTAGCTCTCCAGTGAAGAGATGCTATATCAAATGGAAGAAATGAGGAGGTCAAAGAACTGAACAGAAAATTTCAAAGGACAACTCAAGAAGACAAAGTCAAGTATTACAATAGAATGTACAAAGACCTGGAGTTAGAAAATCAAGAGGGAGGAACATGCTAAGCATTTCTCAAGCTTTGTTGTTGTTGTCAGGTGCCATCGAGTCAGAACCGACTCATAGCGACCACATGCACAGCAGAACGAAACAATGTCCGATCCTGGGCCAACCTC
>NW_006408701.1:6057411-6070066 GCF_000296735.1 Chrysochloris asiatica
TCTCTGCTTTCAGCCAAGATCCATCGGACATCAGCAATGATATCTCTCGTTCCACGGCCTCTTCTGAATCCAGCTTGAACCTCTGGAAGTTCTCTGTTGTTGTTGGAGCTCCTCACTACACGTCTCGCAGCTCGAAGTTCTCACTGCTCGAAGTTCTCTTCTCAAGCTTAGAGAACTAAAAAAAAAAATTTAATCCTTGAGTTGAATGATTTTATGGACTCCTGGTGTGGCACTAGGATCAGCACTGAGCTACAAACTACAAGGTTGGCAGCTCAAACCCACAATCTGGTCCTCAGAAATCCTACACAGGGTCACTGTAAGTCAGAACTGACTCAACAACACTTAACAACAACAACATGGGCCAAATGTTTAATGATGTAGGAAGCATCAAAAGAAGATGGAAGGTATACTAAAAAATGTGGCAAGTGATCAAGAACAGATTGTTCTAAAGGAAGAAGTCCAACCTACATTGAAGGCATTGGTAAAAAAAATAAGACTCCATGATTTGACAGAATGAAAACTGAAATCTTTTAGCAAACCAATGTAACACTGGAGGTCCTCACTCATCTATGACAAAAATTTATAAGACAGTTACCTGGTTAACCAATTGGAAGAGACCCATGTTTGTGCTCATTCCAAAGAGAGTCAACCAAACAGAATGCGGAAATCATCTAACAATATCATTAATATCACATGCAAGTAAAATTTTGCTGAAGATAAATTAAAAATGGCTGCAACCGTATATCAACAAAGGACATAAAATGAGGGATATCATTGCTAACATCAGATGGATCTTGGCTGAAAGAAGAGAATACTAGAAAGATGTTTATTTGTGATTTGTTGACTATGCAAAGCTTTTTAACTGTGCATATAATGACAATCTATAGATAACATTGGGAAGAATGAGTATTCTAGAACACTTAATTGTGCTCATGAGGAATCTGTACATAGACCAAAAGGCAGGTATTTGAACAAAACAAGGAAATACTCAATGGTTTAAAATCAGGAAAGGTGTGTGCCAAGGCTGTATTCTTTCACCAAATGTATTCAATCTGTATGCTGAGCAAATAACCCAAAAAGTTGGATTATACAAAGAAGAACATGACATCAAGATTGGAGAAAGACTCATTACCAACTTGCTATATGCAGATGATACAACCATGCTTGCTGAAAGTGAAGAGGACTTAAAATACTGATGAAGATCAAGGCTGACAGCCTTCAGTAGAGAACACACTGCAATTTAAAGATAACTAAAATCCTCACAAGTGGACTAATAAACTACATCGTGATAAATGGAGGCAAATTTGAAGGTTTCAAAAACTTCTATTTACTTGGATCCGCAATCAACACTCATGGAAGCAGCAGCCAAGAAATTAAACAACATATTACATTAGGCAAATCGTGAAAGTGTTCAAGAGTGAAGATGTCAGTTTGAGGACTAAGGCGCACCTGACCCAAGCCATGGCATTTTCAAAGTTGCCCAATAAATAAGGAAGACTTTAGAAGAGTTGACGCATTTGAGTTACAGTGTTAAAGAGGAATATGAAAAGTAACATGGACTGTCCGAAGAACAAATAAATATGTGTTGGAAGTACAGCCAGAGTGCTTCTTAGAACCCAGAACAGTGACACATCATCTCTCATGTTTCACACATGTTACCAGGAGGGACCCATCCCTGAAGAAGGACAACATGCTTGGTAAACTGGAGGGTCAAAAATTTGAGGAAGAAACCCAAGAAGATGGATTGCCGTGGTAGCAACAATGGGCTCAAGCATAAGAACTATTGAGAGAAGAGTGCAGGACTGGGCAGCATTTCATAGTGCCCAGAGGGTCACTATGATTCGGAAATGACTTTATAGTGCCTAGCAACAACATCAGAAAAATGAACAAATCTGTCTTGAAAAAAATACAGCCAGAATACTCCTTAAAAGGGAGATGGTGAAATGTTGCCTCCCATACTTTGGACATGTTATCCAAGGGACCAGTTCCTTCAATAAGATGGACTGACACATTGGCTATAACAATGAAAAGAACTATAGCAATGATTGTACGGATGGTGCAGGACCAGGTAGTGCTTTGTTCTGTTGATCATAACCAACTAAACAACACCTACTAATGACAAAATATCTTTTGATAGCATTTCATGGTTTCATTGTACAGGCCTGGAACATATTTTGTTACATTTATCCCAAGGCATATCATAGTTTTTGATGCTCTTATATGTGTTATTTACATTTTCATTTCTAATGATGTCTAACACATAAAAATGCAATTGTTATTTTGTGTGTTAGGTTTGTATTTTATGTTCTTGTTAAATTTATTATTTCCAGTAACATTTTTTAAATCTCTCTTAAGGGAGTTTCTATGTACACAATCATGTTCTATGTGAATAGTTAAGAGTCTATTTCTTTGTTTTTAATGTTATGCTTTTTGTTTGCTTTTCTTGTCTTGCTGCACTGACTAGGACATCAAATATAATAGCAAACAGAAGTGAAGAGAACAAATATGCTTACACTGTACCCAACCATAAAAAGAAAGCATTCAATCTTTCAGCTTTAAGTATGATGTGAGCTGTAGGGGTTTTGCATATGTCTTTCATTAGCTTGAGAAAATTCTCTTCATTTCCTAGTTTACTAAGACTATTTGTCATGAGAATAAGCAGAATTTTGTCAAGTGTTTTTCTGCATCTATTCTGAAGACAATATTTTTTACTCCATGTTTATTTTCATATTATGCATTAAATTGATTATATTCTAAATGAAAAACTAACATACAACTCCTGGGCTAAATCCTACTTGGCCACAGTGCATTATTCTCACATATTAGTAGATTACATTTACCAATATTCTGTAAGAGTTGTTGCAGTTATACTCATGAGAAGTTTTATTTTGAGGATTCATTTATTCTAATTCCTCCCGTATTTTTCTTGTTCTGTCATGTCTTTATAGTCGAGGCATAACTGACATACAATAAAGTACATATATTTAAAAAGAATACATTGACACATTTTGACATGTGTGAAGTCATTAACACAATTAAACATCCATAAATTACAAGCGTTTACTTGCTGTCCTTTTTGATCTTGCTTTCTTGCCTTTCCTCAGCTTCCCTCATCTCCAAGCTACTGCTGGTCTATATTTTTATTACTATAAAAAAGCTTTCATTTTCTAAAAGTTTATATTAATCGAATCACATGGTATGCAATATTTTGTCTGGTTTTGTGTATTCATATAATTATTGTGATATTCATCTATACTGCTCTATAAATATGACTGAATAATAATTTCATTGTATATATCGATAAACCACAAAATGTGTACTATGGACTTTTGGTATCTGTTCATATTAAAGTTTTTAATAAATATAAAAATGTTATAAACATTAGTGTACATAGTTTTCTGTCTTGTAGTTTTATTTTTCTTGGGTCCATATGAAGAAGTGGAATGGCAAAATGATATGTTAGGTGTATGATTAATGTTTTAAAGAAGCTTCCTATTTTTTTTTTAATGATGGCACTATTTTACATTTCCACAGGCAGTATATGAGAGTTACACTTCCAACACATATTCATCACTTGGTATAATCACTAATAGGTGTGCAGTGATCACTCATTTTTGCATTTTCCAATATGCTATTGAGAAATTTTCATGTGCTTATTAGACATTTTTCTATTTCCTTTAGAGAAAAGTCCATTAAAATCCTTTGCTCATTTTTATATTGCATTGTTTGACTACTTCTTGTTGAGTTGTAAGACTTTTATAGTCTGTATACAGGTGTAATTTCAGGAGACTTCAGTGAAGATCTCTAAAGCTCATTTTCTGTATGGTTTCTTCTCTAGCACTCTGCTGCAAGCTCTAATTTCTGTCTCTTCAGCTCAGTAAAATGCCTTGTTCTACATGGATACTGTGATGGTTAACACTATGTGTCAACTTGAGTAAGCTATGATCCTTAATAGTTAGGCAAATATTGGATTAATTGCTTTTCCACAATGTAATAAAATGTCATCATCCTCCATTTGTGATTTGACATGAGCAGCCAATCAGCTGAAAGCCAATTCGCTTTCGTGGGGATGTGACCTGCCTTAAAAGGATATGGATGCTCTGGCTAAATTCATTCTCTCTCAATCCTGCATCCAACTCATAATCTCTGACCTTTTGTTTTTGGTGTGTGAACCAGCAGCTTCATATCTGACTTGGGAAGTTTTTAGCCACTACAACCACGAGCAGTAAGAAACCTATGTCAGCCTCCAGAATCCCTGGGCTGCTACCCAAAAGGTAAGCAGTTTGAATCCACCAGGCACCCCAAGGGCTAAAGATGAGAATTTCTGCTCCCAGAAAAATGTCCAGCCTCAGAAGCCCTATACAGAGTGGTTAGGAGTCAGAAACAACTTAATGGTACACAACAGTAGCAGCTGCTGCTGCCAGAACTACAGGAGTCATTTCTTTGAAATGAATTTGCTCTGTTTTTCTTTGTGTGTATGTATACACACACACACACACAGAGACAGAGAGAGCTGATGTGGCACTGTAAGGTAAGCACTGGACTACAAGGTCAGTTTGAAGCTCAAGGTCAATGGTTCAAACTCATTAGTTGCTCCTCAGAAACCATACACTATCTATAGGGTTGCTATGAGTAAGAACTGACTTGATAGAACTTAATAAATATAAATAAATAGATAGAAAGAGAGAGAGTCCTGGTGTTGCACTGCAAGCTAATGTGCTGGGCTGCAAATTGGTTTGAATTGCAAGGTCGATGGTTCAAGGTCACCAGCTGCTCCTCAGAAACCCTATACAGGGTCTCTATAAGTCAGAACCGACTCGACAGCACTTAACAACAACTTAACATATAATACACACACACAAACACACATATATACATATAGTTATTAAGTACCAACAAGCCAGTTCCAACTCATAGCAACCATGTGTAGGATTTCCAAGGAGTGGCTGGTAAGCTTGAACCACTGACCTTGTGGTTCAAACCAACCTTGCAGTCCAATGCATTAACCCACAGTGCCACACCAGGACTCTTATCTACACACACACACACACACACACACACACACACATATATATATACATAAATTTGGAAGACAATTATCTGGCCAAATGATTGGAAGAGATCCATATTTGTGCCTATTCCAAAGAGAGGTGAACCAACAGAACATGGAAATCACCGGACAATCTTTTTGATATCCCATGTAAGTAAAGTATTACTAAAAGTAATACAGAAATGGCTGAAGCATACATTGACAAAGAACTTTCAGAGATTCAAGCCAGATTCTGAAGAGGCCGTGGGACAAGAGGTATCATTGCTGATGTCCGATGGATCTTGGGTGAAAACAGGGATTATCAGAAAGATGTTTACTTGTGCTTTATTAACTACACAACGGCTTTTGATTGTGTAGATCATGACAAGCTATGGACAACATTGTGAAGTACGAGTATTCTGGAACACTTAATTGTGCTCATGAGGAATCTGTACCTGGACCAAGGGGCAGTTGTTTGAACAGAATATGGGAACACTGAATAGTTTAAAATTAAGAAAGGTGTTCGACAAGGTTGTATTCTTTCTTTCACCATACTTATTCAATTTGTATGCTGAGCAAATAATCCAAGAAGTTGGGTTATATGAAGAAAAACGTGGCATCAGGATTGGAGGAAGACTCATTAACAACCTGTGATATGCAGATGATACAGCCTTGCTTGCTGAAAGTGAAGATGGCTTAAAATATTCACTGATGAAGATCAAAGAGCACAGCATTCAGTATGGATTGCATCTCAATGTAAAGAAAACAAAAATCTTCACCACTGGAAATTTCCACTTGAAAGGACGGTCAGACCAGCCTGGAGAGGCTAAAAGAACAGAAGACACTTACTGAAAGAAAGACCAACAGGAAAAATACAAAACAACATAGGCAGACCGACTGATTACTACAAGAACAAGCTAGTTGCTCACCCAGGAGGCATCTGGGTCCCCTCAGAGCAAACCCTCTTCCAATACTAAGACTCAAGGAAAAACAGCAATGAAGTTGCGAGCTAAGTCCTACAATGTTCAATAGATTCCTGTGAACCCAGGTAGAGACGTGGTTGGCCAGCAGTGTGGCAAAACCTGGGGACTCTTGGGCCCAAAGTCAATGACATAGCCACAGAGGACTAGAGTGGATGGAGAGTGAAGCGTCCAGCTGATAAGAAGAGAGAGCATATATGCACAAGAATACCCACACTTGCAGATATTGCCCACTTGACCTGGCTGCAGTGGCTGGATGATCAGAACTCAACTAGAAGAAGAAAGAAGAGGAATAAAAGAGTAATCTGATACAATTTGATAAACTTGACCTACACCTATGGATGCAGTAGCTCAAAAGAGGGAACAAATCTTTACAGCAAGGATCATTCCCACCCCCTGCATACACAGGGTAGACAGGGATGGGCAACATGGACATTGGCTACCCAAAGTGGGATGGGCTACAAAGGCAAGAAGTGACTGGCTTACAACTTTCAAGAGGGAACTTAGAGCCAGAGGGCGTGAAGGAAGGTAAAATCTCCACTGAATTGTATCCAATCTGCCTAGGAGGGGTTGATGAAAGGAAATGTGGATAGGTCTCTTGGGATACAATAGTGAATAATTGTTATCAGGATTGATTGTGAGGGTTGGAAATGTAAAAGTAGACGTTTTATAGCAAGGAGGGAAGTGATTAACATTTCAGTATAGGAGCGGAGGTCCCTGGCACCATCAAAGGAGAAGAGCAGAATGCGGGACCATACCCAGAGAAGCAGTGATGCCTGAGATGGAGAGAGATGATGACATGGAGAGATGGAGCAGCTGGGGACTTTAGACCCAAAGAGGGAGAGGGGCTGTGTCCTGATGACCAGGGGGCAGGCTTGTAGGGTATATACCCTTTGATTGGTTGATGATGCATGGAGGGGATTGTAACCACGGCAATGAAACGATATACATTAGGATGAATGTAAAACTAATGTTCTCCCATGTAAACTACCACATAATTCACAATAAAACATTTTTTAAAAAGCCTCACCACTGGACCAATAAACAACAGTCTTATCGATGCAGAAAAGATTGATGTTGTCAAGGACTTCATTCTTCTTGGATCAACTATCAACACTCACGCAAGCAGCAATCAAGAAATCAAACGACGTATTGCATTAGGCAAATCTGCTTTACCAGACCTTTTTAAAGTGTTGAAGAGCAAAGATGTCAGCTTGAGGACTAAGGTGCGCCTGACCCAAGCCATGGTATTTTCGATAACCTCATATGCATGTGAAAGCTGGACAGTGAATAGGGAAGACCTTAGAAGAATTGATGCTTTTGAGTTATGGTGTTGGAGGAGAATATTGAAAGAGCCGGGGCTACCAAAAGAACCAACAGATCCATGTTGGAAAAAGTGCAGTCGGTGTACTCCTTGGAGGCCAAGATGGCCAAACTTCATCTTTCATACTTCGGACATATTGTCAGGATGGACCAGTCCCTGGAGAAGGGCATCATGTTTGGTAGGGTGGAGGGTTAAAGAAAAAGAGCAAGACCCCCCACCCCCAGCAAGATGGATTGGCCAAGTGGCAGCATCGATGGGCTCAAGCATGGCAACAGTAGTGAGGTTGGCCCAGGATCGGCCAGTGTTTCATTCTGCTATGCATAAGGTCGCTATGAGTCGGTACCAACTTGATGGCATCTAACAATAATTATATGCATACATATATATTCTCCTCCAACACCGGATATCAAATATTCTATCCTACTGTATTTCGTTTCATTGCAATGGTTATAATCCCCTTCATGCATCATCATTCAACAGCATTTGTTTCTATTCCCCCTGTTTTTTTTTTGGGGGGGGGTGGAGGTATGTACTCCGAAGCACTCAGGAATATATAACCATTCAAACAACCAAAGGATATACACCGCAAGCCTGTCCCCCCACCGCCAGCACACACCCCATCAGCCTCCCTGAATCTAGAGTCCCCCACCACTCCATCTCTCCACATCATTGTCTCTGCCTCCATCTCTAGTGACACTGCTTCTCCGCATAGGGTCCTACACTCCGCTCTTCTCCCTTGATGGTCCCAGGGTCCTCCACTCCTGGACTGCAATATCAACCACTCTGCTCCTTTTGTTACAAAACGTCTACCTTTACATTTGCAACACTCAAAATCAGTCTTGATAACAATTATTCACTATTGAACCACAAGAATCTTATCCTCATCTCCTTTTACCAGTCCCATCTAGACAGGCTGGAAACCACTCAATGGATATTCTACCTTCCCCCACACCCTCAGAAACTATTCTTACTCTTAAAAACTTGTAAGTCTCCCCTACACACACATTTTGGGTAGCCAATGTCTAAGTTGCCCATCCCTGTCAACCCTATGTGCAGAGGGGGTGGGAATTATCTTTGCTGTAAAGATTCGTTCTCTCTTTCATACATCCATAGGTGTAGGTCAAGTTCATCAAATCATAGTGGATTACACTTTTTTTCCCCTCTTCTTTCTTTCTCTAGTCGAGTTCGGATCATCCAGCCATTGAAGCTAGGTCAAATGGGTACTATCTGCAAGTATGGGCGTTCTTGTGCATCTCCCCTCACTTCACATCAGCTGGACGCATCCCTCTCCGCTTTAGTCCTCTGTGAGTCCCCAGGATTCACTATACTGCTGGCCAACCAGGTCGTGATCCAGGTTGACAAGAGTCTATTGAACATGGTCAGACTTAGCTCACAGCTTCATTGCTGTTTTCCCCCCACTTCCTCTTATTGGTTGACCAACATGATCACCAGCAAGATTATATGCCTGCTCATGCCTTCCCTTAGAGTTTCAGACTTGGAAGGGGGACCATTCTTCTTAATGTTATCCATAGAACGTCATGATCCACACAATTGAAAACTTTTGCATAGTCAGCAAAAGCATAAACATCTTCCTAGTATCCTCTGCTTTTAGACAACATCCATCTGACGTCAAGAATGATATCCCTAGTTCCACGTCCTCTTCTGAATCCGGCTTGCATTTCCGGCAGTTCTCTGTAGATGTACTGTTGTGGTGGTGGTTGTGTGCCATGGAGTGGGTTCCAACTCATAGCGAACCTGCATAGGGTTTCCGGGGCTGTAAACCTTTACAGGAGCAGAAAGCTTCATCTTTCTCTTGAGGAATGTAATATATATATATATATATATATATATGTTGTTGTTGTTGTTAAGTGCCGTCGAGTCGGTTCGCACCCGTAGCGACCCTGAACAGGGTTTCCGAGGCTGTAAATCTTTACGAGAGCAGAAAGCCTCATCTCTCTCCCGCGAAGCTCTGGTAGCGTAGTGGTTACAAATCGGGCTGTGAACCTCAGGGTCAGCAGTTCGAAACTACCAGTGTTTCCGTGGGAGAAAGAGAAGGCTTTCTGCTCCCGTAAAGATATATATATATATATATAACTAGACATTCATGAGCTAAAATGTACAGGCATTAACCATTTTGCATCTGACTCATATGGTTTACTATGCTGGAAATAATAAATTGAAGATGAAGGGCATTGCATTCATTATCAAAAAGACATTTCAAAATCGACCTTGAAGTACAATAATATGCATTGCCTAAAAAAAAAAAAAAAACGCCAGTTAATACAACTACTATAAAATGTGCACACTATCTTAGCAGGGTTCTCTAGAGAACCAGTGAAACTTATATATGTATATATATAAAGAGAAGATAATATCAAGGAAATGGCTCACAATTGTAGAGTCCCAGTTCCCAGTGGAAAAGAAGAGAGCATCATTTTCCTGCATGCCCATTATGTTGAGATCAGGCCACACTCCAAAAGAGCAACCTTTCAATTGATTGGCTGCTCATGGCCAATCATCATAGAGTCAACTATGTCTGCTCATAGCCAATCGTCAACTATGCCTGTATTAGGTTTCACCATAGAGATAGCCACATATCAGCTGACAAACCACTGGGAATCCTGGCCCAGTCAAGTTGACACAAAAGCTTAACTATCACACACCAACCACTAAAGCCAAGGATGATGAAATTGAAGGATTCTGCCAACTCCTTCAGGTTGAAATTAACTAACTATGCAATCAAGAAACATTGATAATTACTGCTGATTGGAATGCAAACATTGTAAAAAAAAAAAAAAAAAAAGAAGACTCAGAAGTTGGAAAATATGGCTTTGGTGATAGAAATTATACTGGAGATCACATGACAGAATTTTGCAAGACCAATGACTTATTTATTGCAAATACTTGTTTTCAGCAACATAAATGGAAACTATATACCTGGATCTCATCAGATGAAATACACAGGAATTAAATACACTAAATTTGTGCAAAGAGACAATGGAGAAATTCAATATCATCCAAAACAAGGCCAGGGGATGACTGTAGAAGTGACCACCAATTGTTTCTATGCAAGTTCAAACTGAAGTTGAAGAATATTAAAACAAGTTCACAAGAGCCATAATATATATGACTTTGAGTATATCCCATCTGAATATAAACCATTTCGAGAACAGATTTGAAGCATTTGACACTAATGACCAAAGACTAGAGAAGGTGTGGAGTAACCTATCAAGAACATCCTACGGGAAGAAAGCAAAAGATCGTTTTAAAAACAGTATAGAAAGAAAAGACCAAAGTGAATGCCAGAAGAGACTGCAATTTGCTCTTTAACATAGGGAAGCCAACACAACTGGAAGAAAAAAAAAAAAAAAAAACCTGAGCAGAAAATTTCAAAGTCCATCTTGAGAACACAAAGTAAAGTAGTTTATGAAATGTGCAAAGACCTGGAGCTAGAAAAACAGAAGGGAAGAATAAATATGCTCAGCATTTCTCAAACTTAAAAAAAAAAAAATTCAAGTTTTGAATTGCAATACTTAAGGATTATCCAGGCAAAATATTGACTTGTACAGGAAGCATCAAAAGAAGATAGAAGGAATAAACAGAATCACTGTACCTAAAAAAAAGCATCAATGTTCAACCATTTCAAGAGGTAGCATATGATCAAGAATTGATGGAACTGAAGGAAGAAATCCAAGGTGTGCTGAAGGTATTGGCAAAGAAGAAGGCTCCAGGAATCGATGGAATACAAATTTAAATCTTTCAACAAACTGATACAGCACTGGAGGCACTCATTCGTCTATATCGAAAATTTGGAAAACAGCTACTTGGCCAACTGATTGGAAGAGATGCATATTTGTGCCCATTCCAAAGAAGGGTGACCCAGAGGAATGTAGACATCATTGAACAATATAATTAATCTCAAATGCAAGTAAAATTTTACTTAAGGTATTTCAAAAACTACTGCAGCAGTTCATCGACAAAGAGCTGCCAGAAATTCAACTCTGATTCAGAGGAAGACATGAAACAACGGATATTATTATTGATGTCAGATGGATCTTGGATGAAAGCAAAGAATACCAAAAAGGTGCTTACTTGTGCCTCGTTGACTATGCAAAAACACTCAGGTGTGTGGATCATAACAAACTATGAATAGCTTTGCAAAGAATGGGTATTAACTGTGCTCATGAAGAACTTGAAATAAGAAGCAGTCATTCGAACAGAACAAGGTGATATTAAATGGTTTAAAATCAGGATTGTATCCTTTCACCATCCTTACTCAATCGTTATGCTGAGCGAATAATCCAAGAAACTGGATTATATGAAATAAAAAGTCACATCAGGATTGGTTTGCATAACCTGAGTTATGCAAATGACTTTGCTTGCTGGAAAGGAAGAGAACTTAAAATATTTAGTGATAAAGATTAAAGACTTCATTATGGCTTGCACTTCAATGTAAAGAAAATAACAAAAATGTTCACAACTGAATGAATAAATAACATCATGATAAATGGAGAAAAGATTGAAGTTGTCAAAGACTTCATTTTGCTTGGATCCACAGTCAATGCTCATGGAAGCTGCAGTCAAGAAATCAAACAATGTATTGCATTGAATAAATCTACGGCAAAAGACCCCTAAAATGTTCAAGAGCAAAGATATCAATTTGAGGACTAAGGTACAACTGATCCAAGCCATGATGTTTCCAATATTCTCATATGCATGTGAAAGTTGGACAATGAACAAGCAAGACTGTAGAAAGATTGATGCATTTGGATTGTGGTGTTGTTGAAGAATATTGAAAATACAATGAACTGACAGAAGTACAAACAAATCTGTCTTGGAAGAAATACAACTAGAATGCTCCTTAGAAGCTAGGATGGTGAAACTTCCTCTCTTATTCTTTGGACATGCAGTGAAGAGGGATAGATACCTAGAGAAAGACATCATGCTTGGAAAAGTGAAGGAACAGAAAAAAAGAGGAAGTCCCCCAACAAGATGTGCTGACACAGTGGCAACAACAATGGGCTCAAAACCAACTAATGATCATTGTAAAGATGACACAGGACCAGTCAGTGTTTCATTCTGTTGTGCATTGGGTCACTATGATGCGGAACCAACTCAACAACACCTAACAACAACATATATAAAGATGCACAGATATAGATATATAGATAGTATATATGGCGCGCCTGACCCAAGCCATGGTATTTTCAATAACCTCATATGGATGCAAAAGCTAGACAGTGAATAAGGAAGATCGTAGAAGAATTGATGCCTTTGAATTGTGGTGTTGGAGGAGAATACTGAAAGTGCCATGGACTGCCA
>NW_006408701.1:6071006-6080628 GCF_000296735.1 Chrysochloris asiatica
ATATATATTTCCCTGGTTTTGTTGCTCTAGAGAACCCAATCTAAGAAAGGTAACCCCTTGCACAGAGTTCTGGAAGTACCTACAGACAGAAAGGCAAGGCAATTGTAAGGGTCACTTTGTTTTTTTCCATGCATTCAAGGTGTTCACAGTCCAACAGCACACATTTTCGAATGTATGATAATGATTAACTCATAATTTTGTTTAATTTTCTAGTTGTTTACAGCTAAAAGACAAGTCTGGTACTAGGTTCTGTATCATAGACAAAAAAGTACATTTATTCCATTTATTTCATTTTAATCCTGTTTAACCTTAACACTTTATTTTCATGGCGAATCAGCTACCACTTTAAGCCTCTGCATATTCCCACTTTTCTATGAAGCTATGGAATCTTTGCTATGATACTGTCCCACTCACTCTTACTCCTTTTGAAATCACTTGCCCACTTTTGTATATAAATAGATTTTTCCCAAAGTATTCTCACAGAAAATAAGAGTTTTCTGTGACTGGGCAATTGGAGAAACATATGCTCCTTTTTTTCCCTTTGCCTCATTCGTATCTTAAACAACTGGTTGATTGAAATCTTATAACTTTTATTCTGGTTTCAATCAATCACTTACTGTGTGCATTTACTTATAGCTTGAAATTTTGAAAGTTTAGTTACGTCTAATCTTTTCCTGAAATATTACTTAACACATAGGCTTTTTCCTCTTGCTTTTGAAGACATCATTTTTATGAATGTTTTCTCCTAAGACAATCCACATAATTGGGGATATCATTTTTTAAAAGACACTAATTTCTAAGCCTCTTCCTGCCATGAGTAAGTGCTTCACTTGCCTTCTGCTTAAAAAGTCTCAATGGATTCCCTAATTAATAGTGACATTGATAACAATATGCATTCTGCTGGTGGAAACCAGAAATAATTAACAGAATGAAAACATTTTTTTTTCTTTTAGTCTCATTTCTTTTAACAGGGTTTAGCTCATAGTAAGTACTTAATTGTTGCTGTTGTTAAATGCCATGGAGTTGATTCTGATGCATAATCCTGTAGAGGGCTTCTGGGGAACAGCTGATGAGTTTTAACTGCCGACCTTACAACCTGTGTTCAAAAAGGTTTTTTTATTATCAATACTATTCTAATCTACCTTGTTTCCCCTATTAATCCTCTCTGTAATGACATGGAAAAAGTCTAACAGACCTGTGTTTGAAACTAGTTTTGCTACTTACTTTATCTCATTGAGCTTTTAAAATATAGTATGTTTTCAATAAATGCCAAATTTTTGAAAAGTCAGGCTTTTAAATATTAATTTTATTTATTTATTTTCTTCTCCAAAATAAGAAAACATAAATAGCACTGAGACGTCTTCCTTCTTTTCTTCCTTGAAACTTTGACTTCTTCATGCTTTGTATTTTCTTCTTATCTTCCATCCCTAACTTTGAGGAACGAGCCAGTTGTGTAGTCTCCAAATATCTGTAAATATGCACACCATCACTAGTGAAATCACATTTGTTAGTCTTTTATCATTGTGTTTCCCACTGAAGTATGTGGTGTCAGTTACACGAAGTCAATTCCGACTCATAATGGCCTCATCTGTACCAGACAACGGTGTTGTGTAGGGTTTTCAGCGACTGATTCTTTGGAAGTTGATCACAAGGCCTTTCTTCCAAAGTACCTCTAAGTGGATGTGAACCTCCAAACTTTCCATTAGTATCCAAATACATTTTCATTTACACCACCCAGCGACTCCTGAAGCATATGTATGTTGATATTGTTATTAGGTGCCAGGTCGGTACCGACCCATAGCGACCTTATGCACAGCAGAACGAAACACTGCCCTATCCTAGTCCAACCTCACTACTATTGCAATGCTTGAGTCCATCGATATTGCCATTTGGCCAATCCATCTCGTTGGGGGTCTTCCTCTTTTTCTCTGACCCTCCACCTTACCAAATATGATATCCTTCCCCAGCGACTGGTCCCTCCTGACAATATGTTCCAAGTATGAGAGATGAAGTTTGGCCATCTTGGCCTCCAAGGAGCACTATTGCTGAACTTCTTCCAAAACGGATCTATTGGTTCTTTTGGCAGCCCATGGCACTTTCAATATTCACCTCCAACACCATAATTAAAAAGCATCAATTCTTCTACGGTCTTCCTTATTCACTGTCCAGCTTTCTCATGCATCTGAGGTTATTGAAAATACCATGGCTTGGGTCAGGCACACCTTAGTCCTCAAACTGACATCTTTGCTCTCCAACACTTTAAAACGGTCTTGTGCAGAAGATTTGCCTAATGCAATACGTCCTTTGATTTCTAGACTGCTGCTTCCGTGAGTGTTGATAGTTGATCCAAGAATAATGAAGCCCATGACAACTTCAATCTTTTCTCTGTTAATAAGAATGTTGTTTATTGGTCCAGTGGTGGGGATTTTTGTTTTCTTTACATTGAGATGTAATCTATACCGAAGGCTGTGCTCTTTGATCTTCATCAGTAAATATTTTAAGTCCTCTTCACTTTCATCAAGGAAGGTTGTATCATCTGCATATTGCAGGTTGTTAATGAGTTTTCCTCCAATCCTGATGCCACATTTTTCTTCATATAACCCAGCTTCTCAGATTATTTGCTCAGCATACAAGTTGTTTAGTTATGGTGAAAGAATACAACCTTGTCACACACCTTTATTAATTTTGAATAACTGCCTCTTGGTCCATGTACAAATTCCTCATGAACACAATTAAGTGTTCCGGAATACTCATACTTCACAATGTTGTCCATAGCTTGTCATGATCCACACAATCGAAAGCCTTTGCATGGTCAATAAAGCACAGAAAGAATATCTTTCTGATATTCTCTGTTTTCAGCCAAGATCCATCGGACATCAGCAATGATATCCTTCATTCCACGGCCTCTTCTGAATATTGAATAGGACATTAAATATCATGCAATGTCTTCTGTGAACAAAGATCGATAAGCCAAACTAGGTCAAACTAGGAAATTACAAACTATAAAATTTGATTATAACAGGAAGCCTTGAGATCTCTCAGTTTTTTGTCTTATCAACTTAGTTAGAAGTGTTGTTGTTGTTGTTAAGCACCTTTGAGTCAGTTCCAACACATAGTGACCCTTGAAAATCTCCATGTGATTGAGAAAACTTTCTCCTAAAACACTGGGGTGAAAGGATACACTCTGCTTCTGGCTCTTCTTTCTTTGTGGTAGTAAGGTCTCTCTTCTCTGCTTACTTCTCTCTCTTTTTATCTTTGTAACATAAAAGGTGGCAAAATATAGAATGATGCAGACGACATCAAAAGAAGATGTAAGGACTACACAGAGCCACTGTACCAAAAATACATTTATTTTGGTTAATGTCCAACCATTTCAAGAGATATCATATATATGATCAAGAGCCAGTGATACTTAAGGAAGAACGCCATCATGTATTGAAGGCATTGGCAAAGAAACAAAATTCCTTGAATTGATGGAATATACATTGAAATATTTCAACAAACTTATGCAACAATGGGAGCACTCACTTATCTATGTCAAGAAATTTTGAAGACAACTACCTGGCCAACTGGTTGCAAGAGATCCATATTTGTGCCCATTCCAAAAAGAGGTGACCCAACAGAATGCGGGAATCATCAGACAATATCTTTGATATCCCAAGCAAGTAAAGTTTTGCTAAAGGTAATACAGAAATAGCTGCAAGCATACATTGACAGAAAACTTCCAGAGGTTCAAACCGAATTCAGAAGAGGACATGGAGCAAGGGACGTCATTGATGACATTAGATGGATCTTGGCTGAAAGCATAGAATCCCAGAAAGATGTTTAGTTGTGCTTTATTGACTGCACAAAGGGTTACAATTGTGCGGACCATGACAAACTATAGACAACATTGTGTTGAATGAGTATTTCTGGAACACTTAATTGTGCTCCTGAGGTACATAGGCCAGGAGGCAGTTGTTTGAACAGCAAAAGGGAACACCGAATGGTTTAAAATTTGGAAAGATATGCACCAGGGTTGTATTCCTTCAGCATACTTATGCAGTCTGTATGCTGAGAAAATAATCCGAGGAACTGGATTATGTGAAGAAAAGCGTGGCATCAGAATTGGAGGAAGACTCATTAACACCTACAATATGCAGATGATGCAACCTTGCTTACTGAAAGTGAAGAGGACTTAAAATACTTACTGATGAAGATCAATGACCATAGCCTTCGGTATGGGCTGCATCTCACATAAAGAAAACAAAAATCCTCACCACTGGACCAATAAACAACATCCACATAAATGGAGAAAAGGTTGAAGTTGTCAAAGACTTCATTTTGCTCATATCAACCATCAACATTCATGACGCAACAGTCAAGAAATCAAACAACATATTGCATTGGGCAAATCTTCTTCACAAGATCTCTTAAACGTGTTTAAGAGAAAAGATGTGTGAGGACCAAGGTGCACCTAACCCAAACCATGGTATTTTCAATAACCTCATATGTATGTGAAATTTGGACAGCAAATAAAGAAGACTATAGCTAAATTGATGCATTTTTGTAATGGTGTTGGAGGAGAATATTAAAAGATCCACAGACTTCTGAAATAACAAACCAAACTGTATTGGAAGAAGTACAGCCAGAATGCTCCTTGGAAGCCAACATAGCTAGACTTCGTCTCTCATGCGTTGGATATATTATCAGAAGGGACAAAGGAGCTCTGGTAGAGTAGTGATTATGAATCAGGCTGCTAATCTCAAGGTCAGCAGTTCGAAACTACCAGCTGTTTCATGGGAGAAAGATGAGGCTTTCCGCTCCCATAAAGATTTATAATCTTGGAAACCCTATACAGGGTGGCTATGAGTCGGAACCGACTACATGGCACACAACAATTACAGCCACCACCATCAGAAGGGGCCAGTCGCTCAAGAAGGCTATCACGTTGTGTAACGTGGAGGGTCAGAAAAAAAGAGGAAGACCCCCAACAAGAGGGATTAGCAAAGTGGCAGAAGCAAGAGGCTCAAACTGCTGACCTTGAGATTAGCAGCCAAACTCATAATTGTAGCAACAATTTTGAAGTGAGCAAAGGACTGGGCAGTGTTTCATTCTGTTGTACATAGGGTTGCTATGAGTCAGTACCAACTTGATGGCACCTAACAAAACAACAACCGCAACAACAAGACTATAAGTAACATCAATGAAAAAATATAGGCAAATTTTAGGGCTCTGATACATGGCATAAATACACTCTGAAAACACACAAATAGCAGAAGACAAAATAGATGACTAGAATCTCCTAAAACTCAGACACTTATGTGCATAAAAAGACTTCCTCAAAAGAATAAAAAGAGACATTAAAACACCACTGTTATTCAGCTCTGGAGGCTAATCCTTGGGGAGTTCTTATAACATCTGACTTTGGGATTTAGTCCTGAATTTGGCCCTCCTTCTACTTGGGTGGGAGTTTTCATACATGTACCACCTAACAAGGGACAGCAGCACTGGCCATATAGCCAAGCTGCATTTGCACCCTGAAAAACCCCAACATAAAATGCAAGAGCCAACATCAGCGGCTATATATCAGTCAGCATGTATAACCAACACCTGTTAAAAGCACTCTAAAGGAAGCCACAGGAACAGCAAACAGAGAAGTCCATATTGTAATCACACCCAGCAGGAGACAATTTTTAGTATGCTTAAGAACATACCGACTCGATGGCACCTGACATCATCATGACATCATCAAGAACATACCAATCCTAGCTCTTCCTCTTGGTCATTTGTCTGAGCTACTCTGTCTTGCTTCTGCACAAATATGTCACTTTTTCAGGCAAAATAAAATGCCTAAGAAACAATAGATCTCTGCTCATATGCTCATAAGCTAGGATTCATATTAGAGGATAAAGAGGATCTGTAATTGAATGAAGGGGAATTTGGAGAATGATATTGAGGGGCATCCAAATGCTACACACAAAAAACGTCAAAAATGAGGAAGTAGTCAAAAAAGCACTATAGATACTGGGAAAAAAAGCTAGAAACAGAGTCCAAAAAGACCCTTTAGAAAGAGGTCCAGACGATTAATGCCAAAATATCAGAGATGGACAATACACTGAAAGGGCAAAGGAGTAGAATTGAAGAGATGGAAGCCAGAATTAGTGAGCTTAAAAACAAATCTCTCAATAACACTGAGAGAAGAACATGCAGGAAAAAACAGAATTAAAAAAAAAAAAAAAAATCTGAAGAAAGCCTAAGATGCATATGGGACAACATGAAAAGGAATAATTTGAGGCTGATTGGAATTCCAGAATAGGAAGGGACAAAAAAAAAAAAAAAAAAATCCAAAGAGATAGTTGAAGAGCAGCTGGAAGAGAACTCCCCTAACATCTTGAAGGACAAAAAGATAAGCATCCAAGAAACTGAAAGAACCCCAGAAAGGATAGACCCCAATAGAAAATCGCCAAGACATAACATAATCAAACTTTCCAAAACCAAAGCCAAGGAGAGAATCCTGAAGGAGCTAGGAAAAAAAGAAATATTACATACAAAAGGAACCAAATAAGATTAACATCTGATTACTCAGCAGAAAACATGCAAGTAAGAAGACAAAGAGGAGATATATACAAAACTCTGAAAGAAAAAAACTGTCAACCAAGAATCATATACCCAGCAAACTGTCAATCAAATACAACAGTGAAATCAAAACATTCCAGGATAAACAGAAATTAAAGGATTTTGTTAAGGCCAAACCAGCACGCCAAAACATACTAAAAGGAGTTCTTTGGACTGAGAATCAAAATGACCAGACAACAACCAGATACTGACATATGTGGCAACACCATCCGGACCTAAATCCAGAGATGGAAGAAGTCCAGGGAAGAAACAAAACTACAAAATTGAAATTACGAGTTTTGGGAATTCAGTCCATGAATAAGACAGACACAAAGCAAAAAAAGGGAAAAGTATATTAACAGAGACCCAGGTGGTGAGGAGGTCAAGTTGATCTCAGAATACAACAATCTGTTATATAAACAAGAAGATCTCAATACAACATAGGGTAACCTCAAAGAAACTGGATATATCCCCACATCAAACCAAGAAAAAAATATATAACAAAACAGAGTATGGAAACGCTAATACTATGAACAAATTGACAAGAAAAAATACACACAAAAAATGAACTCAGCATAGGCAAGTATATGGACCAAAGAAACCAGCCGCACCACAAAAATAAACAATGTAATATCAGTAAGTAATCCATATCTATCAATAATTACATTAAATGTCAATGGATTGAATTTGCCAGTCAAGAGACAGGGAGCAGCAGAATGGACAAGAAAGCAAGATCCTACAACATGCTGTCTCCAAGAGACACCTAGCATACAAAGACAAAAACAGATTAAAAATTAAAGGATGGGAAAACATATACCAAGCAAATTGCATTCAAAAACAAGCAGAGTGGCAATATTGATCTTGGACAAAATAAACATTAAAGCAAAGACCAACATAAGAGGCAAATAAGGTCATTATCTCATGGTTAAAGGGTCAATTAAACAACAGGACTTAAACATAAAAAATATCTATGCTCCTAACGAAAGAGCCCCAAGTTACATGAAGCAAACTCTAATACAATTGAAGAGATAGACACCTCTACAATAATAATGGGAGATTTTAATACACCACTTGTAAAAAAGGACAGAGCAACAAGAAAGAACTACAAACAACTCAGCATAGACACAGAGGAATTGAATGACACAATCATCCAACTTGACCTCATAGATGTGTACAGAGCATTCAACCCAACAACAGCAAAATACACATTCTTTTCCAGTGTACATGGATCGTTCTCCAGAATAGACCATGTGTTAGGCCACAAAGCAAATATCCATACATTTTAAAACATCAAAATATTACAAAGCATCTTCTCAGACCACAATGCTATAAAATTAGAAATCAACAATAGGAAGATCAAGGAAACAAAATCATATACATGGAAACTGAATAACACCTTGCTTACAGGGAAGCAGACCAAATTAAAAAAAATGAAAATAAAAAATTCTTAGAAACAAATGAGAATAAAAACATGACATAGCTTGATATATCTTTGGGACACAGCAAAAGCAGTGCTGAGAGGACAATTTATTTTAATAAAAACATACATACAAAAAAAAGAAAAAACAAAAATCAACACACTAACACAACATCTCCAAAAACTAGAAAAAGTAAAGCCACAGCCACCAGATGAAAAGAAATAATAAAGATTAGAGCAGAAATAATTGATATAGCAAACAGAAAAACAATAGAGAAAATCAACAAGACAAGAAGCTAGTTCTGTGAAAAGATTAATAAAATTGACAAACCTCTAGCAAACCTAACAAAAGAAAAGAGGGAGAAGACACAAATAAAATGTATAAAATATCAAATTACAACAGAACCGCCGGAAATAAAAAAGATAATAAGAACTATGAGGAACTATACTCCAACAAATTTAAAAATCTGGAGGAAATGGATACATTTCTAGAAAAACACAGCCTGCCTAAATGTACACAGAGGGAAGTAGAAAACTTGAACAGACTTATAACATAGGAAGAAATTGATCAGGTAATCAAAAAACTCCCAACCAAAAAATGCTCAGACTCAGATGTCTTCACTGGTGAATTTTCCCAAACATGCATAGAAGAGCTGACATCTATTCTACTCAAACTATTCCAGAATATAGAAAAGAGTGCTAAACTTCTTAATAAATTTTATGAAGCAAACATAACCCTTATACCCAAACCAGGGTAGAACATCACTAAAAAAGAAAATTATAGACCAGTATCCCTCATGAACATAGATGCAAAAATTCTCAACACAAGTCAACAACATATATATATATATATATAAAAAAACCAACCATCATGAACAAACTGGGATTCATATCAGGTTTGCAAGGATGGTTGAATATTAGAAAAACAATCAATGTAATTCACCACATAATTCTTTTTTTAAATAAAAGGACCAAAATCACGTGATCATAACGATTGATGCAGAAAAGACATTTGACAAAATCCAACACCCATTCCTGTTAAAAACACTAAACAAAGCAGGAATTGAAGGAAAATTCCTCAACATAGTTAGGAGCATATATTCAAAATCAACAGACAATACTGAAAGCATTCCTCCTGCGAACAGGAACCAGATAAGGATGTCCATTATCACCACTCCTATTCAACACTGTGTTGGAAGTCTTAGCTAGAGATATAAGGCAATAAAGGAAAATTAAAGGTATCAAAATTGGCAAAGAAGAAGTAAAACTTTTTCTATTTGCAGATGACATGATCCTATGCATAGAAAATCTTAGAGTCAGCCAAAAAAAATACTGGAAATCATTGGAAAATTCAGCAAAGTGACAGGGTACAAGATAAATATACAAAAATCAGTTGGATTCCTATATACTAATGAAGAAAGTGCAATAGCCACCCAAAGGATAAAGTATTTAGGAATAAATCTAACCAGAGAAACACCTGGCGAATCCATCTCGTTAGGGGTCTTCCTCTTTTTCTCTGACCCTCCACCTTACCCAGCATGACATCCTTCTCCAGTGATTGTTCCCTCCAGACAATATGTCCAAAGTATGAGAGACAAAGCTTAGCCA
>NW_006408701.1:6081815-6108239 GCF_000296735.1 Chrysochloris asiatica
CTTGGACTTCTTCAATTCTTCCATTTTCTTTAGCTTCTCTACGCTGGAGAGCTAGTTTCAGAGTCTCCTCTGACATCCATTTTGACCTTTTACTCCTTTCTTGTCTTCTTAATGACTTTTCACTCTCTTCATGTATGATGTTATTGATGTCATCACACAACTCTTTTGGTCTTCCGTCTTTAGTGTCCAATGCATCAAATCTGTTCTTCAGATGATCTCTAAATTCAGGTGGGATAAATTCAAGGTCATATTTTGGCTCTCGTAGACTTGGTTTCCTTTTCTTCAGTTTCAGTTTGAATTTTCATATCAGTAATTGATGGTCTGTTCCACAGTCTGCCCCTGGTCTTGTCTTCACTGATGATATGGAGCTTTTCAATCTTCTCCTTCCACAGATGTAGTCAGTTTGATTTCTATGTGTTCTATCTGACGATGTCCATGTGTATAGTCGCCTGTTATGCTGTCTAAAGAAGGTATTTGAAATAAACAAATCATTTGTCTTGCAGAAATCTATCATTTGTTCTCCAGTATCATTTCTATCACCAAGTCCAAATTTTCCAACTAGTGGTCCTTCCTCTTTGCTCCCAAACTCTGGTATATACACACAGTGGAATACTATGCTACCTTGAAGAACAATGATGAAACTGCAAAACACTGAATAAAAAGGATGATGAGCCTTGAGGACATAATGCTGAGTGAAATAAGTAAGGCACAAAAGGACAGATAGTGGATAAGTCCATTACTGTAAAAACTTAAGATTTTCATAATGAAAGAATAGTTCTTTGAGGGTTACCAGGATCAGGAGGGAGGGGACAATAACTCATAGGTCAGGGGATGGACACATGTTGACTTGGGGGACAGGGAGGGCAATAAATAGGAGGGGACAACCCAAAAGAAGGGAGGAGGGTAGGGGAGCGGGAAAGATGGGAAAAGACTCTGGGAAGTATGCATGGGCTGAATAGAATAGAGGTGGACTGTGATGTTTGCTCAGCCTTGGAATAACAAGGCTTTATGACATAGGGATCAAGACACAGGCTGAAGGAGTAAAGGAGAGGGAATAAAGTTAAGCTATTTGTTCACAAAAGGACAAATACTGCATAAGACCATTATTGTAAAAGCTTAGAAAAAGATGCTCATACTAAGGGGGAGGGGTTGGATTTTTTTTCTGTTGGTTACCATGGGTGGGAGGGAGGGGACAGTAAGGCACAGACTGGGTGAGGAAGGGGAGGGTAAGAAGAAAAAAACAACAGCAAAAAACAACACTGTTGATGAAGGACGGAACAAGTAGAAAGACACTCAACACATACACAAAAGACCTAAACAACACAGTCACCCATATATCAAACAACAGACCAATCTCTAAAAATTATAGAAAACTTCAACACCTCAACGTCAAAAAAGAAAATAATCCTATATAAAAATGGGCGGAAGACATGAACAGACTCTTCACCAAAGAAGATATTCATTCGAGTGACCAACAAACACAAGAAGAAATGCTTGTGTCCATTATACATTACCCACTACCTTCAAGTCAATTCTAACTCATAGAGACCCTATATTGTTGTTGTTGTTGTTGTTGTTAAGTGCCTTTGAGTCAGTTCTGACTCATAGCAACCCAGTATAGGGTTTCCAAAGAGTGACTGGTGAGTTTGAACCACTGACTTCATGGGTCAAACCAACCTTTCCGTACTGCACTTATCCTACAGCATCACACCAGAACTCCATAGAAACCCTATAGGGTAAAGTACAACTGCTCCATAGGGTTTCTAAAACTACGATATTTACAGCAGAAGACTGCTTAGTTCTCAGTTAGCCGCCCAATGTTTAACTCGCTGTGTTTCCTGGGCTCCTTCATTAGAAATTGTTGTGTCCTGTCAAATCAATTCCAACTCATAATAACCCTGTATAGGACTTCCAACAATGGCTGCTGGGTTTGAACTGTGGACTTTGTGGTTACCAATTCAGTGATTATCCTACAGCACCACATCAGGGCTCTCATACGCCATTGTGTTGTTGTTACTAAGTGACATTGAGTTGGTTCTGACTCAAACTGACCTTGTATAGGATTTCTAAGGAGCAGCTGATGGGATTGAACCACCAATCTTGCAGTTAGAAGGCCAGTGCTTATCTTACAGAACCTTACTAGAACAATAATGAGGCATCTTTTCACCAGAGCTTTGGTAGAAATTTTCAAAAAAAAAAAAAAAAAATGTAGACAACAACAAATGCTGACAAGGGTGTGAAGTGACTGGAGCCCTCCTACAATGCTGGTGGGGTTGTAAAATGGTGGAACCACTCTGAAAAACGATATGGCACTTCTTTAAAAATGGCCCAACAATCCTACTACTTACAATATATCCTGGAGGAATAAGGGCTAGGACATACACAGATACATGCACACCCATGTACATTACATCACTATTCACAATAGCAAAACAATGGAAACAACCTAAATGTTCAATGGAAGCATTAACTATGGTATATATACACCATAGAGCACTACGCAAAGCTAAAGAATAATGATGTATCTGCAAAACACCTCACAATATAGATAAACATGGAGAACATTATGCTGAATGAAATAAGTCGATTTCAGAAGGGCAAACATTGCATGAAACCACCATGTAAAAAGCAAATGTTTTCATCCTAACAGAAACATTATTTGATGGTTGAACCAAGAAGAGTAGGGTAGGGAGGGTAAATTACTAACTAGAGGGTAGACACATATTAACTTGGGTGAAGGAGAAAGCAGTATGCAATAAGGGGGGTGACCTGGATCAGGAAAAAATGACTCAGGCAAAGGAAGATACTGGGGTGAGTATGAGAATTAAAGGCACAGCGGTAAATACTGTTGTATACACAATCCTACAATAATAGTGATCTGCAAGTGGATGCATGAACTGGCAAAAATTGTGATAGGTGTACTTTAACAGTGACAAAAAATTAAAGAAAAGAGTTGGTGCTGAGGCTGTGTACAGTCAAAAACCACATGGAATTTGCTTCCTTAGTTTGGAGGTTTAGGATAATGATTTCATGGGACTTTCTAACTCATTGGCCTTTTAGCATGTTTCAGGAGAAAGATGAGGCTTTCTGCCCCTGTGTAGATTTATATCCTCGGAAACCCTATACAGGGTCACTATGAGTCAGAACCACCTCAACAGCACACAGCAGCAGTAGCACAGACAGCAAAGTGTATTTAGTGCTTCTGTTTCACCTAGTTGTCACCTAGTGCCTGGGGTCTTGAGAACTCCAAATAGTCATCAAGACATAAACAGTTGGTTTCTATTCACCTGAAACAACAGAAGGAGAGTCAGATATAGTAGGAAAAACTAGAATGCAAGGCTAATTGCCTCCATGAACAAGTACACCTCCTTTGCCACAAGACCAGAAGAACTGGCTGGTGCTGAGCTGCCATTACTGAACATTTGGATCAAAGATTCTATGGAGGAATCCAAATCTAAAGTGGGAAGATGCAGAACATAATTTCAAACACTCATGAACTGCAGACATCCGGAGCCTTGGAAACTAGATGAACCCCGGAAACTATTGCCCTGAGACCATCCTTAAACTTAAAACCCAAAATACCCCCTGAAGTCTTCTTAAAACCAAACTGACTACTTTAGAATACCTGCCTTGAGTATTGTACTCTTTTGAGATCTGTTTGTATGGATCTAATTTTCAACAGCAACTCCAAAGATAAAAACGGATCTCTAGGGGCAATGTTTTGCTGCTATTCATAAGGTTTTCAGTGACTAAATATTCAGAAGTAGTTTGTCACTCCTTCTTCCTAGTCTGTCTTCTGAAGCTCATCTGAATCCTATCCACCATAGGTGACCCTGCTGGTATTTAAAATACCGGTGGCATAGCTTCTAGAATCACAGCAACTTACAAGCCACCACAGTATGACAAACTGACAGACAAGAGGGGTCTGTGATCAACAATCAACACTCACGGATGCAGCAGTCAAGAGATCAAACGACGTATTACGTTAGGCAAATCTGCTGCACATGACCTTTTTAAAGTGTTGAAGAGCAAAGATGTCAGCTTGAGGAATAAGGTGTGCCTGACCCAAGCCATGGTATTTTCAATAACCTCATGGTCATGCAAAAGCTGGACAGTAAAAAAGGAAGACCGTTGAAAGAATTGATGCTTGTGAGTTGTGGTGTTGGAGAATATTGAAATTACCATGGACTGCCAGAAGAACTAACAGATCTGTGTTGGAAGAAGTGCAGCCAGAGTGCTCCTTGGAGGCCAGGATGGGCAAACCTCATCTCTCATACTTCGGACATATTGTCAGGACGGACCAGTCACTGGAGAAGGATATCATGTTTGGTAGGGTGCAGGGTCAGAGAAAAAGAGGAAGACCCCCAGCGAGATGGATTCGGAAAGTAGCAGCATCAATGGGCTCAAGCATGGCAACAATTGTGAGGTTGGCCCAGGATCAGGCAGTGTTTAGTTCTGTTGTGCATAGGGTCGCTATGAGTCTGTACCGACTTGATGGCACCTAACAACAACAACAAAGGGGCCGTGAGTTAATGTGGGAGAAAGAACTCAGATAAGGATGGTGAGAATTGCTGTTCAACTTGAAAAATATAATGAATATATAGAAACTGTGAATTGGTGTCTATGTTACTGTGTATATTCTCAACAATAACAAAATATTTTTCACTGAAGTATGTCTAGATATTCTATAAATGTCTGATGAGAAAACTCATAACTTTCACCAAATTCTCACCAGGGACTATAAAACGTACAACACTAATATTTGTAAGTCAGGCAGCAAAAAGCTTTGGTCTGTACTGACATATTGCAGCATTACTTTCAAGATGAACTTGATAAATCTTAGTTGAGAAATTACAGATTCTGATTGTTCTAGTGTATGAGAGATGCAGAAATGTAACAAAGGTCATAGATTTTATTTTTAATTTCCATTTCTTCAATATTTTCTTAAAGAGTAATAAAAAACAACATCCCATACACTATATCATGACATAATTTTTTCTTTTATCTTTAGGTCCTTTCCATCTAAAATTGGTATTGGGTAATATCCACATCGAAATGGTACCTGATTGTTCCCCTGAAACTAAAAAAAAGGTCCCCTTATTACTAGCACAGTATTATGCCAAGTCAAATTTGTTAAATTATTGTTAAGTGTCTTTGAGTCAGTTCTAACTCACCGTGACCCTGTATAGGTTTTCTGAGGAGCAGCTGGTGAGCTTGAACTTCCGATCTTGCAGTTCAAACTGACTTTGCAGTACAGTGCATGAACCCACAGCACCACACCAGGACGTCGTATGCAATCATTATTAACACTTATAGACATCTTAATGTTTCCTTAATGTCTCTTTACACTGGTGGTGAGAAAAAATTAAATAAAGGTCACTGCCATCGAGTTCATTCCAACTCATGTTGCTGCTGTTGTAAAGTGCTGTGGAGTCAGTTCCAACCCATTCCAATTCATAGGGCTTCCATGGAACAGTTGGTGGGTTTGAATCACCAACCTTGTGGTTAGCATATAGTGCCACATCATGACTCCATTCCAACTCATAGTGACTGAGGTTATATATCTTTATGAGCCTCATCTTTCTCCCAAGGAACAGCTGGTGGGTTTAAACTGCCAGCCTGGGGTTAACAATCCAGTATTTAACCTATAACACCACACCAGGAATGCACAACCACTTTTTACCCTAAAATACTTTGCAAATATTTCATCCCTTGATGGTTAACAATAGCTCACTGTAACAGGAGTTTGTAAATTTATTGTCTAGGTTCATGATTCAACATACTCATCACTTATGGGAGATTATTAAAATTTCAAGCAGAGAATTGAGAACATCCTCCTTTTAAAAAAATATTTTCTTTGTTTATATAGCAGATTATTCCAAAGTCTTGGGATTGGATTTTCCTTTTCAGATATTAGAGGACTTAGAAACTGACCTACTTTTCTACATTTGCCTTATATGAGTGGCAAAAAATTAAAATAAAAAAGAAAGATTATTCTTTATCTTATGTCTTCCTAGACTCAAAGCTTTGAGAAGATTATCTTTCCTTAGAGCTTCTCAGGAGACTGCATTGTCTTTTGTTCCTTTTTCTGATTCAGTTCTGTCTCTCTTATAGCAGTATTCCTGAACAACCCACTAAAATAGAGTAGTGCCATCTTTCAGATATCCTGAGATGGATTTCCAATTGCTTCATGAGAAATTATCATTAGTACTAGTCTTATTATTATTATTAATCTCATTACATAATGTAAAACTCTAACTGGGTGTGGTTCTAAGCCTTAAAATGAGATGAACAGAACAAGCCAGAGGAACAACTATCCCACCAAGGGTCTTGGCTGGGAGTGTCACAGTCTTTTGGTGACAGTTTATAAGGATTCTCCCAGACAGACGATTCCACACATGACATATATTTCTTTTCCTCCCTGAAATAAACAGTGTGTGTTTCAAAGCAAAGTAGGATCCCCTAGCCACCTTATTTGGCTTTGAAGGATGTAGCAATCAAGTGTGAACAAAAGAAAGAGAATTAGGGGAATTGCTTGTTTCTATCTTAATAATTGCCTCTCTGCACACAACTGACAATTTTCATGGCGTTGTGCTGCTTTCTATATGTTTTCTGCAGCAGAAGTGGGAAGAAAATACAAAATTCTTGAGTTCAGTTATTGGCTGGCTAGATGCCATGCCAACGGCATTTACCCCAGTTATTGAAGGTGAACAGATGGGGTATTCATGAGTCAGCCAGGGTAGGCTCCACATACTCAACCTGGGAACATTAAACGCTGCAGGAAGAAAAACAGAAGCTGTCTTTCGAGACCAAAATAGAACTGATTTTTACTCTGTTTCTAATTATTGCTAAAATTCGAGGGATTGAAACAAAATTAAACTCACCTTTTTAGGTACCCGTCCTGCTTTTGCAAACCATCGCATAAAATGAACATCATCGATGAAGTGTGACACTTATTTATTGGGATGCAACTGAGATAATTCATTTGTCACTTACTGTTTATTCCCAATGAAAAGGAACATATGTCAGGCATATGGTCATTTATTCACCACTTACATTTGCATCATGACAGTAACATATTGTGCCCATACCCACACCTACCCCAATACAATGTAATTGTCCATTGGTAATACACTGAAATTTTATTTTAATGCAATACTGTGGGGATAAATACAGCAGATCTGTCTGGGATCCCATTCAATAAAGTTCACTTACCATGGTTCTAAACATCCACTTTTCTGGAAGCATGGATCCCTAAACACCTTCATAGAAAGTACTAGGGCAACACAATAAGTAGGTGATATTAGGGGGGAGGACAGCATGAGAGAGTTAGTTAGATTTCTGGCATCAGAGAAAACTGTATTCAAATCTAGATACCATCATTCACTATAAAAATTTGGACAATTAACTTGCCTGAGCCTTAGCTATCTCATCTATTGGAAAATAGTTCCAGTTTTATAAGAATAAAGTGAAATAATATATGTAAAACACCTAGCAATAAAATAAAGTACATGAAATATGAATTTGAACATAGGTAAATGCTGCCTCCGTTTTCAAAATTGGGGTGGGGAGAATCTGGTTCTCAGAACTGTTACATCAAGATTGAGTTTCAAATAGTTAAAAATTCATGCAGCAGGGATTTCCACTAAGATGGTAGACTAGGAAGACAAGCTACCCAGACTCTACAGTAAAGACACAAGAAGCCAAATGAAATGGATACAGATGATAATCCTGGATCGCTGAGTTTCAAAGAAAAGAATAAAGAAATTGATGCAAACCAGAAGAAGAAACTGAACCAAAACAGCTACCAAGAAGACAATCAGAGCCATGAATTTTCAAGGGACCAGCCAGAGTGTGGCCATTTTTTTTTTTTTTTTTCATGGCAGAAACCTAATCATTGGCTCCATTTGCCTAGGACTGCACCTGAGCTCACCCTGGTACCTGTCAAATAGAAAGGTGTGATCTTCCCTACTCCCTCCCAGTGACCAAAAGTGTGGACATCCTCCACCTCCTGCAAAATCTGGTGAAACCCCTCTCCCCTACACAGGCTCTGCTCCACCTGAGGTTGTAGTCTCACTTTCATGGTCCTGTTCTGGGTACAGACAACCCCCACCTTTGGAGACATATATTCTTCAACTCCTTGGGCTGAATGTCATGCCCTCAGCCACCAACTAGGCTCAAAAGAACACCTTTTGGGAACAGGCATCCTTCTACCAGCCCCCTTTTCGGCCCCCCAGCCACCATTATTAGTATGGCAAAAACTCTGTCTGAGGCCCAGGGACCTGCCCTCGGCCACATTCTAGGCCAGTAAGAACTCTTTCTGGAACAAGGCACCATGCAGCCAGTTGCCTTCTAGGCCAGCAGGAACTTTATCCCACACTGCCCTCCCTCCCTCCCTCCATGGCCTCTGAGACCAGAGGAGCACACTGACCCATAATGGGTGCCTTGCCTCTTGCCATCTGCTCAGCTGCCAAGAGTACTGCCTAAGTACCCAGCTCCCTAGGTTTAGCTTTTCTTCTTTTTTTTTTTTTCCTTTCCCTTGGGTGAGCCAAGATCTTTCACAGTTAAAATGTCGTTTATCACCTCCATGGTGAGATACAATACAATTAACCCCATGATATAATTTGATGGGATCAGTTCTGCTCTCCTCTAATTCTCCTATATTGTAAACGCTCCCTTTTATGATTTTAATGAGGATCACTTTGCATCTTCAATCTCTTTTGAGATTTAAAAGGAGAAAGAAGTGAGCTGAGTTTGTAGGGACCTAGTACCAGCAACATAAAAGAGTGTGGTGCATCCTCTGGACCTGGGGTCCCTACACCATGACGTTCCTATATCTAGGGAAAGATGGATGCCAAGGTGTATCTTCAAGGAATACTGAGATTACAGATGCCGAAAGAAGGCAAGGACCTTACCCAGAGCCAATAAAAAGAAAGCCTTTCCCAAGAGCCAGCATTCTGAATTTGGACTTTTAGCCTTCTAAACTGTGAGAGAATACATTTCTAGTTGTTAAAGGCATCCACTTGTGGTATTTTTGTTATAGCGGCACTGGATAACTAAGACACTTGTTTTGTTTCTCTTTTTTTTTTTTTTCATTGTAATTCCTGTTTTCTTTTTTCTTCCTTTTCTACTTTATCCCTTTACAATTTCCCTTCCCTTCATTTCTTTTTTCTGTGGCATATGGTTCTTTAGTCTTTGTTCTTTTTTGCTCCTCTGTAAGTAGATTAAGTAGATTTCTGGCATCAGAGAAAACTGTATTCAAATCTAGATTCCATCATTCACTATAAAAATCTGCACAAGTATATTTAACTTGCCTAAGCCTTAGCTATCTCATCTATTGGAAAATAGTTGAGATAGTTTATTTTTATTTTATTTTCATTCTGTTCTTTTTAATTTCTTCCTTTTTTCCCTAGTGTTTCTTTTTTCTCTTTTTTATATGTAATTTTTATTGTTAGCTGTTGTTTGCTTTTCATCTTTCTTTTTGTCCCTCCCAACAGGAGACAGCAACCATACCCACACTTCCCAGTCACACTTACAACTTCTTCAACTCTACTGTGGTGCAGTGAATTATTTAAGGTCTCTTTTAACCAGTCTTTGTAAACTCCCATCGAACAACTTTTCCTGGTGAGTCTGGATAAGAGAAGGTGGTGAGAGAAGATGCTGATGATTTCATTGTGAGTGACTAACAGGGCTAACTGGGATTGGTCAATTTTGCCATCCTGCTGGGTATAAAATGAGGCATCTCAAAGCACTAGGGGGAATCCTACTACCATCAAAGAAGAACCAGGATCTCTGTTACAACATCCCTGTGCATTGAACCTCATCAGCCCAAGGACAGAAAGCTATGACACCAGTGCAGTGGCAGAGGAGCAGCAGCCACAGAACTAAGAACCAGAGTGCACTTCTCAGGCCATGGAGCAAGTAAACTCAGAATTTGTGCCAGAATTTTGAGTAGAGTGGGGTGCCTTCCGGCACTTAACTAAGGTGCTAGATTTGCTGACCCATGGAGCTAGAGCACAGTTCTTTCATGGTGAGGCTTATGGAAGAATGTTGTGCCCTGTGGGCATTTATCAGCACCTCCCCCCACCCCAAAGAGCATTGCCAGAGTAGGGCAGAGGTAAGGCCAAGAAGGTGAGGATGAGAGAGAGGCTTGTCTGTGGACATGGGAGAAGAGAGGCTGTTCTGACTGGAATAACTGTGCCCTGCGATTTTCTGACCCTGTAGTTTAACCTGTTAACTTCCCTAATAAACCCCATAACTGTGAGCATGGTGCCTGAGTTCTAAGTTGCCACTGCAATAAGTTATTGAAGCCAGCTGAGAAGTAGAGTGTGCCATGGGAGGCATGATTTGGTGGGACCCACCACCCAATTCTGGCAAGGCCCACCACCCAATTCTGTACCATCTAAATAACAATAGACAGCAGCCAATACCAACACAAAACACCCTGAACAGAGAACTGGGCTTACATTCATGTCCTCTATCACACTCACGAGGCTATAGGTGGTGACTGCCTAACTACTGCCAAACCTTCAAGATTACCACACCTGCCATGCTCACACTGATATATCAAAACAAAATACAGCAAAGAAAGTTGAGCAAAACACATGAACCAATTAAATACAAACACAACACCACCACAATATCTCGGAGACAACAGACAACTTCAGTTCACACAAAGAAACAAGATGGATGCAAATAGCACACACACAGAAAATGAAATGGGTGACATCACACAAGGAACAAGTTAAATAAAAAGGATGATAATAGAATACAATGAAGAATTGTGTTCCAACAAAATATGAAAACCTAGACGAAGTGAACAATGGAAATATACCACATATCTAAACTAACAAAGACTGAGAAGGACAATTTCAACATATCCATAACAAAAGAAGAAATTGAACAGATCATTAAAAAAAAAACAACTCCCATCGAACAAAACAAAAAAAACCCACGCCTGGTCAGATGACTTAACTGGAAAATTCTACCAAACATTCAAAGAACAACTGACAGCAATTCTACTCAAATGTAGAAAAGGAGGGAAACCTCCTGAATTCATTTTATGTAGCAAATATAAACCTGAATCCAAAACCAGGCAAAGACACCAATAAAAAAGAAAATTATACACTGACATCCTTCATGAACAAACATGCAAATATGCTCAAGAAAATCCAAGCCAACAGAATCCAACCCCATTAAAAAAACAACAACAGAAAAAACATCATGACCAAGTAGGATTCATAACAGGGAGTCCTGGTGTGGCATTGTGGGTTAATGAGCTGGACTGCAAAGATGGTTGTGAATTGCAAGGTTGGCAGTTCAAGCTCACCAGCCACTCCTCAGAAAGTTTATACAGAATCGCTGTGGGTCAGGAATGACTCAAAGGCACTTAGCAACAAGAACATGCTAATGTAATTCAACATTAGAAAAACACTAATCAGACAAAGACTGTTTTAACCCCTGAAACTATGACCATGGGTACAGGCCTTTTTTCTATATCTTTTAATGGTTGATTCTTTTTTTTCCTCCTGGAATTTGATTAAACTGGAACTTAAAAAAAAAAAAAAAAAAATCTTCATATGAGAGTTCTTCCTGTGAGTTTTAGTATGAGATGTTTTTAAAAGATTTGTATTTTAAAAAGTAAATCCCAATATTTTTAAGGTTTTTAGGCTTTTCGCTCTCTACATCCAAGATGAAAACACATTAGGAGACGTAAGAATATATTAGAGACTAAACTTAGTCAACAAGAAGAATATCATGGACTCATATACAAGGAAACGCCTTCATATATCATGATTTAGCTCATTAATAAGATAAATCTATAATGCTTTTTCTTTTCATCTGTCAGTTTGTCATACTGTAGTAGCTTATGTGCTGCTGTGATGCTACAATATATAACATTAGTATTTCAAATACCAACAGTATCATCCATGGTGGATAGCATTCACCAGAGCTTCCAGGCTAAGACATACTGAGTAAAGGACCTGGAGAATCTACTGCTGAAAACAATTGGCCAGTGAAAACCTTATGGATAGCAGTAAAGCATTGTCTAATACAGTGCAAGAAAATGAGACGCTTAGATTGGAAAGAACTTAAAATAAGACTGGGGAAGCGCAACCTCGTCAAAGCAGAGTTGATCTTAACGATGTCGATGAAGTAAAGCTTTGGGGATCATCATGTGTCACAATGCAAAATGAAAGGAAAGAGCTGTAAACATCCATTAGAAATAAAGACATGAAATGTATGAAGTGAGCATTGAAGAACATTAGATGAAGTCAGATCCAGGCAACCAACAAACATATGAAGAAATGTAGATGATCACTAGCCATTAGAGAGATGCCAATCAAAACAACTATCATCTCACAACAGCAATAACAGCAAAGATCAAACAATTAGAGGACAATAAATGCTGGAGGGGATGTGGAGAGATTGGGATATTCTTGCATTGCTGGTAGGATTGCAAAATGGTCCAACCTCTCTGGAAAGCAATGTGGCACTTCTTCAGAAGGTTGGAAATAGAAATACCTTATGATCCAGCAATTCCTTTACTTGATATTTACCCACAAGAAATACGAGCCATAATACGAGTAGATATATGCATACCAATGTTCATAGCAGCAATACACAAGAAGAGGGAAGGGAATGGAAGAACAAGGCAGATGGGAAAACAATTAGGCAGGTTTGCATGGGCTAAGTGGGACAGAGGTAAATAATGATGTATGTACAACCTTGAAACCACAGAGCTCTGGGACACAGGGATTGAGACATGGCTCAAAGGGGGAAAATAATGTTAAGATGCTTGGCTGTCTTTTGAATCTTGGTTTCCCTGGCATACCATTATAAAATAGACATTTGAGGGGGAGAGAAAGGAATAGACAGAAATATCACCATAGAAAGCTTGTAAGTCCGTCTTCTGCCTATAACTGATTGGAATACCTAAAATGGGGCTACAACATGACCAGTGAAGGAGGCTTCCTGTGGAGTCTCTGCATTACATAAGACCATAGGTGGAATCCTAAATGCCATCTTCTGAGGTGGGAAATTTCCACTGGAAAGGACAAGCAGACCAGTCTGGAGCAACAAGAAGAACAGAAGATATTTCTTGAACGAAAGACCGACAGGAAAAATACAAAACAATAATGGCAGTCTGACTAACCACTACAAGAACAAGCAAGTTGTTTGCCCAAGAGACATCAAGGCAAGTGGTCAGGTCCGCTCAGGGCAAACCCCCTTCACCAATAAGGGGAAGTGAGGAGAAAACAACAGTGAAGCAGCAAACTAAGTCCTACCATGATCAATAGACTCCTGTGAACCCAGTGGAGACCTGGTTGGCCAGCAATATGGCAAGACCTGGGGACTCCTGGGCCCAGAGCCAGTGGCATAGCCACAGAGGACCAGAGTGGAGAGTGAAGCATCCAGCTGATAAGAAATGAGGGCATATGCACAAGAACATCCACATTTGCAGATAATACCCACTTGACCTGACTTCAATGACTGGATGATCAGAGCTCAACTAGAAGATAAGAGAAGAGGGAAAAAGAGTAATATGATAGAATGCAATGAACTTGACCTACACCTATGGATGCAGTAGCTCAAAATCAGGAACAAATCCTTACAGCAAGGATCTTTCCCACCCCCTCAATACACAGGGTAGACAGGTATGGGCAACTTGGACATTGGCTACCCAAAAGTGGGGGCTACAAAGGCAAGAAGTAACTGGCTTATAAGCTTTCAAGAGGGAGCCTAGATCCAGAGGGCTCTGAGGAGGGTAGAATCTTCACTGAATAGTATCCAATCTGTCTGGGCAGGGCTGATGAAAGGAGATTGGGATAGCACTCATGTGATAAAATAGTGAATAATTGCTATCAGGACTGACTGTGAGGGTTGGAAATGTAAATGTAAACATTTTATAGCAAAAGGAATGGAGTGGTTGACTTTGCAGTCCAGGAGCTGAAGTCCCTGGGGCCATCAAGGGAGAAGAGCAGAGTTCGGGACCCTACCCAGAGAAGCAGTGACGCCAGAGATGGAGGCAGAGACGATGATGTGGAAAGATGGAGCGACGGGGGACTCTAGACCCAGAGAGGGAGAGGGGCTGTGTGCTGACAACCAGGAGGCAGGCTTGCAGGGTATACCTTTTGATTGGTTGATGGTGCATGGAGGGGATTGTAATCATGGCAATGAAATGATATACGAAAGGATGAATGTAAAGTTAATGTTCTCCCATGTAAACTATCACATAATTCACAACACAACATTAAAAAAAAAAGAGAGAGAGAGAAAGATTAAACAAACAAGCATAGCTCAGAGGGATCTACTACCACCAAGAAAGAAGAGCCAGGAGTGGAGTTTACCCTTTAAACCCAGGGTCCCTACACTATGACGTTCCTAGATCCAGGGGAAGACTGATGCCAAGATGCATGGCGATCTCTAAGAAATGCTGGAGCTGTTCGGTGCTTATCCTACAGTGCCACACCAGTACTCCAGATAGGCCTACAGATGCTGAAAGGAGACAAAGACCTTTCTCCAGAGTTGACAGAGAAAACCTTCCCCTAGAGCCAGCACTCTGAATTTGGACTTCTAGCTTCCTAAGCTGTAAGAGAAGAAATTTCTATTTGTTAAAGGAAAAAAAAATGAAACAGAACATTTAAAGATCAATATCTCAGGCATTAGTGAGATAAGATTAACTGTTTGGGGCCATTTTGAATCACACGTGGCTTGCATATGATTTCCTATGCCAGAAATGACAAATTGAAGATTAATGGCTTAGGATTCATACTAAAACAAAAACAAAAAAAACGCTTCAAGATCTAATCCTGAAGTACAATACTGTCAGTGATAGGATAATATTCATATAGAATCAAGAAAGACCTATTAATACAACTATCATTTTAATTTACATTGTAATTACTAAAGCCAAAGATAAAGAAAATGAAGATTTTTACCAAGTTCTACAGTCTGAAATAGATCAAGAACTCAATCAAGATATATTGGTAATTACTAGTGACTGGAATGGAGAAGTTGGAAATAAAGAGAGAGAATTGGTAGTTGTAAAATATAGCCTTGGTGACAGAATTTTGCAAGACCAATGCCTTGTTCATTGCAAATACCTTTTTTTAAACATAATAATAAATGGAAACTCTCCACGTGGAATTCTCCAGGTGGAACTCACAGGAATCAAATAGGTTACATCTATGGGAAGAGATGATAGAGAAGCTCAGGATCATCAGTCAGAACAAGGCCAGTAGATAGACACAGTGGCAGCAGCAATGGACTCAAACATAACAATGATTGTGAAGATGGTGCAGAACCAGGCAGTGTGTCCTTCTGTTGTGCACAGGGTCGCTATGAGTCAGGGCAACTCAACAGCACCTAACAAGAACAACAGTGAAGTGAGGAGAATATGCAGCTGAATTGAGCCCTGGTTGAGTTGATTCAAGTATGGGAGTCAAACAGGACTTTACAGGGAAGATAGGGATTAAAATCATGGCTAGAGCAAGTGGCTACAAGAGGAAAGAAAGCAATTCTTACTGAAATAATGCTTTCATCATAGTAGCAAAAGTATTCTATCAAGAAAGACCTATAGAGAAGAAAGAAGAGGGGAAAATTTGATGAACTTGACCTATGCTTGTGGATGTAGTAGCTCAAAAGTGAGAATGAATCTTTACAACTAGGATATTTCCCACCCCCTCAGTAAACAGGTTAGACATTGACTGCCCAAAATGGGAGGTGGGGGAGGTGCTACAAAGGCACGAAGTGACTGACTTAAAAGCTTTCAACAGGGAGCCTAGTTTCAGAGGGTACAGGGGAAGGGGAAAGGTAGAATGTTCACTGAGTGGTTTCCAACCTGTCTGACAGGGATGGTGAAAGGAGATGGGGATAAGACTCTTGTGGTTCAATAGTGAATAATTGCTATCAAGACTGATTGTGAATATTGCAAATGTAAAGGTAGATGTTTTGTAACAAAAGGAGGGGAGTGATTGACTTTTCAGTCCAGGAGCAGAGGTCTCTGAGACCATCAAGAGAGAAGAGCGGAGTGCGGAACCATACCCAGAGAAACAGTGACTCCAGAGATGGAGGTAGAGATGATGACATGGAGAGATGGAGCAGCTGGGGATTCTGGACTCAGGGAGGGAGAGGGGCTGTGTGCTGACAGCCAGGGGCAGGCTTGATTTTAACCCTTTGGCTATTTGATGATGCATGCAGGAAATTATAATCATTGCAATAAAACAAAATAAGATAGGATGAATGTAAAGCTAATGTTCTCCCATGTAAACTATCACAATAATAATAAATTTTTTAAAAGACTTACAGAATTATCTAGTCCCAAATAATTATTTACCAAATGAGAAAACTGAGGTCTAGATAGTGGAAATCGATTTGATTTCTTTGGAGACCTAATGAAGATTTAAAAACAAATCTTATAACTCATGATTCAGGGCTCTTTCTACTTCAGCACACTACCATATCACATCACTCACTCCCCTACTCCAAAAAGAATATTCTCATAGCACAGACCTCCACTTTTGGACCCCTCCCCCGGCCCCTAACAACACATGCTAACTCAAAAAAGATGGAAAAACAATTATCCCAACTGAAAAAAAGAGATGAAGCGCAATTCCAATGTTACACAATTATTGCAAGTTGTATCTGGGTATACTCACATTATCTGAAGCAAACTAAACCTCCCAATAAAGTCACTTTTGGACAATATTTTCCTTCTTGTGTGCCTCTCAGAAATGTTTCTTTCCAGCCATTTCCAAGTGGGATTAAAGATCTTGAGAAAATGGAAACATTTGGCCGAGATGAAATATATCTGCTATTTCTTTAGTCTTCCTACAGTTGTAGGACATCTTGTCATCACTCTGAGCATCATATTCATCTGCTGTGATCAGGGATACTATTAAATTCTCAAATGGAAAATTCAGCTTACTTACTTATTTACTGATTTTTTATTTATTGGCAACATAAAGATGTGTATAAAGGCAGACTTCATCACAGATCAAATTTTCAATTTCAGGAGCAGATTGTATCTGTTGGAAGTTTAGGTCCATTTTACCCTGGCACCTCAAAGTGACCTGGTCTGCAAAGTTGAAAGTCAAAATTTTAGCTGGTGTTCTAAATTCGATTCCAAATCCCACTGAGACCAGCTTTCAGCAACTCTGGAATACATAGGTTTTCCTCACTCAAGACACAGTTGTTTTCAGATGCATACATTGCAAACTTTCCCTAACATATGAATCAGAGTAGTACTCAGCATCACTGTGGAAAGACCACTCTACAGAAATTGAAAGCTCAACACTGCCTTGTTGTTGTTGTTATGTGCCATGCAGTTGGTTCTGACTCATTGCAACCTTATACAGGGTTTCCGAGGCTGCAAACCTTTACGGGAGCAGAAACCCTCATCTGTCTCCCGTGGAACAGCTCGTAGTTTTGAACTACTGACCTTGAGATTAGCAACCCAATTCGTAACCACTACACTACCAGAGCTCCTTCAACACTGGCTAGCATTGATTACTATGACTTTTTTTTTTTTTTTTTTTTTGTCAAACAATTCAGAGCCAAATACATGTTCTACACTGTACCCTGACCATCATGGAGTGCTGGTGTGGTGCTGCGGGATAATGCACTGGATTGCAAGACTGGGCTCTTCAGAAACCCTATACAGGGTCACTATGAGTCAGAATCAACTGGACAGCATTTAACACCAGCAACAGCCCTGTCCATCATACAAAATGCGACATCAGTAAGAATGGGCAAAACTTTAGCATAATTGGGACTGGCATTTAGGAATATTAATTCTGGGGCTGTAGTGTTTCTTGAGTTATGGTTACCCTAGTCCAACCTGCAAGGTAAAGAAAAGCATCCCTAGGATAAAGGTTAGTTTTTTCTGAAAGATAAAGTTATATCCCATTGTCAGTCACACCATAATAATTTGAGAGTGGGTCATAGATGAATAGAGTAAAAACTAATCATCTCCTTGCTGGAATTTGGATTGTATTCCCAATCAAGAAATGTTCAACATGCTGTCTGGCATGTGAAGAGATTCCCGCAACTAGTTAAAAAGGAAAAAAAGATTTCTGGTTCTTGGGGTACCTTGAGAGAATAAGCATAATTGTTGAGTTTAATAATAATACTGAATAACATCTATTGAGATCTATATACTTGTTACATATCATTCTTTCTAAAATGTCTATGAGGTAAGTACTATTGTTATCCTCATATGACAAATGGAAACTTGAGACATGGAGAGATTAATTGTCTCAAGTCACAAAGGTAGTAAATGATAGAGCTGGGAATAGAATCCAGACAGACCGGATTCCGTTTTGTTTTTTTAACCATGATGCCATACTTCTTTTCAGTAGAGCAAGCTATTCCTTGACACTCAGGGTTTCTGACTTAATAATAACTCTATTTTTATTTCTCTTATGTTATTCTAGGGCCTGAAGTGTTTTTGCTTTGCTCTGCTAGACATAGTTATATCAGATCATTAAAAGAGAATAATTAAAAGTCTTCATGGTGGTAACATCAGTAAGTAATAATTGAGAGATCCCAAAGGGAAAGAAAAACTGCAGGAAGATTTTCAGGCGATCTCTTTTTCCCACAAACTTAGAGGTTCAGAGGATAGATAACCTTATTTATAATATTCCCATTTCTCCAGCCAGTACCTTGAGACTTCTCCCCTAGGAGTTCAATGGCCTCATGTTGAAGGAATGTATCTGATTAATTTACTGGGACAATAATTTTAGTGAGGGACTGTTGTATCATTGTAGAAGATGCCCAAGAACAAATAAAGGTATTATGAGGAAAGATTCACCCATAATACCTTTATTTGTTCTCCAAAATGATACATGTAGTGAAGTACTGCTCCTCCTCCCCATTTCTTCAAATCATACCTCTCAGGCTGTCAGTCCTATCTATGGATAAAGTGGTCCCTTAGATAGCAGGATCCATCACATCACAAATCTAAAGGAAAGAAAACCAATATGAATGAAATCGTGTTAGATTCCAAATTTCAGAATGATCAATGTTTACGAGGTGAGCTAAGGAAGACTTCATATAAGATATACAATTTTAGCTGGTTTCTTGAGGGATGAGGCAAAGGAGAAAGGGTTATGTATGTATGTAAAGTGCCGTCGAGTTGAGCCCTACTCATAGCAACCTTGAATAGTGTTTCCGAGGAATTGTTGGTGGGTTTGAACTGCCCACATTGCAGTTAGCAGTCCAGTGTTTATCCTACAGTGTCACACCAGGACCTGGTCCAGAATGTTAAAAGTTAAAAGTGTGTCCATAATGGCAGAATGAGCATTAAGTTCACCATCAGTGAGCATCAAAAGTGATGTATCCGTTCAGCAGAAGTTATGCAACAGAATCAATCATCTGAGGGACCTTTTGAAAATTGTCACATAACATGCATTGATGTTCTAAATCACACTGATTTATAGTTGATTAAATAACTGAAAATTATTGGAATTTAACCTAGAAGGAAGTCATTAGTCTGAACCATAAAGCTTTAGTATCAGTCATTGTTGTTGTTGTTATGTGCCGTGGAGTCGGTTCTGACTCATAGCGACCCTGTACAGGGTTTCCGAGGCTGTAAATCTTTATGGGAGCAGAAAGCCCATCTTTCTACCGTGGAACAGCTGGTAGTTTCAAACTGCTGACCTTGAAGTTAGCAGCCCGATAACCAGCATTTATATCTCCTTGGATTCCGGGTGTGGCACTGAGGGTTAATGTGTTGGACTGCAAAGTTGGTTTGAACTGCAAGGTCTGCAGTTCAAGCTCACCGGCTGCTCTGCGGAAACCCTATAGAGAGTCACTATGGGTCAGAACCGACTTGACTGCACTTAACAACAATGAAGTCCTGGTATGGGGCTATATGACAAACATTGGACAGCTAACTGCAAGGTCAGAAGTTCAAACCCACCAATTACTCCTCAGAAACATTATAAGGGCTCCCTATGAGTCAGAGCCAACTGAGTCACTTAACAACAACAACAATAATGGAGATTTAGATCCTCATTTAGACATAGATGATTCACTTTACTGAATAATGTCCAGTTCTGCTTTCTCTGTAACACAGCAGTGGTTCTTTCTGCGTTATGCCAGTCACAATTAACTGCAATAATTTACATGCCCAGAGATTTTAAGTCAGTAGTAATAATTTTTTAAAAGCCTAATAGTGATTTTAATGTACCCCTCCTAATTATAAATAAACAATCCCATATCAAATGCTCACAGATTCCTTATTGATTCCTTATTGCTCATTGATTCCTTATTTCAGCAAGCATTACAAACTCTGATCCACACACTTACTAGGCAATGCGGACACCAAATTGAATAAGGGAAAATTTTGCCACAGAAGAACTAACAAACTGTGTGTGATAGAAGGCAATATAAAAACAAGTAAATAGCAAAACTACGTGATGAGAGTGAGCAATATAAATGAAATCATATTAGATTCCAAATTTCAGGATGATCAATTTATATGAGGGGAGCCAAGGAAGACTTCATATAAGATATACAATTTTAGCTGGTGTCTTGAGGGATGAGGCAAAGGATAAAAGGTTATGCTTGTAAAGGCAATTTGTAATGACAGAACATGGCATATTTGGTAGAAAGTGAGTAGTTTCATATAGCTGAAACTGAAAGTGTCAAGATATGTGAATAAACTCAAGATGAAAGTTGAGAATTTCATATTAAAAAGATCCTTGTATGGAATTCTAAGGAGTTTGAAATTGATTCTGTAGGTTATTGGTTACTTAAACAACCACAGATTAATTACAGAGTCTGCAAATTCATGTGTACATATGAGTATTTTAAATAAAATACTTCAAAGAATGGCTGGTGAATTTGAACCGTCAACCTTGCAGTTCAAACCAACCTTTTGGGCCAGGAAAGATAAAGATGGTTAGTCTAAAATATAAGGAAGTGTTTCTTATATTGTTGGATACCACTGAATCAATTTTGTACTGAAGACTAACTCATTTTACAAAGTAGAACTTCCCCCTAGGGTTTTCTTGTCTGCAATCTTTATAGGGTGAGAAAAACGAGACTTTCAGTTCCCATGAAAATTTAAAGATAATGATGGCACCTAACAACAACAAACACCTAACAAAGAAGTTCTGATAGCGTAGTGGTTGTGAATCGGGCTGCTGACCTCACAGTCAGCAGTTCAAAACTACCAGCTGTTCCGCGGGAGAAAGATGAGGCCTTCTGCTCCCGTAAAGATTTACAGCCTCGGAAACCCTGTACAGGGTCGCTTTGAGTCATAACCGACTCCATGGCACATAACAACAACAATCTGTATGAAGACAGACTGCCAGAGCTTTCTCTCACGGAGTGGCTGGGTGAGTTTGAACCACCAACCTCTCAGTTAGCAGTCAAGCGCTTAGTCATTGTGCCGTTAGAGCACTTTATGTTTGTTACATGAAAAAGGTACTTAGAAACCACATCATTATGAGTCCTGCATGACATGTCTGTCGTTGTTAAGTGCCGTCGAGTCCGTTCAGACTCATAGTGACCCTGTATAGGGTTTCCAAGGAACATCTGGCGATGTGTTCCAGTACTTTATCCCACACTGCCACACCAGGGCATACTAAGAATCTGTATTCTATCCCTAAGCATTGGGGAGCCACTGAAAGATTGGGCTTGTTTATATGTTTGAAAGAGAAGCATGGGAAAGGGAAGAGATAAGGATTGTTTTGGAAAAGTTTTTTTAAAAGTGCATATTTCCACTACCCAGAATTTCCTTTAATATTTTGTCTGTTTGCTTCTCTTACGTTTTCCTTAAGCATAAACTAATTTTGTAATACACATGAAGATAATTGTCTAGTAAAAATTAGAACATTAATGCTAAAAATCCTTTTATCTTCCACCTCTACTACCAATTTTTTTCATTTATTCCCTGGTATTTTTGTAAATTCAGTAGCAATTCTTTGAGTCTTTTAAAAATATAGTTTCACTTAAAGTGTATCCTTAGAAAATCTATAGTTACATTGATACTATAATTATTACGGGTTTGGTTTATTTGTTTTTTAATATGTGGATAATATAATTTAAGTACCATTCTGTACCTTGCTTCAAAATGTTTTATAGATTTATCTATTAATTGATAAAAGTCTACTTCATTGAGTTTTATTGGTATAACAACACTCCATTGTATGGATATGTTGTTGTTGTTGTTGTTAAATGCCCTCAAGTGAGTTTCAACTCATAGCTCCCTGTATAGAGTTTCTGAGGAGTGACTGGTGGGTTTGAACCACCGATCTTGAGTTAGCAGCAGTCCAGTGCTGATCCTACAGCTCTGAACCAGGACTCCTGTATGGATATAGTGTGACATATTTATTGCTTCCCCTATTTATGGCTATTTAGAGTTTTTAAATACATTTTTTCATGAATCAGTATGAAATTAACATCTTCAAAAATTTCTTTGAAAATAGATGATTGTTTCCTTAGGGAAGATACCTGGAAATGAAATAATGGGTTAAAGAGATGGCCATTTTTCTATCTTAGTAGATAATACCAAAATTTCCTACAAAATAACCCTAACAAATTGTTCAATTTAGACTTCTACCATCAGTGTATGATAGCACCAATTTCCCCTTGACTCGCCAATACTTTATATTGCGAGACTTTTAATTTTTACAGATTTCATCTACAAAGATTATCATTGTTTATTTGCATTTTTCTTATTGCTAATAAGGTTCATTATGTCTTCATATGTGGTGGTGGTCATGTGCCTTCGAGTACGTTTCAACTCATAGTGACCATAGTGTTTCCCAGCCTGTAAAATAAGGAAGCAGAAAGCCTCATCTTTCTCCCTCAGTGTAACTGGTGGATTCCAACTACTGACCTTGCGGCTAGCAGCCCAACATATAATCCACTACGCCACCAGGGCTCCATGCTTTCATATGTAACAGGACAATATTCTGAGATAATTAAGAGCCTGTTACACTCTAGCCTAGAAACAATACTCATTGGAATCCAACTCAAAATGAACCTATAGGATAGGTTAGAACTGCCCCATAGGATTTCCAAGGCTGCATTTATACCCCCAAATGGAGTCCTGGAGAACTGGTGTGGCACTATGGGGTAATGCTCCAGACTGCAAAGCCGTTTGAACTGCAAGGTCGGCAGTTCAAACTCACCAACTGCTTCTTGGAAACCCTATATACAGAGTCACTATGGGTTGGAATCAACTCAACGGCACTTAATAACAACAATGGAGTCCTGGTGTAGCTCTAAGGGTTAGTGTTCTGGACTGCAAGGTTAGTTTGAACCACAAGGTTGGCAGTTCAAGCTCACCAGCCACTCATCAGAAACCCTATACAGAGTCATTATGAGTAGGAACCGACTCCACAGCACTTAACAACAACAACAACGGAGTCCCGGTATGACACAGTAGGATGAGAACTGGACTGCTACCCACAAGATTGGTGGTTCAAACCCACCAGCGGTTCCTCGGAAACCCTATACAGAGTCACTATGAGTCAGAACCATACGACAGCACTTAACAACAACAATTCTTAAGGCACTGTAGGATAAGCATTGGACTGTTAATCACAAGGTTAGTGGTTCAAACCCACCAGTTGCTCCTTGGAAACCCTATATAGGGTTGCTGTGAGTCAGAACCGATTCAACGGAACTTAACAAAAATAACAACAACAATCATATGTAACTTGAAATGTACAGAGATGAAACAAAAATGCATTGAGAGGAAATTAACTATTAGATGAAAAGTGGAAAGCTAATTGATTTCATATGTAAACATGGTTCAATTATCTACCTCTTAACATGGGAAGACAAAACAAACAATACTTTAAAGAGTTGTTCTCCTCCTGAGTTCTGTCCTCAGTTTCCTTCATACTCTACATAGAATCCACAGGTAAGCAGCAAACATTCAGCAAAGAATATTATTAAAAGGAGTTGTCGGATACAGGAGAATAATTAATAATTTGTCAAGGAATCCCAGGGAAGAGTTTCAAGAAGATGACAATTATGTAATGAAACAAACTTATCTTAGAAAACAATCAACACAATGCCTCAAATTTGCCTCACAGCTTTACTCTATTTTTATTTTATCGAGGTTTTATATATAGATCGAAAAGCTGCCCGTTTTAACCATTTTTATGTGTACAGATCATTAACGTTAATTACATTTACTATGTGGTGCTATATCACCACTCTTCATTTCCATAAGTTTTAAATCTCCTCAAACAAAAATTTAGCACAACTTAAAACAATAACTCCCATTCTCTGCTCCCTGCAGTCCCTGTAGTAGTTGTTGTTGTTGTTGTTAGGTACTGACAAGTCAGTTCCAGCTCATAGAGATCCTACACACAACAGAATAAAACACTATGCAGTCCTGCACCATTCTCACAATTGTTGTTACGCTTGAGCCCATTGCTACTGCCTCTGTGTCAATTCATCCCATTAGGGGTCTTTCTGTTTTTCGCTGACCTTCCACTTTACCAAGCATGATGTCATTCTCCAGGGACTGGTCCCTCCTGATAATATGTCTGAAGTATGAGAGACAAAGCCTCACTATCATGGCCTCTTAGGAGCATTCTGGCTGTACTTCTTCCAATACAGATTTGTTTGTTCTTCTAGCAGACAATGGTACTCCCAATCTTCTTCTCCATGACCATAACTCAAATGCATCAATTTTTCTATGATCTTCTTATTCACTGTCCAACTTTCACATGAAAATGAGGCGACTGAAAATACCACGGTTTGGGTCAGGAGCACCTTAGTCCTCTAACTGAAATATATGCTCTTAAACACTTTGAAGAGGTCTTGTGCCTCAGATTTTCCTGATGCAATATGCCGTTTGCTTCCATGAATACTGATTGCGGATCCAAGCAAGATGAAATATTTGACTTCAATCTTTTCTCCATTTATCATATTTTTTATTGGTCCAGTTGTGGTTTTAATTTCTTTACATTGAGGTGCAATCTATACTGAAGACTATAATCTTCAACATTCATCAGTGAGTATTTTAAGTCCTCGTTGATTTCAGGAAGCAAGATTGTATCATCTGCATACCGCAGGTTGTTACGAGTCTTCATACAGTCCTGAAGCCTCATTCTTCCTATAATCCATCTTCTCAGGTCGTTTGTTCAACACACCTTTCCTGATTTAAAGCCTTTTAGGATCTGTTTGTTCTGTTTGCACAATTGCCTCTTGGTCTATGTACAGATTCCTCATGAGCACAATTAAGTGTTCTGAAATAACCATTCTTAGAAATGTTATCCATGGTTTGTCATGATCCACACAGTGGTTAGTGGTTGTATCCCCTAGCAACCACTAATAAACTTTTGTCTTGGCATTTGCCTAACCTAGATATTGCATATAAGTGGAATCATACAATATGTATCCTTTTCTATCTGATTTATTTCATTCAGCATAAAGTTTTTAAGGTTTATCCATGTCATAATATGCATGCAACATTTTGTCTATACATTCATCTATTTATGGGTATGTGAGTTGTGCTTATCATTTGGCAACTGTGAATAATGCTGCAATGAATTTGAGGGGCATGTATGATAATTCTATGTTTAACTTTTTGAGGGACACTTCAACTATTTTCCATAGTGACTACAACATTTTACATCCCCACAGCAATATATGAGGGTCCCAGCTATTCCACATCTTCAGGAACAATTGTTATTTTCCATTTTTCTAAAAATCACTAACCTAGTGGTGTGAGGTGGGGTCTCATTGTAGTTTGTATGTGTGTTTCCCTAACGAGTGGATGCAGTCCTGGTGTGGTGATGCAGGATAATGCACTGGACCAAAAGATCAGTTTGAAGTGCAAGGTTGGATAGTTCAAGCCCACCAGCCACTCCTCAGAAACCCTATACAGGGTTGCTATGAGTTGGAAGTGACTAGAAGGCACTTAAGAACACCAACAGTGGCTGAATGGAATATAACAACAATAACTAACAATATTGAGCATCTTTTCATGTGCTTATTTAGAAATTTGTATATCTTCTTTGGAGATTTAAAAGTCTATTCAAGACTTCCGGAAAAAGATGGCGGATCAGGTGGAAGTGTAATGAAGAGCTCTGTCGAAAAAAACACAGAATACAGGACCAAGAAGGCTCAGGGAATGGTCCCAGTACTCTGAAATACATATAAAGAAATATTTAGAAGGTTGGAAGACTTACAGCTGGGGAATTTGTGGCAGAAGCAAGAAATCCATTGCTTTCTGGTTCAGGACACTCAGCTGCTCGAGGAGCCGCCATGTTGTGTGAAGCCAAGCGGGGAAAGGATCAGAGCAGCCACGGACGACTAACAGAGCCACAGAGATATAGGTGTGGACATTCTTTTTTTCCTTTTTGGTATTTTTTCGTTGGTCCCTTGCTGTCTGCGTACCTCCATTCTGGTAACTATAGGGGTGCCTGAGCTAGTGGATACTCCAGC
>NW_006408701.1:6115333-6142884 GCF_000296735.1 Chrysochloris asiatica
CACAATAAAACATTTAAGAAAAAAAAAAAGTCTATTAAAATATTTTCCCTTTTTAAATAATTTTATTGTCTTTTTATTGTTAAGCTGCTGGTGTTGTTAAGTGACATTGAGTAGGTTCTGACTCGTAGCAACCCTTTATAGAGTTTCTGAGGAGCGGATGGTAGATTTGAACCACCACCTTGCGGTTCAAACCAAACTTACTGTGCTTATCCATTGTTGTTGTTAGGTGCCATCAAGTCAGTACTGACTCATAGTGACCCTATGCACAACAGTGGTCCCAATTTACCACAGGATTCCATTCCAATGGCTCTGTCATAAGTCGGTTCTCACTTGAGTCAAAAATTTTTTAATTTTCATTTTAATTGCCTTTTAAGATCAGGAAGCGACTTGACAGCATTTAACAATAACAACATCTTAACAATTCCAAAATGTATTTATCTTTGTGGGTTGAGAATATTAGTTACAAATTTGCAAATATATTTTAGTATTATCTGTAGTCCATATAACTAACAATAAGGTACACAAAACAAAAACAGATGATCGTGAATGCAGTTCCTCCTAACAAATACATCATAAATCAGGAATTACCTGTATTCTGGATGCTAAATTATCCAATTGTTGTTGCTGTTAAATCTGTCGAGTCAGTTCCAATCCATAGTGGCCAGTTTATGATGAGTTTGAACTGCCAACTTAGTGATTCAAACCGACTTTGCAAAGTCCAGTGCCACACCAGGACTCCAAATATTTTCTCTAATTTTGTAAGTTGTAACTTCACTTTCTTTATAGACTTTGATGAATAAATCTTTCTAAACTTTCTTTTTTCCTTCCTTTACTTTTTAATTGCCACCCATTTACACCAGTTAACAAGTATCTCCACTATCCAATGAATAATTCTCCCTTCACTCCCACACCTGGTAACCATCATAGAAAGTTTGCTATAGAATGCTAACCTTTTCTAGATTTTTTCCAGGAGTGGTCTCACAGTATCTGTCCCTTTGCAACCAATTAATTTCGCTCAGCATAATGTCCTTCACTTTCCTCCATGTTATGCCATGTTTGCAGATTCACGTTTATTCTTCAATATTACAATATTCCACTGTGTGTGTGTGTGTGTGTACCAGAGTTTGTTCAACCATTCCTCTGCTGATGGACATCTAGGCTGTCTCCATCTTTTGCTATTGTTAACAATGCTGTTACACATATGTGTAAATATCTATTTGTATCATAGCTCTTATTTTTTGAGCATATATTAAGAAGGAGTTCTGGCATTGCAGGATAATACGCTGGACCACAAGGTTGCTTTGAACCACAAGGTCATTGGTTTAAAATCACCAGACACTCCTCAGAAACCCTACACAGGGTCACTATGAGTCAAAACTAACTCGATGACACTTAACAACAACAACACATCAAGTGTAGAGATGGGCCCTGTGGTATTTCTAATCCAACCTTCTGAGAAAGTGCCATACTGTTTTCCACAGAGGTTGCCAATTTTATAGTCCCATCAACAGTGGAGGAGGGTCCCATATATTCTCCACACTCTCTCCAGCATTTCTTGTTTCTTTGTTTGTTTGGTTGGTTGGTTTTAACTTTGCTATTAATGCTGCGATAAGATGATATCTGATTGCTGTTTTTATTTGCATCTAGGAAGAAATCCAACTGATTTTTTATATGTTGATCTTGTACCCTGCCACTTTTCTGAATCTTTCAATGAGTTCCAATCATTTTCTTGCTGAGTCTTTGGGATTTTCTAAGTATAGGATCAGAGCATTCACAAATAGAAAGAGTTGTACTTCTCTGCAATGTTGGATGCTTTCAATTGCCCTTTCTTGTCTTATAACTCTGACTAGGATTTCCAGCACAAAATTGATTGAATAGGAATGATGATAAAGGACATCCTTGTCTGATTCCTGTTCACACGGTTTCAATTTCTCTCCGCTGATACTGACGTTGGCTGTTGGTTTTGTATATATGCCCTTAATTATGTTGAGAAATGTTCCTTCTAGTCCTGTTTTACTGAGTGTTTTTATAAAAAATGGGTGTTGGATTTTGTCAAATGCTTTTTCTGCATCAATTGATACGATCATGTGGGATTTCTTTTTCCTTGATTTTTATTTATGTGGTGGATTACATTGTTTGTTTGGTTGGTTTTGATATTGAAATAGCCCTGCAAGTCTGGTATGAGTTCAACTTGGTCGTGATGTATTATTTTTTGGTATGTTGTTGGATTCTGTTGGCTATGATTTTGTTGAAAAATTTTGCACCTATGTTCATGGGGGATATTGGTCTATGATTTTCTATTTTAGTCATGTCTTTATCTGGTTTGGATATCTGGGTTATGCTTGCTTCATAAAAAATGAATTTGAGAGCTGTCTGTCCTTTTCTATATTCTGGAATAATCTGAGTAGAACTGATGTAAGCTCTTCTCTGCATGTTTGGTAGAATTTACCAATAAAACCATCTGGACATTGGCTTTTTTGTTGTTGAGAGTTTTTTAATGACTTGATGAATTTCTTCTCTTGTTATGTCTGTTCAAATTTTCTACTTCAGTCTGTGTTAGTTTAGGTATGTCATGTGTTGCTAGAAATTTGTCCATTTCCTCTAGGTTTTTTTAATTTGAGGAGCACAATTCTTCATAGTGTTCTGTTATTTTATTTCCATTGGTTCTGTTGTGATATTGCCCATGTCATTTCTTAATCCTGTTGCACCTATCTCCTCCTTCTTATCTTTTATTAGATTTGCCAATGGTTTGTCTATTTTATTAATCGTTTCATAGAACTAACTTCTTGTCTTGTTGATTCTATTGTTTTTCTGTTTTCTATTTCATTTCTTTCTGCTCTAACCTTTATTATTTCTTTTCTTTGGATGACTGTAGACTTACTTTGCTGCCTTAATTGTTGGAGATGTTGGGTTAAGGTGTTGATTTTGGTTTTCTCGCTTTATAGATGTTTTTGTTTATTGCTATAAATTGTCTTCTGGGCACTGCTTTAGTTGTGTTCCAAAAGCTTTGGTATGAAATGTTTTCATCTTTGTTTAATTCAAGGAATTTTTTTATTTCAATTTTGATTTATTACTCAGTAGCTTTTAAGCAGGGTGTTATTCAACTTCCGTGTATTTTATTTTGTATCTTTGGTCTTCCTATTGATGATTTCTAATTTTATAGCATTGTGATCTAAGAAGAAGCTTTGAAGTATTTTGATGTTTTTAAGTTGATTGAGGTTTGCTTTGTTGCCTAATATATGGTCTGTTCTGGAGAATGTTCTAGGTGTACTGGAAAAGAATGTATATTGTGCTTTTGTTAGGTTTTGTTGTTGTTGTTAAGTGCCGTCGAGTCGGTTCCAACCCATAGCGACCCTGTACAGGGTTTCCGAGGGTGTAAATCCTTACGGGAGTAGAAAGCCTCATCTTTCTCCCGCGGAGCGGCTGGTAGTTTTGAACCGCTGACCTTAAGGTTCGCAGCCCAATTCGTAACCACTACGCTACCAGAGCTCCTAGGTTTAGAGCTCTGTATATATCTATGAGGTCAAGTTGGTTGATTATGTTATTTAGTTCTTCTGTGCCTTTATTGAGTTCTTTCTAATTGTTTTGACCTTCAGTGATAGTCATGTATTAAAATCTCCACTATTACTGTAGAGTTGTCTAAGTCTTCATATTAAAGTTTGATTTATGTATTTTGAGGCTGTTTCATTGTAAGTATAGATATTTATTATGGTTATGTGTTCTTGTTCAAGGGAATTTCAACCATAATATAGTGTCCTTCTTTGTCTTATATGCTAGCTTTTACCTTAAAGTCTATTTTATCAGAGATTCATATTGTTACTTCTTCCTTTTGACTAATGTTTGCTTGGTATGTTGTTGTTGTTGTTGTGAAATGCCATCAAGTCGGTTCCAACCCATAGCGACCCTATATATACATTAACATTTTTTTTTTTCATTCTTCGATTTTCAGTCTATTTTTTGTCTTTGTTTGTAAGGTGAGTTTCTTATAGACATCATATCGAAGGATCTGTTTTGTTATTCATTCTGCTACTCTTCATCTCTTGACTAGTGCATTTAATCCATTTACATTCAGTGTAATAATCAACAGCTATGAATGTCATTTTATTGTGTATTTTTTGTGGTGCTGCTGGTTTCTCTGTTCCACATAACTTCCTGCCAAGTGAGTTCATTTCATTTGTGGGCTTTCTTTTCATTTTTGTTTTGTTAATGTTTATTAAGTCTTTCTGATTTTCCTCTTTTTTATTTTGATGTGAAGGCATATTAATTTTTTTAGGTTACCCTGTAATTTATTTTCTTCCTCAGTTTAAAACAGTCTATTTTATGTTGAAATTTACTTGATTGACTTCCTTGTCTTTTAGAAGTTCTGTAATACACTGTTTCCTCCCTTTGCTTTGCAGTTTTCATCACTATAAAATGATATCTCTGATTCCCCATTTTCACTCTTGCGGGTCTGTTTCACTGTAAATACTTCTATATCTTAATTGAGTTTTGGGTGGTGGTGTCATGTTTGTTAATTTCAAGTTGTTGGCTGCTAATGTTGGTTCTCTGTTTGAAGAACACCCTTTAGTATTTTTTGTTAAGTTGGTCTGCTTATCACAAATTCTTTTTATCAGTGTATCTGTAAATGTCCTTATTTCAATATTGTATTTAAGGGACAGCTTTGCTGGGCACATGATTCTTAGTTGGCAACTTTTTCTTTCAGAGTTTTGTACGTGTCATTCCAGTGTCTTCTTGCCTGCATGGTTTCTGCTGAGAAATCAGAGCTTAGTCTTATTGGTTCCCATTTATAAATATCTTCTCATTGTTCCCAAGCTGCTTTCAGGAGTCTTTGCTTGTTTTTTGTTCTGGCAAGTTTGATTATGATATGTCTCAGAGTTTTTCTTTTGAGTCTATCCTGTTTGGTTTTCTTTTGGCTTCTTGAACATGTTCCTTCTTATCATTCTTGATGTTGGAGAAGTTTCTTTCCAACAGCTCTTCAATAATTTTCTCTGTGGATTTTATTATCTCATCCTGTTCTGGAATTCTGATCACCCATAATTTATTCCTTTTTATGGTCTCCCACATAAATTTTAGACTTTCTTCAGCTATTTTCCATCTTTTCTCTGATTGTTCTAGTGTGGAAAGATTTAACCTCAAGCTCACTAATTCGGACTTCCATTGATTCAAATGTACAACTTTACCATTTCAATATATAGTCAACTTCTGATATCTTAGAATTAATCTTCTGAATTTATTTTTGTAGATTTTGCATTGTTTCAGATTTTCATTTATTTTGTCTGGTTGTTCTTGTAGTGCTTTACTGATTTCTTCTAAACTTTTTTCTGTGTTCTCCTTGCTTTCCTCAATCTTTCTCTCAATCTGTTGAACATATCTAAATATCACTTTTCTGAACTCTTTCTCAGGTAGTTCCATTAACTTCTCTTCCTCAGCAACGTTTTCTGACTCTGAATCATGGACATTTGTTTGAGTCACTCTCTCTTGTTTCTTCAGGTGAACTGAAATTGTCTGCTGTCTCTGAGACATTGTGTGTCATTTTGTTGGTAGTTAATTGATTGTATGTTGGTGTATTCTTGTGTTTGCACCAACTTCCTCATGATGGATGTAATTAAAGAATAGAAGCATGTGCCCAGTTCTCCCTTCTGTATTTGTGCAGCTCCGTTTAGGGTGAGTTCAGCTGATTTTGGCTGCTAGTCACTTGGTCTAGGAGCTAGTATTGACTCCTGCCCAGTGGGTGGAGCTGAAGATGATACAGTTGTGTCTGGGCTGTGTGGCAAGAATTGTATCTCCTTTCTCGTGAGGCACAAAGAGAAACACACACATGCACAAGAAACTAAAACAAAATAAACATGCAAACTGTAGTGAAAATAAAAAATAATAAAGAAGAAAAAACAGGGAGGGGGGACCAGCAGCAACAAGAAAAAAACAATGTAATACCTAAGAAGAGAAAAGAGGGACACTAAAACAGAGTTATAGAAGATAAAAATTTTAAAAATAAATAACTAAACAAAATCATAGAAAGAGAAGGTGAAAAGAGAAAGGAACTAGAGGGTAGTAAGGAAAGATAAAGAAAAAAGGTAGGAAGAACAGGAAGAGGTAGAAAGAGAGAAACAAGAAAAGAAAAATGAAAGCAGAGATAAAAGATTTTAAAAAGGAAGGGAAGGGAGAGAGAAGAAGATGGGGAAGAAATAATAGTCAACAAAAACAATGAAATTAAGAAAAAAAAGAAGCCAGTGCAGGTGCTGGACCCAGAGAGAAGAAAATTGAGGGGAGGGGGAGCTCCTGTTAATTAAGGACATTAGGAGGTGGTTGGGAGAAGGATGAGAAGGCAGTGTCCCCAGTCCTAAATGGAATCCCTATAGTCCCAGGTGCTGTCCGTCTGAAGCAACGGATCACCAGGAGCTAGGCCAATTCCAGGCCAATCAGGCAGCTCTGCAGGCTCTGTAGATCTAAAACAAAGCCCACTCAAATCCAGGCACTAAGGTGGCATTGTGGGCACCAACCTCACTCTGACGCACCCACCTCACAGCTGTGAACTCCTGGGTAACAGGAAGCTGCACTGGAAGTGGATGAGAGTGGGAGTTGGCCACTCCACCACTCACCAGGAGAGAATGGGAAAGAAGAAAGAAGCACACCCTTAGCGTTGTCATTCCCTGGCATGAATCTACACTGCCAAGGCTCATCAGTCTCTGAAGCTGCCTACAAATTCAAATCTTGCCTCACTATATCCAGCTGGGAGACTTTTCACCAGTCTGTCTCCCTCCTTCACTTCTCCCACTTAACCTCTCCTCCCAGTTGTTGTTGTTATGTGCCATGGAATCAGTTCCAACTCATAGCAACCCTGTACAGGGTTTCCGAGGCTGTAAATCTTTACTGGACAGAAAGCTTCATCTTTCTCTCGCTGAACAGCTGGTAGTTTCAAACTGCTGACCTTGTGGTTCTCAGCCCAATTCGTAACCACTACGCTACCAGAGCTCCTTCCAGTAAGGCTCCCAAAATTGACAGAATACCAACTGAGATGTTCCAACAAACAGAAGCAACTCTAGGAGCACGTATTCATCTATGCCAAGAAGTTTGGAAGATGGCTATCTGGGTCACTAACTTGAAGAGATCCATATTTGTGCCCATTCCAAAGAAAGGTTACACAATGGAATGCAGAAATTGTTGAATATTATAAATATCACACACAAGGAAAAGTTTTTTAAAGATAATTTTAAAATGGTTGCAGCAGCAGACAGGCAACTGTCAGAAACTCAAGCCAGATTTAGAAGAGGATGTGTAATGAGGAGTATCATTGCTAACATCAGATAGATCGTGGAAGAAAGCAGAGAATACCATAAAGATGTTTACTACTGTTTTATAGGCTATGCAAAGACATTCAATTTTATAACTCATAACAGACTCTGGATAACATTTCAAAGAATGGGAATGCCTAAAACACAATAATGCTCATGAGGAACCTGAACTTAGGAAGCCATTCTCACTGCTAAGGAGCATTCTAAGGCTGAACTTCTCCAAAGACAGATCTGTTTGTTCTTTTGGAAGTCCAGGTTATTTTTTTTTAAAACTGTTTTATTGTGAATTGTGTGATAGTTTACATGGGAGAACACTAGCTTTACATTCATCCTATCGTATATCGTTACATTGCCATGGCTACAATCCCATCCATGCATCATCAACCAACCAAAGGGTATACCCTGCAAGCCTGCCCCCCTTGGTCGTCAGTACACAGCCCCTCTCCCAGGGTACTTTTAATAGTTTGCCAACACCATAATCCAAATACATCAATTCTTCCATGTTCTTCCTTATTCATTGTCCAACTTTCACATACATATGAGGCTATTGAAAATACCATGGCTTGAGCTAGGCACACCATAGTCTTCAAACTGACATCTTTGCTCTTGAATACTTTGAAGTGGTCTTGTGCAGCAGATTTGCCTACTCCAATACATTGTTTTATTTCTTGACTGCTGCTTCCATGAGCATTGATTGTGGATCCATGCAAAATTAAGTCTTTAACAACTACAATCTTTTTTCCATTTCAGGATGGCCAAACTTCATCTCTCATAGTTTGGACATATTGTCAGGATAGAACAGTCACTGGAGAAGGATATCATGTTTGGTAAGGTGGAGGGTCAGAGAAAATGAGGAAGAACCCCAGCGAGGTGGATTGGCAAAATGGCAGCATCGATGGGCTCAAGCGTGGCAACAATTGTGAGGTTGACTCAGGATCGGGCAGTGTTTCATTCTGTTGTGCAGAATGACTATAAGTCTGTACCGACTCGATAGCACCTAACAACAGCAACAACATTTATTGTGGACTTCTGGTGTGGCACTGTAGGTTAAGTACTAGTTCAGATCCACCAGCTTCTCCTCAGAAAGCCTGTACAGGGTCGTTACGATGCAAACCAACTTGACAGCACTTACTAACGACAGCATTTATTAGTCCAGTTATAAAGATTTTCATTTTCTTTACATTGAGGTGTAATCCATACTGAAGGCTATGACCTTTGATCATCAGTATTTTAAATTCTCATGACTTTAGCAAGCAATGTTGTGTCATCTGCATATCACAGGTTGTTAATGAATCTTCATCCAATCCTAATACCAAGTTCTTCTTCATACAATCCAGATTTTTTAATTATTTTCTCACCATACAAACTGAAAAAAGTATGGCGAAAGAATACAACCCTGGCACACACCTTTCCTGATCTTAAACCATTTTGCATTCCTTTATTCTGTTCTAATGACTATGTATTGCTATTGTTATGTTCTAATGCCTCTTGATCTATGTACAGGTTCCTCATGAGCACAATTAAGTGTTCAGGAATATCCATTCTTCCATAGTTTGTTATGATTCACACAGTCGAATGTCTTTACATAGTCAGTGTTCTCTGCTTTCAGCCAAGATCCATCTGACGTCATTCCATGGCCTCTTCTGAATTTACCTAGAATTTCCGGCAGCTCCCTGCTGATGTACTGCTCCAGTTATTTTTTAAATTACCTTCAGAAAAATTTTACCCACATGTGTTATTAATGACATTATTTGAAGATTTTCGCATTCCATTGGGTCATCTTTATTTGGAAAGGTCACCAATATGGATTTCTTCTTATCAATTGGCCATATAGCAGGGAAAGGCCTCCTAATTTCTGATTTTAATGAGAATGATTTTAATTTCTCACAATTACTTAGGTATTCACTAGAGAAAACTTTTATAATTTTATGTAAATATATTTATATTTCTAGACTTCTGGTATGGAACTGTACGATTAGCACTGGACTACTAACCACAAGGTGAGAAGTTCAAATTCACCAGCCATTCCTCAGAAACCCTATGCAAGGTTGCTGTGAGTCAGAAGTGACTTGACAGTACTTAACAACAGCTACATACTTTTATTCTAGCTAAGAGTTTGTCTTTTTTGTTTCTTTGCTTTACTTCAGAAACAGACCTAAGATTTTAATTGGCTATCTTTTTAATACTTCTTTAAATAATCGTGATCCATTTTATTAATAGATTTTTTTACTTCTGAAGCATCGATGTTTTGCATAGATAGATACAACCTCTTCATTCACAGTGCGTTATTGCCAAAAAAATGACACTAGAAATCATTTGGGATTTTTCCATATGTACAAAAGTAAGTCAGAAAGTTTTACTACAAAATCATACAAACCTTTATTAAACAAAATTAACACAATATGAAGCTATTGTTTCTTGACATATTCTCCATTTAGGTCTATGTCTCCTAAAGACATTGTTTATATGAGTAAACTTCGGACATATTGTCAGGCGGGACCAGTCGCTGGAGAAAGATATCATGTTTGGTAAGGTGGAATGTCAGAGAAAATGAGGAAGACCCCTAGCGAGATGGACTGGCAAAGTGGTAGCATCAATGGGCTCAAACGTGGTAACAATTGTAAGGTTGGCTCAGGATGGTGGCTATGAGTTGAAACCGACTCCATGACACCTAACAACAACAACAACCCTTTCCCCGATGAATTCTGCATTCTTTCATTTGTTGTTGTTGTTGTTGTTAAGTGCCATTGAGTCAGTTACAACCAATAACAACCCTGTATAGGGTTTCCGAGGAGCAGCTGGTGAGCTTGAACCGCTGACCTTGTAGTTCAAACTTACTTTGTAATGCAGCGCATTAACCCACAGCACCACACCAGGACTACCATTTACACCATTTTGAAATGGCACTTTTGACATCCTGGAGGGACTCAAATCGTGTTCTTTTAAAATGTTCTTTGAGTTTGGAGAACAAAAATGAGTCTGAAGGGGAAAGATCAGGACTATAGGGAGGATGAGACAGTGTTTCCCAATAAAATTCTCCTCAGACAGTCCTCGTTACCCTGAAGGAATGAACAGCAGGGACATTTTTGTGATTGGGATGGAAGAAAAATCTCAGGACAAGTTTCCTGGGCTCTTTCATATCAATGCAATTTTTAGTTTTCTAAACACTTCATAATAAACCCCCATGGTTATTCTGTGTCCTTTGAGCAAATCTACCAAAATTCTCCTGTTGTGATCTCCCCAAACTGTCACCATAACCTTATGAGCTGACCTCTCTGCCTTGAATTTACTTGGTCCAGTAGATCCCTTCAGAAGCCGTGGGTTTGATTGCACTCGTTTTTGAAGTCGCCCTAAGGAGACTCAAACAAACGTATTATTGAGAGAACTTGTCTGCAGCCATCCACTGATCACAAAGACAAATTTAAACACATTTTGTTTGGAATAAATCCCATGCATGTATGAACTGGAACCCTACAGTTGTTGCAGTTAAGTGCTGTGGAGTTAGTTCCGACTCACAGTGACCCTGTCTAAGGCTTCCGAGGAGTGACTGGTGGGTTTGAACTGTTAGCCTTGCAGTTCAAAGTGGCCTTGAATTCCAGTGCATTACCCTGCAGCGCCACAGCAGAACTTCTATTAACAGTACTTTTTCATTTACCCTCATATTCATACATAAGATTAGTATACTGTTGCTTTTGTTGTGATATCTTTGTCAAATTTTGCTAATAGGATTATGCTAATTTTTAAGTGTAAATTTAGAAGGTTTTAAACTTGTATTTAACCCTGAAGCCATTTATTTAGGATGTAGATATTATCTTTTCCATGGAAATGCTGAGGGAGCCTTTTATCAACTTGATTACTTGAATGCTTTTCAGTAAGTTCAATGTATTATTGGTTTGATTAAATTTTTCAATTTTATTGAGTCAGCATTGAGTCATTAGATTGTCTTCAAAAATCATCAGTTTCATCGATCTTTTAAAACTTTCAATTATTTTTAATAACCTCATACTTAATTTCATTTATATCCCAATGCTAATTCCTAATTTAAGCAATTTCTCTCTCCTTTTTGTTTCCCTCTTGTTTTGAAAGACTCAAGCTTTGTCCTTTTTAGTGTGTGTGTGTTTGTCTACATGGAAATGTTTTTTGTATTTTTAAATCAATCCTACAGCATTTCTACTTTCTAATAATTTCCAACTTTATCTTTATAAAGACCTTTCTCTTGCACTCCATAGACTTATTTTGTTATTGCTGTTTTTATTTCATGATTTGAGTACTTAATTCATTTGTTTTCTTTCAGCATTTTTAAATGTTGTAATCTGTAATTGCAAGTACGATTTTCTCTTTAGCGTGAGAGCTCTATTGAAGTGAGTAGCTTTCATTTCTAAAATGGTGGATATTAGATGCATAAAAGAGAGGTATGTGTTGGATCATTTATTACATGGGGAACAAAGAATGTGGCCAATATAATGTCTCTTTCTTGGAATATAGAGTTTTATTTAGGACTTATTATATTATCTGTTTTGTAAATGTCTCACAAACATTTAAAAACAAGATTGATTCTATGGAGCATATCAATTATATTTACTGCATTTTATTATAGCATGTTACTATGCTATTAAAGGAGCTCTGGTAGCATAGTGGTTACGATTCGGACTGCGAACCGCAAGTCCAGCAGTTCGAAACTACCAGCTATTCCGCGGGAGAAATATGAGGCATTCTGCTCCCATAAAGATTTACAGCCTCGGAAACCCTATACAGGGTCGCTATGGGTTGGAACCGAGTCGAAGACACTTAACAACAACAGCTATGCTTTTATGCATTATATTGAAGCATCTCAATTCTAATATAATAATCATAACTTCTTTGTTCAACTATCTTCAATATGCACCTAGCATAACTAAGAAACTCAATATTTTAGGCATCAGTTAGTAGTTATTGTAGTTATCTAGTGCTGCTATAACAGAAATACAAGTGGATGGTTTTAACAACCAGAAATGTATTCTCTCGCAGTTTAGGAGGCTAGAAGTCCAAATTCAGAGTGCTAGCTCTTGGGGAAGCCTTTCTCTTTGTAGGCTCTGAGGAAACGTCCTTGTCTCCTTTCAGCATCAGTAGGCCCAGTATTCCTTGGGAATCTCCATACATCTCCATGTCATCAGTCTTGCCCAGGATCTAGGAGCTTCATAGTGAAGCTATGAAGTCCCTACAAGCTCAGTTCACTTCTCTCTGCTTTTTCATATTAAAAGAGCTTGACTCAAGATGCAGCCTGATCCTGTAGGTTGCATCTGACTTCCTTAACATCATAAAGGTGAGGATTTATAATATAAGTACAAGATAATTACATCACACCAGGGATGGTCTCCTCAAATCATATCATGGGATTGGTTGTATTCTATTAGATCTCATCATGGAGGTGGTAACTATGTTTTCACTCCTAAACCACTGAGAATCCTGGTACAGGATTGTTGACACAAAATCTTAACTATCACAGTAATCAAAGTTGTATAAGCACAAAGAGCCACAGATAAATATGGTTGCTGTAACATTTGCTTATTATAACCCAAGTGCCAAGAATAGGGAACTGATAAAATATGAAACATTCATATTGGCTGGTTGAATAAACCACAGAATTTCCATACTGACTAGCTAACTGAACTATAGCGTATGTATCCTACATTGGGTTTAAGAAGAATCAGGTTGATCTATGTGGCATCTTGGAGTCCTGATGTGGTGCTGTGGGTTAATGTGCTGGACTGCAAAGTCATTTTGAACTGTAAGGTCATTGGTTCAAGCTCACCAGCTGCTCCTCAGAAACCCTATACAGGGTTGCTATGGGTCAGATCCAACTCGACGGAACTTAGCAACAATGACAACTGTGGCGTCTTGGTGTGGCTCTATAGAATAAGCACTATACTGCTAAGCACAAGGTGGGTGATTCAAACCCAACAGCCACTCCTAGGAAACCCTATACAAGGTCACTATGACTCAGAACCAATCTGACAGCACTCAGCAACACTGGTGTGGCGATGTGGGTTAATGCACTGGACTTCAAAGTCGGCAGTTCAAGCTCACCAGCTGCTCCTTGGAAATCCTATACAGGGCCCCTAGGGGTCGAAACTGACTCGACGGCACTTAACAGCACAACAGCAACAGCACTGTACTAACAGAAATAGCTACAAGATATAACTGAGAAAAAAAAGTAATTTTTTAAACTCTATAATACATTGTTGGAGTCCTGGTGTTGTGCTGTGGGTTAATGCACTAGACTGAAAGGTCGCTTTGAACCGTAAGGTCGGCGGTTCAAGCTCACCCTATAGTCAGGGTTGCTATGAGTTGGTACCGACTCAACGGCACTCAACAACAGCAATATCCATTGTTGATGTTGTTGTTAAGTGCTGTCAAGTCGGTTCTCACTCGTCGCAACACTGGATATAACCCTGGTTTCCTAAGGACCGACTGGTGAGTTTGAACCACCAACCTTGCGGTTCAAGCCGACCTTGTGGTTCATTGCTTGTCCTACAGTGCCACACCACGATGACATTGTGATGCCTTTTATATATACACACATAAATATTTGTTATTGTTAAGTACCATGGAGTTGGTCCCGACTCATAATGACCCTGCACAGGGTTTCTGAGCCTGCAAATCTTTACGGGAGCACAAAGCCTCATCTTTCTCCCTTGGAACTGCTGGTAGTTTCGAATTGCTGACACATAAACATAGAATAGTGCATATTTCCTACGGCAATGCATAGAAATATTTGGAGTCTTGGTGTGGCGCTGTGGGCTAATGCATCAGATTGCAAAGTCATTTGAACTTCAAAGTCGGTGGTTCAAGCTCACTAGCTGCTCCCTGGAAACCCTACACAGGGTCACAAAGGGTTGGAATTGACTTGACGGCACTTCACAACAACAACAACTCAACACACTGATAAAAGTTTTCATCACTGGAGAGGGTGAAATGGAAAGAATTGTAGTGTTAGAAGTAGTATTTGATTTGGCATTATTTGTGTGATTAAAAATCAATTTTCATGTTTAAACAATAGTAGTGGTTACAAGTCGGGCTGTTAATCTCAAAATCAGCAGTTCGAAATTACCAGAGGTTCCACGGGAGAAAAATGAGGTTTTCTGCTCCGGTAAAGATCTACAGCCTTGAAAACCCTGCATAGGGTCACTATGAGTGGGAAGCGACTCCACGGCATACCACCACCAGCACACCAAACAACAGTACCTACCCTGATCAATAAATATTTTAAATGCCATTCACAGTTAAATACATTCAGATTAGTATAAGATTTTTTGTTTACAAAGTGGGAAAGTTTTGTGAGAGTGAATGATTCGCAGGCACTTTTAATACCTTGCTGGGAGAATGGAAATTGATATAATTTTTCTCTTCTGATTATATCAATTATAATCATCACAGAATTTGACTCGACAATTCCACTTCAGGAATTACCTTAAGGAAGAAAATTATAAATGTGCACAGAGATTTATTTACTTAGACATTTTTTGCAACGTTTTAATAGCAAAATTTAGAAACCACCAAATGTCTAAAATGGTGGGTTAATTAAACAAGTTATAATACATTCATATAATAGAGCTATATATAGCCATGAAAAAAAAATGTTTCTGAAAACTTTTTAACAGCATGGCAAATTTTCCATGATTCATTAAGTGAAAAGTACATTACAAAATCGTACATATAATATCATTCTAATTTCATTTAAGAGAAAGACTAGTGTTAATACTGGTTATATTTAGAATTATGTAATACTTTTATTTTATTTCTATTTGCTCTTCTGTGTTTTCCAAATTATTCAAAATGAACATTTATTAACTCTCCAATGAAAACAAACATGTTCGTTCTAAATATTAAGTTCATCTTAGAAGAACAACATCAAAAAGTCTTGAAAATATTCATACACTTTGACCTAACAATTCAACATCTAAGAATACGTCCCAGTCATAATTTAGGCCCAGTTTATCTTATCAGACATATCTAGAGTGATTTATGTAGAAAGTTGATCATTACAACATAAATTATGAAAGAGAAATATAAATGCTTAATGTCTAAGAATACAGTATTAGTTAAATGTATTGTGATTTATTATTTTGATAAATTCCAAGCAACCTTTAAAAGTCATGTTGTAGAAAATACTTAATGTAATATAAAAATATTCTCATGTTATTAATTGAAAATGAGGTTGTGAACAATATAGAGAGAATAAAACCATTACTGTAAAAACAAAAAGCTTTACATTTAATAAAGTTAGGTAGCTAATTGCATAAATGTGGAGTGCTTACAGGCGGAAATAACATTGAATTTAGAACAGAAGATTAAAATCCACATAATAAAGCACATTATAGCATTTGCCAAATTAGATGATGTTTTGCAAATTATTCTCCATCTATCTCTAAGTGTTGCTCCTCAGAGAAAACTACTGGAAGTTTTCTTGTCTGTCTTTTCAGAGGCTTTAAGGTCAAGGGCTGAGGGCAGCATCCCTGAGAAGGTTTAGTATATAAAGGAGTTGCTTGCCACAGAGTCAGGATTTCAGAGAGGAAATTAGAAATTTTTGGCATGAGGTAAACAACGGAAACTAGAGTGAAAAGCACAGGATGATGAGAAGTGAATATTTACATTAGAGACAATGGTAGATGATGACAAGGATGGTACTCGTGGTGGGGCTTAGTCCTCTAACTTTTAAATCTCAGTGATAAGGCAGACGTCTCAGAGACCCAATGAGGCTGTATATTATTAATTTTGAAAAGCATTCAAATGGAATGTTGCAAAGTTCTGAGGATTTGTCCTCATGATTAGATGCCAGGCAGGATCAGCTTAGCTCCATGAGATGATGATTTTAATGGTAGCCTTGGTGGTGCTACGGTTGGCGGTTCAAACCTACCAACTGGTCCATGGGAGAAAGACAAGCTGTCTGCTCCTTCAATGATTTACAGTCTCAGAAAACCGATGTAGGGTCACTATGAATTAGAATCAACTCCATGGTGGTCAGTTCTTAGTACATAAGAGGCCTCAGTTCTAACCTGCTAGAACTGTGGAATCATTATTGTTGTTGTTGTTGTTGTTAAGTGTTGTCGAGTCCGTTGGAACTCATAGTGACCCTGTGTAGGGTTTTCAAGCAGCAGCTGGTGAGTTTGAACTGCCGACCTTGTGGTTGGCAGTCTAGTGCTGGTACTACGGTACTACAACAGAACACTTAAAAAAGGGACTAAGGATATGATATTGAAGTATAGGAAGAGTATCATGTCTCAAAAGACAAGGAAAACATTTTCAAGGAAAAAGTGATCAACTCTGTCAAAAGCTACAGAATTTGAGTGCAATTTAGGCTAAACGTCATTGGAATAATGAAAGCAAAACTGCTCAGTAATACTTTTTAAAGTTCAGATCTCTAAAGTAAAAGACATTGCATCTATAAATCGACTAAAATGGTGAATTCCCAACATACTAAAGGTCAAAAGCTATGGCATGCATTATTTTTATGGTTATCCTATCTTCTGGGACCAAAAGAAGAAATAGAAATTCTCCTCTTTTCTAGAAGTTTGAAATGATCTGTATTTTTAAATGTTCTTAGTTTTTGTTTTGTTTTGTGTGTTTTTTTTTTCACTGAAATTCAAACAAATAAAAATCATGCACTAACAAGGTTGAATTTTCCCATCTTGCAAGCAAAACCTTTGCCTGGAATTTTGCTTTGGCAAGCCATGAAGTCTTGTTTTTTCCCCCTCAGAGGCCTTAGTCCCCTTTCTGAATAAGAGAGGGTCACTCTGAATATATTCCTTCCATGATCATTAATTTTCTCTTAAGCCAACTGTATGCTCTCTGTCAGAGGCCTCCACATTTCCATCCAAAGAAATTATAAACACATTTTAGGGGCAAAGCAGATGTTGTTGTGCATAAATGCAGATGTTACTTTAAATCTGTGTGTTGTAATAATAACAGCTTTCATTTGCATTCTTAAATTATGGGTTACAATTATTGAAAGTTCCATCAGAAACTACTTAATTCCTTTTATCGCACCCATTTACTTCAGCTGTTAATTTTACTATAGCTCATCAAATGCTGCGATTTGGACTGACAGACTTTTTGATATAAAAAAACAAACACGATAGCTCTTTCATCTTTAACTAACAAAGTTTAGTGTCAACTGCACAAAGATATTATATCCAGAATTGTATTATTAAGAAAGCAAATTAGTCTTTCCAAAGAGATCAATCTCCAGTCTTTTCATTACTTCAGTATGTTTTTAGCATGACATGAAGTGTTCATTTTGATATGAACAATCTAGCCCCTTTCTTCCGCTTCAGTCCCACACTGGCCTCTACCACACGGACTCTAATGTTCCTACCAAACCAATATAGCTCACAAAATGTCCAGATGTGACATTGCTTCTAAACCTTTCAACATTAAACAAACGTATTCTCTCTGCTAATGCCCTTTCCTCAGAACATCAACTGATTAATCCCTACTGTTTTATTAAACTCAGTCAAGGAATAATTTCTCTCAGAAATCCAGAGCTCTCTCTCTCATCTCAAGTTTGATACTTTTCCCTGGTGTTCCCTTGTGCCCATTGCATGTGACACATAGAATGTTCTCCAATTTATTTTTATTTTTTTTAATCAACCCCCATTGAGATATACTTTACAGAAAATAAAATACAGATTTTAAATGTGTAGTTTAATGAGCTTGGACAAGTATGCACATCTGTATAATCACCACCTCAATCAAGTCGTAAAGAATTTCCATCACCAAAGAAAATTTTCTCATGTCCCTTTACAGTCTATCCCATACACATGGTTGGTTCTGATTCATAGAGATCCTACACAGGGTTCCCAAGGCTGTAAATCTTAACGGGAGCAGAAAACCTCATCTTTCTGCTGCAGAACGGCTGCCAGGTTTGAACTGCTGACCTTGCAGTTAGCAACCCAGCTCATAATCTGCCACTGCCAGGGCTCCTTGTCTCGTATATATAGGAAGCCAGTAATCTTATTTCCAGAAATACAAGCATTTTTTTCTTCTAGAACTTTATATAAATGAAATTGAACAATGTGGGTTTTTTTCAGGTTGGCTTCTTTCACTTTTTATAATGTATCTTAGTGCATCCATGCTGTTGAACATGTTAATATTTCATCCCTTCTTACTACCAAGAGAAATTCATTCCTTTGTGTAGATATAAACCATTTTGTTTATCCATTTATTTATGGAAAGAATCCCAGTTGTTTCTAGTTTGGGTCTATTATGAATAAAACTGTTTTCTGCATTTTCTTATAAAGATCTGTGTGGACATATGTTTCCCTCCACCACCACCACCTCTTGGGTAAATAACTAAGAGTAGAATTGCTGGAATGTATGGCTGATGTACTTTAATTTTATAAGAAACTATAAAAATCTTTTTCAGAGGTTGTGACATTTTACATTCCCAACAGCAGTGCATGACTGTTCAAATGACTCCATATCTTGGCAATCACTTGCTATATGTTGCTGTTGTTATGTTGTTGTTGTTGTTGTTAAGTGCTGTCGAGTTGGTTCCGACCCAGAGCAACCCTTTATAGGGTTTCCGAAGCTATAAATCTTCATGGGAGCAGAAAGCCTTATCTTCTTCCCACGGAACCACTGGTAGTTTCGAACTTCTGACCTTGAGGTTAGCAACCCGACTTGTAACCGATGCTTTAATTTGTATACTGGGTGGTGTTGTAAGATAAGCATTGAACTGCTAGCTGCTAAGTTGGCGGTTCAAACCCATCAGTCACTCCTAGGAAACCCTATACAGGCACACTATGACTCGGAACCCATTCGATGACATTGCACAACAACGAGTATGAAGTGTTATCTCATTGCGGTTGCAATTTTCATTTCATTGACGACTAATGATATTCAACACCTTTTGAAATTTATTTCTTTGCATGGTTTGAGCATCAGTATATTATCTCTGACCGAAATATTAACTTTGGAATAAAACAAACCATTCATTAATCCTGGATCTCCCATTTGCAGCTGTTGCTTATTGGGCTACTTACTCAACTTGTCTGAGCCAAAGTTAATTTATTCACAAAATGAGGATAGCACTCTTTCACAGATAGTTCTCACAGGTAGATAATGTATATGAGATGCTTAGCACAATGCTGTTGTTGTTTCTAAGTACCGTGAAGTCGGTTCCATCACATAGCAACCTTGTATAGGGTTTCCAAGGAGCGGCTGGTAGGTTTGAACCGCCAACCTATTGGTTAGCAGTCAAGTGTTTATCTTACAGTGCCACACCAGGACTTAGCATAATCTTAATAAATGATGATTATGGTTATTATAGACCACAAGGCAGTCATTGGAACAGAACAAGGGGATACTTCATTGTCTAAAATCAGGAACGGTGTGCATGAGGGTTGTAGCTTTTCCCCATACTTATTCAATCTTTATGGTAAACAAATAATACAGGATACTGGACTGTCTCAAGGAGAACACAGCATCATAATTGGAGAAAGACTAATTAACAACCTGCTTGACACCCTTACTGATGAAGATCAAAGCCTTCAGTATGGATTACACCTTAACATAAGAAAAAAAATCCTTACAACTGGACCAAGAAGCAACGTCATGATCAATAGAGAAAAGATTGAAGTTGGCAAAGATTTCATTTTATTTAGGTCCACAATCAATGCCCATGGAAGCAGCTGTCAAAAAAAAAAAAATCAACAATGTATTGCACTGGGCAAATAATGTTCCAAAAGATCTCTTCTAAATGTCTAAAAACAAAGATGTCAGTTTGAAGACTAAGGTGCGCCTGACCCAAGCCGTGTTATTTTCAATTGACTCCTATGCTTGTAAAATCTGGACAATGAATAAAGAACATCAAAGAAAACTCAATGTAACTGAATTATGGTTATGGCAAAGAATATTGACTGTACCATGGACTGCCAGAAAAAAATGAACAAATCTGTGCTGGAAGAAGTACAGCTAGAAGGCTCCTTAGAAATGAGGATAACAGAACTTCATCTCAAATTCTTTGGACAACACGAGGGACGGGGTTATCAGGAAGACATCATGCTTGATAAAGTAGAGAGTTATCAAAATAGACCCTTAGTGAGATAGATTGATGCAGCAACTTCAACAATGGGCTTAAACATAGCAGTGATTGTGAGAATGGTGTGGGGCTGAACAGTGTCTCATTCTGTTGTATACAGGGTCACTGTAAGTTGGAAATGAATCAACAGCACCTAACAACAACATGGTTCTTGTTGTGAAATCTGATTTAGAAATCTTATCAGTTTCCTTCCCAGTCCACGGTCAAATATGCAGTTATGAACTGTAATTCTCAAGGATTTGATCTAGACTCTTTCACACGCTACAATTTTCAAACTTCAAATTTGTTATGGTTGCCCCAGTCTCAGTCCCACTGTCTCACTACAAGATAAGTTCCATAAGTACCAAGTAGGAGGAATCACCCCTGTATTACATACCTTTGTATCCTTAGCAACTGTAACAAGGCAATAAATACTTTCTGAATGAAGGAATAAATGTTTGCATCCTCCCTCTCTGTCTCGTTTCTTTGCACTGATAAGCCCATTGGTTGGTTGGCATAGTTTTCCATTTTAGTTTCTCCAGAAGATAAAAGATGCTTTCTTTTCTAGTTATCCATGGATACGTCCTACCTTAACTCACCCAACCTAGACAATCGAAACACTGCAATCTAGCATAAATCAGCATTTTAGGCTTATGTTTATTTGAAAAGTAAGATCTGTAACCATATTCCCCGATCACACAGTTTACAATGGCTTTTTGCTTATTCCTATTCCTTGGCTCCTGACCTAAAGAATTCCATCCCTACGCTATAGTGAATGCATAAGTATAATTGACTCAAGTACAACACTGCTTTGTAGTTAAGATGAAAAGTGTGGGTTTGGACATAGGACAGATCTATGATAGAGATCAAATTGCACCACTTGTTTGCTGGATGATGTTTGGCACGTTACTTAATTCAACTACGCATCAGATTTCTTCTCTTTTATGTTGGTAAAATAACTAGATATTTCATATAAACATATAAATATGTTTATTTATATGTTTTTTAAAAAGTATAATGCCCAGCTCATGAGTACGCCTTCAATAAGTGTCAGACATTTATAGCAGCAATGGTAGTGGACCAGAAAGAGATATTGAATCTGACTTAGAGATTCTCAGAGCATAATCCATGTATGAGCCACCTATCCCTGAATTCGCTGGGAACTTTAAAAACAGACGAAGTCCAAGGTATAACTTTAGAGCTCCCAAATCAGAATGTCTAAGAATGAAGCCCAGAACTCTAAATTTTTAACAATCTCCCCTAGGTGGTATATTTTAAAATTTGAGAATAACTGTCACATTATTTTGAGCAGCACAGTCCTTGAACTTCTGGCACCACTGAGCAGCAGCTGCTGGGCACACGGCTGTTGGCATAAGGACAGAGCAAAACTAGAGATACTGCTCCAAGTGACCCTCACAACCACCCAGAGATTTAATAGATTTCATCACTCCTTCACTCTGTATCAAGTAAAGCTTTAAGGAAGTATGGGATAGGAATGAGGGTTAGACACATAGGTTAAAAAAAAAGAGAGAGAGAGAGAAGCTTAATGCTTTCCTGTTTGGGGCTTTAAAGAAGTAGGCATCAATGCACTCATTCAATAAACATTTATATACCATCTACTGTGTACTAATGGAATCCTGGTGTGTTGCTGTAGGATAACCACTAGACTGCTACCCACAAGGTTGGCAGTTCAAACCCACCACCTGCTCCTAGGAAACACTATACAGGGTTGCTATGAATCAGAATCAAATTAACTACATCTATGGAAAGAGACTGTGAAACGCCTCCATATCATCAGCCAAAACAAGGCCAGGGGCCGACTGTGGAACAGATCATCAATTGCTCTGTTCAGGCTGAAGCTGAAGAAAATTAAAACAAGTCCACAAGAGCCAAAATATGACCTTGAATATATCCCAGGTTCCTGAATTTAGAAACTATCTCAAGAACAGATTTGATGCATTAGACACTAATGACAGAAGACCAGAAGAGTTGTGGGATGACATCAAGAATATCATCCACGAACAAAGCAAAAGGACATTAAAAAGACGGGGGGCAAAAAAAGACCAAAATGGATGTCAGAAGAGACTCTGAAACTTGCTCTTGAGCACAGAGAAGTTAACAAGTGGAAGAAATGAGAAAGTAAAAGAGTTGGACAGAAAATCTGAAAGGGCAGCTTGAGAAGACAAAGTCCAGTATTATAAAGAAATGTACAAAGACTTGGAATTAGAAAACCAAACGGGAAGAACACAGCATTCCTCAAGCTGAAAGAGCTAAAGAAAAATTTTAGCCTCGGGGTGAGGGTTTATGACCATAATCTCTGGGGACATCTATGGCAACTGACGTATAGTCTACAAAGACAACGTTTTTACATCCTACTTGGGAAGTAGCGAGTGGGATCTTAAAAGTGTGAAGAAAATCAAAGACCCAAAGGACTAATAGACCACATGGACCACAGCCTCCATTAGCCTGAGACCAGATGAAGCACAATAACAACCAAAAAGAAAAAAAGAAAAGTCTTAAGGATCACAATGATTGAATCCACACCGGATCAAGGGGATGGCCCCAAACCCGGCATTTGGTTCCATTGTACTTGAGATTGCCTTGACTTGGGCACCAACTTGATGGCAGTTAAACAACAATGAGTGTGGCACTGTAGGATAAGCATAGGTGAGAATGTAGGTACAAGGCCAGCAGTTCAAACCCATCAGGTGACTCTTGGGAAGAAAGATGAGGCTTCCTGCTCCCTTAGAGATTAATAGCCTTGGAAATTTATGAATTGAAACCGACTTGACAGCACATAACACCAACAACAAAAGGATAAGTACTAGACTGTTAAGCCCAAGGTTGGTGGTTCAAACCCAACAGCCACTCCTTGGAAACAGGGTGGCTCTGAGTCACAGCTGATTCGACAGCATTTAGCAACAACAATGAGAAATCTACAATGTAAAATCTATAACACTCATAATATATTCCTCTCACTCAAATTTAGAAGCTAGTTCCTTATCTAGGAATCATCATAAACAAGATTGCCTACTCTGTCTAGGCATGTGCTATTGTGTCATAATTTCCACCCATCTTAACTTTGACTCTGGTCTTCAACAGGAGTAGAGGTTGCTGTTTACTTCTTTACGATTTCTGAACACATCACAAGTTTACTTTAAGATTTCTGAACACATACTATCTTAACGGGAAAAACTGGACGGATGCGCAGTTCACCAGAGAAGTCACTGGTTTTTCAACTTTTATCGTTTCAGGAACTGCAGAACATCAGTGAAGCCATGGCACACCAGGTGGTAAGGCAATTTGTGTAAGGCAGGCAGCCAAAGCCAGAGACTGAGAACATGATCCAGAGACAGGAAAAGGTAAACCAGAGCAGGCAGCCTCTTCAGAGCTGGTCTTGTGAGCAAGACCAGCAAGTGTGAGACAACCTGTGAGTAGTCTGTGGAGAAATCCAGCAGTTGGAAGCCCCACGGGAGCAAGCAGGTAGGTACACCAGGAAAGTGAGGAAGAGGTGGAGGGGAATAGAAAATGCAGGGGAAAGGGTAGATGCTGAAAACTAAAAGCAGAACAGGAACAAATTATAAATGGAGACTGCCCTTGCATTGCGTCAGAATCAAGTGGACTTTGGCAGCTAAGGTAGCTCCCTGTTCCAGCTTCAGCTGTTCTCCTTTGCCTCCTGCCACGTGAGTCTGGCCTGGGGCTTGCAGCAGAGGCAATGGAAACAGCTGGCTGGGTGAAGAATGTGGGGGAGAGGAGCTGCAAACAGTTCCTGCAAAGAAAGAGTATGTTTTGCTTATAAAGAAAATTAGAAATGTGCTAAAGGGGGTATTTGAATATGAATGAGGTATTTGGGTATTTAAATACCCAAAAGAGAATCACTCAAAACCAAGAATGCCTAAACTTAAAAAGATTTAACAGAACACAAGTACACACTTCAGTAAATGAGTTAATAAACTATATAGCTAAACATGCATGGCATTTTCAATTCATGCCTCAGTCTAGAAGCCGTCCAATCATCTCCTCCTTTTTTTTTTTAAAGGGCAGAGAGCTGTTTAACAACCCTCCAGTGTTCAGGCAGCAAACAGACTCTCAACTATTAATGGCAAAACTGCCAGAAGCCAGACATACCTGGGAAGAGATGAAAGGTTTCGTTTGTTCACCTTCATGGTTATATTCGTTCCCACTCAGGATCCCTGAACACATTACTGGAAATTTTTAAAGAACATAGTTACTGGTGGGAAGAAGTTTCTGAGAACATACAAAGCACATATTCAACAACAAAAAAAATCCACCTGAAAACTTCTGGTAGGGTAAAATTATAGCATGCCTGCTCTTTCTGCAAAGACCAAAAAAAAAAAAAATTTCAAAAATCCAGAAGCCTTTTTGAAAATGATAGGAGTATTTTGACAAATGAAGTTTCCTGAAGCCCTGTATGGTGTTGTTGTTGTTGTTGATAGTTGCCAGTTGTGTTGGCCCCTGACCCATGGTGACCCTATTCATACCAGGATCAAACTGCTTTCACAGGCTAATTTTTAGAAGTAGATCACCAGGCCTTTCTTCCTACTCTGTCTTAGTCTGGTAGCTCGGCTGAAAACTGTTCAGCATCATAGCAACACACTAGCTTCCACTGACAGATAAGTGATGGCTGTACAAGAAGTGCAGTGATGGGAATTAAACCCAGCCTGGTGTGGTGCTGTGGGATAAAGCACTGGACCACAAGGTCAGCAGTTCAAACTCACCAGCCGTTCCACTGAAGAAAGATGAGGCTTTCTATTCCTGTAAAGATTTACAGGCTCTGAAACAGGGTCGCTATGGGTCAGAACCGATGCCAAAGCACACTACCACCACCACCATGTGCCGGAACCAACTACATGGCACTTAACAGCCTAACAACAACAACAATATCAGTTATCAAACCTGAGTATCAAGTTTAGGTCTTTTGCATGAAAGTTGAGAATTCTCCCATTGAACCGCCGCTGTCCCCCTCCCCACCACACGGTGTGTTGTTGTTTTTGCTGTTAATTACCATGCAGTCCTTTCCAACTTATAGCCACCCTGTGTAGGCTTTCTGAGAGGCGGCTGGTGAGTTTGAACCACAGAACTTGCAGTTAGCAGTCCTGTGCTTCTTTCTGAGTGATATCTGCCATTGCTTAGGGAGGGTGGAGTAAGCATTTCAATGCAGTTTAAAGGTCAGCCTTACTTTGAGTCTCAGGCCTACTACTTTCAGCCCTAGAGTTTGTAATGTGGTGACTTAGGACAAAGTTCACACTGAAGACATGCTTTGTTTTGCCCTCACGGTTTTCTTTGGGTTTTGTTTCTTTTGTTGTTGTTGCTGTGTTAAATTAGTTTCACAATTAAAAAAAGAAAAGTAAAGAAAAGGATTTGCAGTTTCTCTGTAAAAAGGAAACGTCTAGCAATTTTAGACCTATCTTTCAAAATGGCAAGTGTCACCTGAAATGGAGTAGCAGCTGCCCCCTTTAGATCAGGCGTTCTCTCTTAAATGGGCTTTCCTTCTCTAGCTCGCATTATCTGGCTAGCCTGTGTAGGATTTGTGTTTGGGACATTCAGCTCTATTTCTCAGCATTGCTGTTGCGGTTGCTAGGACGTGTCTAGGGTTTCCAGGGAGCTGCTGGTGAGTTTGAACTACCAACCTGATGGTTGGCAGTCCAGTGCTGATCCAACAGCGCCACACCAAGAGTCCCCTAAATCAAGCTTCTCCACAGTAATGAGGACTTTGAGGGTCGCTGTTTCCTTTTCCACTTCCATTCTGTCATTAACCAGAATGACTTGAACTCCTTGGCCTCACAGTTTCTGGACCTGCTCAGCTTTAATAAATCTCACTGCCACTTCAGTAACAGAAATGTTCCTCCTTCAAAATTTGAAATTCCAATCATAAATTCATATTCCTGTAGCTGTCCCTTCCTTTACCTCCAACCAAGCTACTATTACTCCTCAACAGCTACTCCCTTAATTCTGTCCATATTTTCCAAATCTACTAACCCCTTTCTGGGCCAACTTTGTATTCCTGTGGCCCATCATTCCACTGCGTCTCTTGAACTTGTTCTTATTACTTTTGCTCCTTTGTCCTCTCATCTCCTCAGCAAACCTCATGCCTGTATCAATGCAACCACTCAGCTTCTCCCAGTTATGAGCAGTCTTACTGAGATTGAAGTCCCTAAATATCACTCTCTTTTATCCTCCTCAATGGCAACTTCAAAGAATTGCCACTCTCTTCAAACTCTATTCGCTGGATACCTCCTCTTCCCTTATTTCAGAGGTAACTTTGCTTTCTACTCTCTGAGAAAAGCAAGGCCATCAGATAAGAGAGGTCCCTCAGCTTGTCCTTTTCCAACTACAAATGGGCTTGCATTTGTTTCTTTCTTTTCTTTTAAAACGTTTTATTGTGCATTGGTTGAAGGTTTACAGAGCACGTCGGTTTTCCATTCAACAATTCATACACATTTTGTTTCATGCTATTGACTGCAATCCCCACAAAGTAGCATTACTTTTCCCACTTGCTCCCTGAGTTGCTTATTTCCACTCCTCCTTCTTTCCTAACCCTTCTTAACTTTGTCCTTGGATAAGTTCGATGCAGTCTGACGTCATGCCTCAAAGGGAGAAATGCCCCTCCTCCATTCCAGAATAATTCTTTCCACCTGATGGCCATTCCCTTGACATTAGATTGTCCTCTGGCACCTGAACCCTGATGTTATTCCATTGCTTATCCTCTTCTTTCTTTTATGGATATTTATCTGTGCCTACTGGTGTGGTGCTGTAGGATCAGAACTAGACTCCTAACCACAAGGCCGGTAGTTCAAACCCACCAGCTGCTCCTCAGAAACCCTAGACAGGGTCACTATGAATCAGAACGGACTCAACAGCACTTAACAAGTATCATCAAGCAATATCATGAAGCTAAAGAAAATAAAATCAAGCCTACGAGAGCCAAAGTATGACCTTGAGTTTATCCCACCTGAATTTAGAGACCATCTGAAGAACAGATTTGATGCATTAAACACTAAATACCGTAGATGAGAAGAGTTGTAGGATGACATCAAGAACACCATACATGAGGAGAGCAGAAGGTCATTAAGAAAAGAAAGAAGGAAACGGTCAAAAAGGATGTCAGAGGAGACTCTGAAACTTGCTCTCCAGCATAGAGAAGCTAAAGCAAATGGAAGAATTGAAGAGGTCCAAGA
>NW_006408701.1:6144537-6158735 GCF_000296735.1 Chrysochloris asiatica
GCCCAGGATCGGACATTGTTTCGTTCTGCTGTGCATGGGGTCACTATGAGTCGGTTCCGACTCGATGGCTCCTGACAACAACAACAAATTGAAATAAAAGAATCAAGACTATTCAGAGTGAGAAGACATCCACATGTGAAGAGTAATAAAAATGGAGAGTGTAAATAAAGGACTTGTGTACAGTTAGAGCTGGAACTAAAAGTTATGAAATCATAATTGACTGAAAGACAACCAAGGGAGTCAAATGTGAGATATCTAAAAATGTGGATTTAACCGAGATACGTGGATCACACGTAAATAGGATAATGTGATAGGTTTATTACAGGATGGTCACAGAACAATGGCAAGACAGGCTTTCCTAGTAACCTGTTAGTAAAATTGCATCCACAATCATGTCGATTTGGGGGTGTCCATTGTAAAGATTTATTGATAATGCTGGGCATCAAGACTCCTTGAGTATAAGCTATCACATCTTGCATGTATTTGACCATTGTGGAAAGGTCTTCTGGAAATAGACTGTGATATCCATTACCTGCCAGACCTCAGAGAAAAAGAATGTCTCCTTTAGTATAGTGGTTACAAGTCAGGCTGCTAACCTCAGGTCAGCAGTTCGAAACTACAGTTCTGCGGGAGAAAGATGAGGCTCTCATACACTACTACTTAGCTTATCTTTCCCATTAAAAACTGGACATGCTGAAGTCTCTTCCATCTAAAAACAATTCACCCTCAACCTCAAGTGCTTTTCTGGTTAAAACCCACCAAATTTCTTTAAGAACAGTCTACATTCCCTTCTCTGTTTGTTTTTTCTATTAACTCTTATCTACTGATTTTATGACTTATATCATCCCTTCTTTATTGACACGTTGTATAAAATCAATAATGACCTCCATTTTTTCAAATACAGTAAATATATTTTGCCTTTGTCTTGTTTGTTGTTGTTGTTATGTGCCCTGGAGTCGGTTCCGACTCATAGCGACCCTGCACAGGGTTTCCGAGGCTGTAAACCTTTACTGGAGCAGAACGTCTCATCTTTCTCCCGCGGAACCGCTGGCAGTTTCAAACTGCTGACCTTGAGGTTCACAGCCCGATTCGTAAGCACTACACTACCAGAGCTCCTTGTCTTGTTTAAGCTCAGTAGAATTGGCCTACAGTTGAATGTTTCCTCTACCTCCAAGTTCTCTTCTGTTGGTGCTGATGGTTATGCCTTTTAAGCCACTTTTAAAAGCGTTATTTTTTCTCACGAACTAACATTATTACCCAAAACTCCAATCTCAGTTCTATGCTCTCCTTCTATTATTCACTCTCCTTTGTAATCCTGTGTATTTACATAATACTTCAGCTATAATGTTTAAGCTGTGACTTCCAATCCAGGCTTCTCTCCCAAGTCCAAAACTCACATATCCAAGTATGTACTATTGTCATTGTTGCTGTTAAGTGCCCACTAAATAGCACTACTTGACTAATCCAAGGCACATGTCTCAAATTGAACTTTCCCGTTACTTCTTCTCAATTCTCGAATTTTCTTTCTCCATTGACATTAACTCTCAAGCCAGAAATCTGTGAGTCATCTCAGGCTCCATACTCCTCTTCCTCATCCAAAGCCTGTAATTTCAACAAGAAGACACGATGAGTACGTCACCTTGGCAGTGAGAGGTACCTCCCTCATAGTTTGGCATTATGGAATACCTTTTCCTATAAAGTTACCATTTGAAATTTCTAAAATGTAAATCTGATCATGGTACTTTTCTGCTTAAAACCCTGTGATGGCTCCTCAAATATTTCAGAATAAAGGTAAAAAACATCATTTAGCACACAAGGCCTTGGCTAAGCTATCTGTTACCAACTTTTCTAGCCTCATTTCCTGTCTTTCCCACACGTGCCCACTATGTATTAGCAATACTGAATGCACCTTCCTGAATGTGTTACACCGTTTTATGCCCAGACTGTCAGTCATACTCCTAGACTTTCTTTGCATGTCTGCTAAGCTAGCTGTTAACCTTTCCTTCAAGATTTAACTCAAGGATAAGCTCCTCCAGAAAGCTTTTCTTAACTTTTCTGCATCCCCAGTACCCTATGTATACTTTTTTTTTAATGGTTTATTGTGAATGATGTGATAGTTTACATGGGAGAATACTAGCTTTACATTCATCCTATAGTATATCATTTCATTGCCATGGTTACAATCCCCTCCATGTATCCTCAACCAACCAAGCCTGCCCCCTGGTCATCAGCACACAGCCCCTCTCCCTCTCTGGGTCTAGAATCCCCAGCTGCTCCATCTCTCCACGTCATTGTCTCTGCCTCCATCCCTGGCTGACTGTTTCTCTGGGTAGGGTCCTGAACTCCGCTCTTCTCCCTTGATGGTCCCAGGGACCTCCGCTCCTGGACTGCAAAGTCAATTACTCTCCTTCTTTTTGCTACAAAATGTCTACCTTTACATTTCCAACTCTCACAGTCAGTCCTGATAACAATTATTAACTTTTGGACCACAAGAAACCTATCCCCATCTCCTTTCATCAGCCCCACCAGGACAGATTGGTTAGTACTCAGTGGAGATTCTACCTTCCTCCTCACCCTCTGGATCTAGGCTCCCTCTTGAAAGCTTGTAAACCTGTCACTTCTTGCCTTTGTAGCCTCCCCCACCACCATTTTGGATAGCCAATGTCCAAGTTGCCCATCCCTGTGTACTCTGTATGGAGGGGGTGGAAATGATCCTTGCTGTAAAGATGTGTTCCCTCTTTTGAGCTACTGCATCATTAGGTGTAGGTCAAGTTCATCAAATTGTATCAGATCACTCTTTTTTCCCTCTTCTTTCTTCTTCTAGTTGAGCTCTGATCATCCAGCCATTGAAGCCAGGTCAAGTGGGTGTTATCTACAAGTGTGGGTGTTCTTATGCATATGTCCTCTCTTCTTATCAGCTGCATGCTTCACTCTCCACTCTAGTCCTCTGTGGCTATGTCACTGACTCTGGGCCCAGGAGTCCCCAGGTCTTGCCATACTGCTGGCCAACCAGGTCTCCACCCACGTTCACAGGAGTCTATTGAACATGATGGGACTTAGCTCGCAGCTTCATTGCTGTTTTCCCCCGACTTCCCCCTTTTCAGTGACCCCTATGTATACTTTTGTCATAGCAATTTATCATACTGATTTAAGAATATCAACTTACTTGTATGATTCTTCTATCAGCCTGGAAATCCCAAAGGCAGGGATTAATTGATAATCCATTATTTATCTCTGTATCCCCAGTGCCTAGCACCATATTCAGTACATGTTATTACTGCTAGTTGCCATCAAACCCAATAGAAAAAACACAATGCCATCAAGTCAAGTCTGCCTAATAGTGACCGTGTATAAGGTTTCTGAGACAGTGAATCTTCACAAGAGCAGACAGTCTCATCTTTTTCCCTCAGGGCAGCTGGTGGGTTTGAACCACCAACCTTTTAGTTAACAACCCAATGCCTACTTCACAGTGCCACCAGGGGTCCTTCATTGCCATTAAGTTAGTTCTAGTTCATGAGACTTTATGTATCATAGAAGAAAATGTTGCCCAGCCTGTGTCATCTCCGTGATCGTGTGAAGTCACTCTTGCGGCTATTGCATGCATTCACTGCATAAAGTCTTCCCTCATTTTTTGCTGACCATCCACCAACCATCATGTACTTTTCTAGCAAATAATCTTTTCTGATGACACATCCAAAGAAAGACGGAAATTTCTCCATCCTTGCTTCTAAGGAACATTTCTGATTGTATTTCTTCTAAGACTGATGTGTTTATCCTTCTGGCAGTCCACAGTACATTCAGCATTCAGTATATTGTTGTTATTGTTAAGTGCCATCAAGTCAGTGCTCACCCATAGAGACCCTGTATAGGGTTTCTGAGGAGCAGCTAGTGATCTTGAACCACCAACCTTGTGGTTCAAACTAACTTTGCAAGTTTGGACATTAACCTACAGAGCCACACCAGGACTCCAATTAGAAAATGTTATTAGGTGCCATCGAGTCAGTATCAACTCATAGCGACTTTATGCACAGCAGAAAGAAACACTGCCCGATCTTGGGCCAACCTCACTACTGTTGCCACGCTTGAGTCCATCGATGCTGTCACTTGGCCAATCCATCTCATTGGGGGTCTTCCTCTTTTTCTCTGACCCTTCACCTTACCAAACATGATATCCTTCTCCAGCGACTACTCCCTCCTGACAATATGTCCGAAGTATGAGAGACGAAGTTTGGCCATTTTGGCCTCCAAGGAGCACTTCTTCCAAAAAGGATCTATTGGTTCTTTTGGCAACCCTTGGCACTTTCAATATTCTCCTTCAACACCACAACTCAAAAGCATCAATTCCTCTACGGTCTTCCTTATTCACTGTCCAGCTTTCACATGCATATGAGGTTATTGAAAATACTATGGCTTGGGTCAAGTGCACCTTAGTCCTCAAGCTGACATCTTTGCTCTTCAACATTTTAAAAAGGTCTTGTGTACCAGATTTGCCTACTGAAATACATCGTTTGATTGCTTGGCTGCTGCTTCCGTGAGTGTTGACAGTTGATCCAAGAAGAATGAAGTCCTTGACAACTTCAATCTTTTCTCCATTGATAAGAATGTTGTTTATTGGTCCAGTGGTGAGGATTTTTGTTTTCTTTACATTGAGATATAATCCATACCGAAGGCTGTGCTCTTTGATCTTCATCAGTAAATGTTTTAAGTCCTCTTCACTTTCAGAAAGCAAGGTTGTATCATCTGCATATCACAGGTTGTTAATGAGTTTTCCTCCAATCCTAATGCCACGTTTTTCTTCATATAATCCAGATTCTCGGATTATTTGCTCAGTATACAGGTTGAATAAGTATGGTGAAAGAATACAACCCTGACACACGCCTTTCTTAATTTTAAACCATTCATTGTTCCCATGTTCTGTTCAAACGACTGCCTCTTGGTCCATGTACAGATTCCTCATGAGCACATTTAACTGTTCCAGAAGTGTTGTCCATAGCTTGTCATGATCCACACAATTGAAAGCCTTTGTGTAGTCAATAAAGCACAGGTAAACATCTTTCTGATATTCTCTGCTTTCAGCCAAGATCCACTGGACATCAGCAAAGGCTTGTTCCACGGCCTCTTCTGAATCCGGCTTGAACCTCTGGAAGTTCTCTATCAATGTATGCTTGCAGCCATTTCTGTATTTCCTTTAGTAAAACTTTACTCGCATGGGATATCAAAGAGCTTGTCCAATGATTTCCACATTCCATTGGGTCACCTCTCTAATAGAAGAGACTAAAAATGTGGGTCCACTATAATTTCTTTTTAATTCAAACCTCAAAGTTACATTTTATTTACAGGTTTCACTTCCATTTGTATATATATCTATGGGAAGTCATTGAGACTTCATAAGAATCCATATCTTTGGTTACCTTGGTATTATTTTATCATGAGTAAGTTAGACTCTACTCTGAACAACTGAAATTCTTCCTGACTAGAGGGAGAATTGTTCGGATAAGTAGACTGCATTATGTCACTGAGGATTCTGCCATTTGCCAAACTTCTCCTTTCTTACAAAGGCCGCGTCTGCCAACTGAGCCCTTGCCACCATGCCCCCAGGACTCTGACTTCTGCCACAGCTCCTTCTGCCTTGCCTCATCTTGCTCCAACATGCTGCTGTTTACAGCTGCTACTTTAATTGGACAACTGCTACTTTAATAAAATGAGCTGACAGTCTCTGAGAGCAAAAAGAAAAAGGTTTCTTACAAAAGCAAACCCATTGTTAAATCAAGGCTTTGCAGGTCAAAATTGCTTTTAACTTCTCTCAAATCCTCTTTTTGTGTCTGGAACAAATTTTAATAGTTGTGCTTCTGCTTTCTTCGCTACACACTTCACGCTGACCCCTCCCCCCCCCATGCATACTACACCTCCAAAATCAACACCTTCTTGCCAATGAATAGTCTGATTCAGACCTCTCCTTCTCAGTGGATGGGACAGAAGGTACACTCTGCTCCCTTCTGGCCTGTTTCTAGGCTGACTTGCTATGCCAGTGATGCTACAGACACCTTAGGATGAGGATGGGAAATTTCCCATTATTACGCAGTCAATAAGGCCTACAATAAAGGGACCCAAGATCATTTCTCTGTTCTAGTGCTTTCAACCTAGGTGAGCTTCACAAACCAACAGTGTCCACAAGCTGCATGTCCACATGGACAGAAATTCAGTCCAGTGACCCAATCATTTGAAATGTTCTACCTTATCATGTCTGCAGTACATTGGGTATAGCCTGCCTCCCTACACTTATTTATGTGTTACTAACTGGAACAAGGTGTCCTGGTGTGGCACTGTGGGTTAATGCGCCAGACTGCAAAGCCATTTGAGCTGCAAGGTCGGCGGTTCAAGCTCACCAGCTGCTCCTCAGAAACCCTATATGGGGTCACTACGGGTCTGAACCGACTAGACGGCACTTAACAACAAAAACTGGAACAAGGAGGAATCCTGGTGTGGTGCTGCAGGATAAGACGCTGGACTGCAAGGTCAGTTTGAACCACAAGGTCGGCAGTTCAAACTCACTAGCCACTCCTTGGAAACCCTATACAGGACCATTATGGGCCAGAACCGACTCGACTGCATTTAACAGCAACAACAACAACAACTGTAACAAGGACTCCTGTGGCACTATAATATACGCATGGGACTTCGAACCACATGATCAACTGTTCAAACTCACCAGCTGCTCCTGAGAACTCTATAAATCAGAATTGACTCCAGGGCAATTAACAACAACAACTGTAACAAAGGAGCCAGGGTGGCATAATGGGTGACACATTGGGCTCCTAACCAAAAGATCAACAGTTTGAATCCACTTTCTTATCTGGAGAAAGATGAGGCTTTCTGCTCCCACTGAGTTTTATAGCCTTGGAAACCCTATGCAGAGTTGCTATGAGTTGGAACCAACTTGAAGGCACACCACCACAGCCACCACTATTAAAGTCCTTGGGTGCTTAGTGGTGCAAACAGTTAAGCATTCAACTACTAACTGTTATGGTTCAAACTCATCAGAAGATAGGACTGATGATTGCTTCCAAAAAGGAAAACCCTATGGAGCCTATGTTGTTGTTGTTACATGCCTTCGAGTTGGTTCCGACTCATAGGGGCCTTGTATAGGGTTTCTGAGGAGTGACTAGTGGGTTTGAACCACCGACCTTGTGGTCAGCAGTCCTATGGCACCACACCAGGATCCCATGGAACCTATACAGCCACAGTGACCAAAAGTATCTGGTAACATTTCATGACAGACAAATAGATCAGTAGAACAGAACTGAGAACGCAGAAATAAATGCAGCCATCTACGGGCACATGATTTTTGACAAGAGGTCAAAGTCCATTCAATCTAGGAAGAAACCCTCTCTTTAACAAATGGTGCTGGCAAACCTGGGTAGCCATTTTCAGTAAAAGAAAACATAGTCTATACCTCACATCAGACACAAAAAAATAACTCAAAATGGATCAAAGACCAAAATGTTAAAATGAAAGCTATCAAGTTCTTGGAAGATAGCATAAGGACTATGAGGTCTATTTTTTTGCAAATCTAGATTAGTTTATCAAACACAACTACAGATGCATAAACAACAGAATATAAATTAGATAAGTGGTCCTCCTAACATTAAATACTATGCTCATCAAAAAAAACTTTATCAAAAGAATAAGAAGACAATTTACAGACTGGGGAAAAAAATCTTCGGGAACAACACATCCAATATGGGTCTAATTTCTAAAATACAGAAAATTTCAACAACTCAACAACAAAAAGCAAATTAGTTTAAAATGGGCATAGGATACACATAAGCAAACACATAAGAAGATGTTCACAATTATTATTCATTGTTGTGATTGTTCGAGTCTGTTGAGTTGGTTCCAACCATATACAATAGAAGAAAATATTGCTGAGGTCTGCGCTCTGCTCATAAGCGCTGCTATGCTCGAGCCCATTGCTACAGTCACTGTGTCAATCCATCTTGTTGAGAGTCTTCCTTTTTGTCTCTGACTTTACCAAGCATGACATGGCCATTGATAGTGAGTCCAAGTGAAATGAATTCCTTGACAAATTCAACCTTTTCTCCATCTATCATGATGTTGCTTCTTGGTTCACTTGTGAGGATTTTTATTTTCTTCATGTTCAGGTATAATTCATACTGAAGTCTGTAGAATTGTCTCTTCATCAGTAAGTGCTTCAAGTCCTCTTGGTTTTCAGCACTCAAGTCATTTGAATATCAAAGGTTGTTAGTGAACCTTTAATCCTGATGTATTCTTTGTCATATAATCCAGCTTCGCAGCATACATATTGAATAGGATAAGCACTGGACTGCTAACCAAATTCTCAGCGGTTCAAACCCAAGAGCCACTCCTCGGAAATCCTATGTGGGGTTACTATGAGTTGGAACTGATTCATCAGCACTTAACAACAACAGCAACAGATTGAAGGATTATGGTGAAACTATAGATACCATCTCACCCTCGCAAAATATCAATGATTTTTTTAAAAAAAAACTACAGAAATCAACAAATGCTGGTGAAGATGTGGGGAGATGGGAACCCTTAACCACTGCTGTTGGGACTGTAAAATGGTACCATCACTGTGAAAGAAGTGTTACGATGCTTCCTCAAAAAGCTCAAAATAGAAATACTTTATGACCTGTGGAAGCAATTTACGATCAAGTTTCATGGAGAAGAAGAACTTGACTATGGATGGTTTGCCAGGGAATAACTGTATCTCTTATCCCATGCTATGATCTTTTCCAGTATTCAGAAGCTGCCTATACATTGCAGACCAGTCCTGATTCTGTGGTGAATCTGGAACATTTATCCTCTTTCCACAGTGTTGGCTAGGTAACGGGGCGTCTGTGTTTCATGGACATTATACTAACAGTGGTTTCCCATTGTCTTTGTGTAAACAATTGCTTGGGAAGTCAATTACTTTAAAGGACATGGAGTTACTTGATCCAGACCTTCATAACAGTATTTAAGTGCAAATACTTGAGAATGCTGTGATAGGTGTTTGGATCATACCTCTGTGTTGAATGTCATGCATGTGGTAAAATTATTAAGCATGAACTAAAATGAACAGGCAAAAGTATCCCTACAGCTGAACAAAATTAAAATGTCAGGCTCTGTGTGAACTGGAGATTTTCATGAGGCATCAAGTTTCAATTCCAGGCTCTGTGGAAAGGACTCAATGAAGTAATCTCAAAACATCTGTGGAAATCATCGGATGAGAAGGAGTTAGAACTCATTATTTGTGGACGTGAGAAGATAAATGTTAATGCCTAGAAGGTAAATACCCAGTTAAAACACTGTACACCAGTTGTAATGTTGTAATGTTGTAAAATGGTTCTGGAATTCTGTGGCTTTTTTTTTTTTTTTTTTTATGTAGCACGATGAGCACGGCTACATCAGTTTATGACAGGATCGTATAGAGTTCGTCTGCTGGGATTCAAAGTTTTACAAGGTGCTACAGACCAATAACTCTTCAGAACACACCAGACTGATGCCTGTACCAACAACCTGCCAAAAGCCCACATTTGCTTCAAAAGCATTGACATTCTGCCCTATGAAAACTATGAAAAGATATATGAAAACCTGCTAACAGCCATCAAAGAAATATGTGGATTTGCTGTGGAATGACAACATCAAGGATGAATCTAGGATTCCATTTATGTCCCAAACCAAAAGACTCCTTTCAGCAAAGTTTCAGGGAATGCTGAAATACAGGAACCCCACCCACCCACCCACTTACTCCTTACAAACACACACACATTTTTGGTACACTAAGGGGAAAGACAATTTTTAAATTCCTCTTCAAGGAAATACTTTGCCATGAGGCAAAGTCAAAGTATTTCAACTTCTACTTATAATTAATTTATTGAGCCTAATGAATGCTAACTCTTCCTACATTTCCAGAGTTAGGCAGTATTGGACAGTAAAAGATTACTGCTTTTTTTTTTTAACTTTTTTATTGTGATTTGCATGAAGGTTTATAGAGAAGATCATTAGTTTTGCATTCAAGGAATCACACTTAGTTTCATTTCAATGACTACAATCCCCTCCATGTAACATCACTTATGCCACTTCCTCTATGTGGTTACTTCTATTCCACCAACCTTCCCAACCCTTCTGAACTTTGTCCTTAGACACATGCCACCCTTTCAATCCAGAATGGTTGATGATTCCATGGTGAGCATGCCTCATTAGTGTCGTTATCCCTCTGATATGCCTATCTACCACTTGGCTAAAAACTGAGCCATGAGGGGGAGGCCAGCACTAGAGCTGAGAGGTAACTGAGAACCATAGTCTTGGGTTCCTCCAGTCTCTTTCTAACCAATCAGCCCACTCTTTTCTTTAATTTTTAGTTTTGTTCCACATTTTCTCCCACTGTATGCAGGACTTTCTAATGTGATCCTTTTCAGAACAGTTGACAGTAGCTGGCAAGCACTATCCAGTTCTCTGGTCTCAGGGCCATGGAGACTGATATTCATGTATTCCATTAGTCCACTGGATTGTTATTGTTGTTAAGTGCCGTCAAGTCAGTTCCGACCCATAGCAACCCTGTACAGGGTTTCCAAGACTGTAAATCTTTACGGGAGCAGAATGCCTCATCTTTCTCCCGCGGAGCGGCTGGTAGTTTCAAACTTCTGGCCTTAAGGTTCGCAGCCCGATTCGTAACCACTACGCTACCAGAGCTCCTTAATCCACTGGACTAAGTGGTGCCAAATGTCTTCAAATATCATATGTCTTCTTTCCTCCCAACAGGCAAAAATCAATAGTTGCACCTTAGATGGCCACTCATAAGCTTTTAAGATACCAATAGCTACTCACAAAAGTAGGATTTAAGACATTGTTTTTGTGGACTATATCAATTGACCATGGATGGTGTCCTCTGAGACTGTGGTCCTGAAACACCTGGCCCAACAATGCATTCCCTCAAAATATTTGGTAATGTCTAAGAATTTTTGTCCACATTCATAGATGTTTATTGTTGTTGTTGTTGTTAAGTGCCTTCGAGTCGGTTCCGACCCATAGTGACCCTGTATAGGGTTTCCGAGGAGCAGCTGGTGGAGCTTGAACCGCCAACCTTGCAGTTCAAATGGCTTTGCAGTCGGACGCATTAACCCAATATCCTTTATATATTTGTAGGAAAACAGTCATTCACTATCCCATATCCATTCAGCTTGTGTATCTGTCAGTGTATCTGCCTGGAGAACACTGTTATTCCAGGGTTGAATGTGGTTGTTGTTGTTGTTGGGTGTCATCGAGTTGGTTCCGACTTACAGATCTTATGGCCATCCTGGCTTCTAAGGAGCATTCTGGCTGTACTTCTTCCAATACAGACTTGTTTGTTCTCTGGCAGCCCATGGAACTTTCAATATGCTTCTCCAACACCCTAATTCATATGCATCAATTCTTCTACAATCTTCCTTATTCATTATCCTACTTTCATATGCATATGAAGCTATTGCAAATACCATGCCTTGGGCACCTTAATCCTCATACTGACATCTTTGCTCTTGGACACCTTAAAGAGATCTTCTGCAGCAGATTTGGCTAATGTAATTCGTCATTAGATTTCTTGACTGCTACTTCAATGAGTGTTGATGGTGGAGCTTACAAAAATAAAGTATTTGACAACTTCAATCATTTCTCCATTTATCACAATGTTATTTATTGGTTCAGGGTTTTTGTTGTTGTTGTCTTTACACTGAGGCTACATTCATACTGAAGGCTGTGGTCTTTGATCTTCATCAGTAAATATTTTAAGTTCTCTTCACATTCAACAAGAAAGCTGTATCATCTGCGTAACTCAGGTTGTTAGTGATTCTTCTTCCAATCCTGATGCAATGTTCTTCTTCACATAATCCAGCTACTCGGATTATTATCTCAGCATATACATTGAATGAGTATGGGGAAAGCATACAACCCTAGTGCACACCTTTCCTGATTTGTGTCTATTCGGTGTCCCCTTGTTCTGTTTGAATAACTACCACTTGTTGTCCCCTTGTTCTGTTGAAACAACATATCCCATCTTATTGTCGAGATCATCTCAAGAACAGATTTCAGGCATTAGACACTAATGACTGAAGGCCAGAAGAATTGTGGGATGACATCAAGAACATAATACACAAAGAAAGCAAAAGGTCATTAAGAAGACTAGATACTACAAGAACAAGCAAGTTGTTCATCAGGGAGCCATCAAGGCAAGCAATCAAGTCCTTTCAGGACAAACCCTCATCCAAGACTAAAACTCAATGGGAATTCATGAGCAGGTATGTAAGCTTGCTGGTGACCACATTAGTCAACTGGTGAGTGGAAGAGGGAGAAAGGCAGCAATGAAGATATGGGCTGAGTTCAACCACATTCCATAGACTCCCGTTGACTGCAGATGAGAGAGAGAAGAGGAAGGGCTGGTTGGTCCGAAGTGTGGTGAGACCTGGGGACTCCTGAGTCCATAAACAAGGAAATAGACATGGAGGGCTAGAGCTGAGAGTAAAGCATCCAGCTGATATGAAGTGAGGGGAGATGCACAAAAACTCCCAAACATGTAGATAGTACTCATTCAGCCTATCCTCGATATCTTGATAATCAGAACTTGACTAGAGGAAGATTAAAAAAAAAATTCTTTTATAAAGAAAACAAATGTAAAGTGCTACAATTTGATTAACTTGACCTATACTTATATGGAGGTAGTTGCTCAAAATATCAACTGAGAAGGAATGAGTCGTCACATCAATGATCAAGCCTACCACGTCTGTATAGAGGGTTGATAGGGACAGGCAACTTAGACATTGGCTACCTAGAGTAGCCAGGGGGGTGGGGTGGGGTGGAGGGATATAAAGGCATGAAGTGACTTGCTTGAATGTTTTCAAGAAAGACTTTTGTTTCAGAGTGCAAGGGGGAAGGTAGAATCCCCACTTAATAGTTTTCATGGCAATGAGGATAAGATTCTTATAATTCAGTAGTGAGTAATTGTTATCATGACTAATTGTGACTGTCACAACTGTAATAGAAGCTTTGTAACAAAAACAAGGAAGTAGTTAATCCTACAGTCCGGGAAACACAGGGCCCAAAGACCATCAAGGGAGAAGAGCACAAGCAGAGTGAGGGACCCTATCCAGAGAAGCAGCGACACCAGAGATGGAGGCAGAGATGAGGACATGGAGAGAAGGAGCAGCTGAGGACTCTGAACTCATGGAAAGAGAGGGACAGGGTACTGGCAGCTAGGAGACAGGCTTGCAGAATGTGTCCTTTGGTTGTTTAAATGATTATATATTCCTGAGTATTTTTGTGTACATCCAAATTTAAAAAAAAAAAAAAAAGAAGAAGAAGGAATAGAAGCAAATACTGTTGAACGATGATGAATGGAGGAGATTGTAATCATTGCAATGAAATGATGAGTGTAAAACTGATGTTCTCTCATATAAGCTATCACTCAATTCACAATAGTAACTAAATTTTTTTTTAAAAAAGATAAGAAAGAAGGAAAATACCAAAATGAATGTCAGAAGAGACTCTGAAACTTGCTTTCCAGCATAGAGATGATAAAGCAAATGGAAGAAATAAGGAAGCTAAAGAGCTAAAAAGACCATTTCAATGGGAAGCTTGAGAAGACAAAGTTAAGTGTTAAATGAAGTGTGCAAAGCCCTGGAGTTAGAAAACCAAAAGAGAAGAACACACTCAGCATTTCTCAAGCTGCAAGAACTGAAGAAAAAATTCAAATCCCTACTTGAATTATTGAAGAATTCCATGGGCAAAATATTGAATGATGCAAGAAGCATCAAAAGAAGATGGAAGTTATACACAGTCATTGTACAAAAAGGAAACAGTCGATGTTCCACTATTTCAAGACATAGCATATGATTAGGTACCGATGGCAGAGAAGAATGAAACTGAATGAAACAAGACCCATATATCACACCATATACAAAAACAAACTCAGCACAGATTAAAGCCCTAGAACTACAAATATCATCAAGTAAAATTTCGGATAAACTCAGAAGCTCTGATACATGGCATACACTATCAAACATTAAAAAAAAAAAAAACAATAGGAGTAAAAATAGATAACTAGGAATTGATGGAATAAAAATTGAAATCTTTCAAGAAAGTGAGGCAGCACAAGAGGCACTCACTCATCTCTGCCAAGAAATTTGGAAGACAACTATCTG
>NW_006408701.1:6159944-6168677 GCF_000296735.1 Chrysochloris asiatica
AAGAGGAAGACCCCCAATGAGATGGATCAGCCAGGTGGCATCATTGATGGCGTCAAGTGTGGCAGTGATACTGAGGTTGGCCCAAGATTGGACATTGTTTTGTGCTGCTGTGCATGGAGTCGCTATGAGTCGGTTCTGACTCTATGGCACCTGACAACAACAACAACAGAACCTCCTAAAAATTAGACACTTATGTGCACCAAAAGATTTCACCAAAAGAGAAAAATAGGGACTACAGTATGGGGGGAAATTTTTGCAATGATGTATCAGACAAGAGACTAATATCTAAAATTTATAGAAGACTATAACACCTCTACAGGCAAAAGCATTTTTTTAAAAATGGGAGCAGGACATGGACAGATATTCAGCAAGGAAGACATTCAGGTAACCAACAAATATATGAAGAAATGTTCACAGTCATTAGCCATTAGAGAAATGCAATGAGACATCATCTCACTCCGGTATGAATAGTAAAGTTCGAAAACAACAAATGCTGGTGAAGCTGTGGAGAAACTGGGATCCACCGACAGTGATGGTGGTCCTGTAAAATAGATCAACTACTCTGTAAAATGGTGTGGCGCTTACTCAGAAAGTTGTAAATAGAAATACCTTATGACCCAGCAATCCCTCTACTTGGTATATATCCACAATAAATACAAGCCAGGGCACAAGTACATATATGCACACCAGTTTTCATCACAGCACTATTCAAAACAGCAAAAAAGATGGAGACAATCTAAATGCCTATCAATGGAAGAATGTATACACAAATAACTTTGGTACATACACACACTGAAATACTAAGCAATGGTAAAGACTACAATGACATTGTGAAACACCTTATAACATAACATGGATGAATCTGGAGGACATTATGCTAAGTAAAGTTACCCAGTGACAAAAACAAATATTGTATGAAACCATTATTGTAAAATTTCAAGAAAAAGTTTTCCTACCAAAAGAAACATTCTTTGATGGCTACCAGGGGTGGAAAGGAATGAGTCATTCACTGACATTCATAGACACATGTTAGTTCTAGGGACAGGGATGACAATATACAAGAAGGGGGAAGACAATAAACAAGAGGAGGGAGGGTGGCAGAAGAATTGTGAAGATAGGAAAAGACACAGGAAGGCATGCAAAGGCTAAAGGGGAGAGAGGTAAATAGTGCTATATACATAATCTTGAAACAACAATGTTCTGTGTGCAGATACGTGGACTGAGATATAGGCTGGATGGGTAGGGGAGACAGAGTGTGATATTTGTATATCCCACAAATATATAAGAGTTGGAGAAAAAGGATATTTGTACATGGATGTTTATGTTTCTTGCAAATACAACTATAAATACGGTGGAGTTTTGTTGTTGTGGTGGTGGTTGTTAGGTGCCATGGAGTCGGTATCAACTCATAGCACAGCAGAATGAAACTATGTCCGATCCTGAGCCAACCTCACTACTGTTGCCACGCTTGAGTCCATTTATGCTGCCACTTGGACATCCATCTAGTTGGGAGTCTTCCTTTTTTTCTCTGACCCTCCACCTTACCAAACATGATATCCTTCTCCAGAGACTGGTCCCTCCTGACAATATACCCGAAGTATGAGAGACAAAGTCTGGCCATCTTGGCCTCCAGGGAGCACTCTGGCTGCAGTTTTTCCAAAATAGATCTATTGGTTCTTTTGGCAGCCCATGGCACTTTCAATATTCTCCTCCAACACCATAACTCAAATGCATCAGTTCTTCTACAGTCTTCCTTATTCACTGTCCAACTTTCACATGCATATGAGGTTATTGGAAATACCATGGCTTGGATCAGGTGCACCTTAGTCCTCAAGCTGACATCTTTGCTCTTCAACACTTTAAAAAGGTCTTGTGTACCAGATTTGCCTACTGAAATACATTGTTTGATATCTTGACTGATACTTCCGTGAGAATTGATTGATAGGTGATCCAAGAAGAATGAAGTCCTTGACAACTTCAATCGTTTCTCCGTTGATAAGAATGTTGTTAAAAAAAAAAAAAAGAATGTTGTTCATTGGTCCAGTGGTGAGGATTTTTGTTTCCTTTATATTGAGATGTAATACATACCTAAGGCTTTGCTCTTTGATCTTCATCAGTAAATGTTTCAAGTCCTCTTCACTTTCAGCAAGCAAGGTTGTATCATCCGCATACAACAGGTTGTTAATGAGTCTTCCTCCAATCCTGATGCCACGTTTTTCTTCATATAATCCAGATTCTCAGATTATTTGCTCAGTGTACAGGGTGAGTAAGTATGGTGAATGAATACAGCCTTGTCGCACACCTTTCTTAATTTTAAGTCATTCAGTGTTCCCATGTTCTGTTCAAACAACTGCTTCTTGGTCAATGTACAGATTCCTCATAAGCACAATTAAGTGTTCCGGAATACGCATACTTTGCAATGTTGTCCATAGCTTGTCATGATCCTTATAATAATAAGCCTTTGCGAAGTCAATAAAGCATAAGTAAACATCTTTCTGATATTCTCTGCTTTCAGCCAAGATCCATGGGACATCAGCAATGATATCCCTCATTCCACAGCCTCTTCTGAATCTGGCTTGAACCTCTGAAAGTTCTCTGTCAATGTATCATTGTAACCATTTCTGTATTACCTTTAGCAAAACTTTACTCACATGGGATATCAAAGAGATTGTTGGATGATTTCCGCATTTCATTGGGTCACCCCTCTTTGGAATGCGCACAAATCAGGATCTCTTCCAATCAGTCAGCCAGATAATTGTCTTCCAAATTTCTTGGCAGAGATGGGTGAGTGCCTCCTGTGCCGCCTCACTTTCTTGAAAGATTTCCATTTTTATTCCATCAATTCCCTGGTTCCTTGTTCTTTGCCAATTCCTCCAATGCACCTTGGACTTCCTCTGTCAGTATCACTGGCTCTTGATCATATGCTACCTCTTGACACGGTTGAACATTAAACATTTCATTTTGGTACAGTGACTCTGTGCATTCCTTCCATCTTCGCTTGATGTTTTCTGCATCATTCATTAATTTGCCCAGAGAATCTTTCAATAACGAAAGTCAAGGCTTGAATTTTTTCGTCAGGTCCCCCAGCTTGAGAAATGCTGAGCGTGTTCTTCCTTTTTGGTTTTCTGATTCCAGATCTTTGCACATTTTGTTGTAATATTTGGATGTATCTTCTCGAGCTGATCTTTGAAATTTTCTGTTCAGCTCTTAGACCTCTTCATTTCTTCCATTTGCCTTAGCATCTCTATGTGTAGAGCAAGTTTCAGTGTCTCTTGTGACATCCATTTTGACCTTTTCCTTCTTTCTTGTCTTCATAATGACTTTTTGGTTTTTTCCTGTATGATGTCCCTGATGTCATCCCACAACTCTTGCTGGTCTTTAGTGTTTAATGTATCAAATCTGTTCTTCAGGTGATCTCTAAATTCAGGTGGGATATATTCAAGGTCATAGTTTTGTGTTGAAGAAGAATATTGAAAGTGCCATAGACTGGTAGAATAGCAAACAAATCTGTGTTGGAAGGAGTAGATCCAAAATGCTATGTAGAGACAAGGATAGCAGGATTTTGTATTTCATACTTTGAATATGTTATTAAGAGAGAATGATCCCTGGAAAAGGAAATTATGTTTGATTTCTTGTCTGCAGCTTCCATGAGTGTTGATGGTTGATCCAGGAAGAATGAAGTCCTTGACAACTTCAACCAATAAGAATGTTGTTTATTAGGACAGTGGTGAGGAATTTGGTTTCCTTTATATTTAGATGCAATCCACACTGGTATGGATTGCAGATCGTATAAGGCCCGCAAAATCATTTGGTCTGACTCTGCCAAGGCTACCACAGTTCCAGCAAACACATTGTTATTGTTATTGTTATTGTTATTGTTATTGTTATTGTAGAGAACCATTGAATCAGTTCCCACTCATAGCGACCCTGTATAGGGTTTCCAAGGAGTGGCTGGTGCGTTTGACCAACAACCTTCTGGTTCAAACTGCTTTATCCTACAGCACCATACCAGCCATCACATTAGGGATGAATTAATTAAATGTGTGACTGAATATAGCAGGCTAATTTTTAAGTTGATAATTTTGTAAGACCCATGAATGATGTTATAAATTTGGACAGAAAAAAAAAAGGTTCCCCACCTGTGATCCAGAATGAAAGAGAAAGAAGAAAACCAAAGAAAATAGTCTACACATGACCTTGCCTTATCTACCTAGAGACTACAAGAATTAAATCATATTCAGATACCACTACTTACCATGTCACCAGGGCTATAACAGATAGATCTTGGTGGATTGGAGGAAAATGCAGAACAGAAGTCACATTCTTAAAAGTCTAGACTTACTGAACCAGTGGCCACTAGAGGGCTCCTTAAGACTATCACCTTGAGATACTTTTTAAACTTTAAACTGAAACTACCTTTTGAAGACACCTTTTAGATAAATAACAGATTGGCTCATAAAATAAATAAATAATGAGCGTCTTTAAAAATAAAAACTCGGAGAGGCGGGGCCTGATGGCAGCTAGGGTGGAGGTGCAGTGAAGTTTGCCATCAGCAATACCACAGACTACAAGGCAAAACAGAGACAAAGCAGAGTTCCAAAACTTGGAACCACATGTTGTTATGTGCCATCGAGTCGTTTCCGACCCATAGCCACCCTGTATAGGGTTTCAGAGGGTGTAAATCTTTACGGGAGTAGAAAGCCTCATCTTTCTCCCGCGGTGCAGCTGGTAGTTTCAAACCGCTGACCTTAAGGTTCGCAGCCCGATTCGTAACCACTACGCTACCAGAGCTCCTTATAGCGGGGAATATTTTTAAAGTTTGAAGGCTTATAGCTAGTGGAATTTGAAGTGGAAGTAAGAAATTGTGTACTCGTGAATATGCCAGGCTTGGCGGCCTGGAGCTGAAACTTGGGTGAGACCAAACTGAAAGACCAATTGGGGGAGCAGACACACCATGGAAAAACGCCACAAGAACCTTAGAGCAAAGGTGAACAGTACACTTTGTCGATTTTGCTTTGTACTGATTTTTTTTTTTTTGTATCTGCTCATTGGCCCCCCACTGTTTGCTCACCTCCATTCTGGTGACTAAAGGGGGTGACTGAGCTAGTGGACACCCCCCACCCTCACCACTGATGGGTTCTTCTGACACGCATGTGCACAGATACTATCAGCCCAAGAGCCGACCCTGAACTGTTTGGTTTTTTTAAATACGAGGAAGGGCAGAACAGGGGTGTAGAGGGGGAAAGAGAGTTTAAAAACAAAATGGGCTGAAAATTAAATTAAATTCTGAGGTCCAGCATAACAACCAACAGTGGCATCTTGAAATCTCTTAAGCAGCTTTGAAGGCAAGAAGCTGAAAGAGGACATTAAAGTCATACCCATATTGGGCTATAGATTTTTTTTTCTTCTTCTTCTCTCCCTCCTCTCCCTGTTCTAAAATTATAGACTACATACAGTACCCAGTCTAGCTTTTGCTGTTGTTGTTGTTGTTGTTTTGGGTGGGATTTTTTGCTTTTTTTTATTTTGCTGTTGCTGTTTTATGCTCCCCCTTGAACCTTTGGGGGACACTTTCTCTCCCTATATTACCCAAGAAGAGACAGCAATTGCTGCCATATAGTTAAGCTACAATCACACTCTATAAAACATCAAAATCCAGGAAAGAACCAATACCAACTGCCATATACCATATGCTACAAAACATCCTAAAGGGAGTTCTGTGGACTGAGAAGCAACAAGAACAAACAACCAAAGACTGACATACGTGGCAGAATAAAATCGGCAGATTGAAGAGTCAAGACCAGAACAAAACTATAAGAACAAACTCAGAGAATCTGGGAGGTGAGTCTATGATGAAAACAATAACAGTGTAAAAGAAGGTAAACACGTAGGAAAAGAGATCCAGATGGTGAGAAGGTCAGGTAGATGACAGGATAAAATAGACTGCACTAAATGGAGGGAAAAGCTAATGGACTATAAGGTAACCTCAAAGAAAATGAACACTTCACAACATACAAAGAAAATGAAAATCCAAGAAGAACATGGAAACATTAAAACTATGAGGAAACTCACAAGAAAGAACACAAAAAGCATGAACTCAACAAAGGAAGACACATAAAACAAAGAAAGCAGCAATGCCATAAAAGAAAAAAAAACAAAAAAACATAATGGCAGTAATTAATCCATACCTATCGATAATTACACTGAATGTAAACTGATTAAATGCACCTGTTAAGAGGCAGAGAGTAGCAGAATGTATAAGAAAACAAGATCCTTCAATATGTTGTCTGCAAGAGACATCTCACACACAGAGACAAAAAAACAGACTAAAACAGGAACAGCAGTGGCAGTACTAATCTCGGATCAAATAAACTTTAAGACACAAACCACCATAATAGATAAAGAGGGACATTATCTCATGATTAAAGGAACAATTGAACAAGATAACATAACCATAATAAATATCTATGCTCCCAATGAAAGAGCTCCAAAATATATAAAGCAAACGCTAATAGATTTGAAGAAAAAAATAGACGACTCTAAAATAATCGTGGGTGATTTTAATATGTTGCTTTCAAAAATGGATAGAACAACCCGAAAGAAACTTGACAAAGACACAGAAGAACTAAACAACACAAGCAAACAACTAGACCTCATAGATGTGTACAGAGCATTCAACCCAAAAACAGTACAATACACATTCTTTTCCAGTGCACATCGAACATTCTCCAGAATAGACCATGTCTTTGGCCCCCAAACAAATCTCCATAAACTTACAAATATCAAAATACTACAAAGCATCTTCTCAGACCATAATGCTATCAAATTAGATCCAGAGAAGCACAATACTAAGAAAGAAAATTATAGACCAATATCCCTCATGAACATAGATGTAAAAATCCTAGCCAACAGAATCCAGCAGCACATCAAAAAGGTAATACACCATGATCAAGTGAGATTAATATCAGGGATGCAAGGATGGTTCAACATTAGAAAAACAATCAGTGTTACCCACCATAGAAATAAGAAAAAAGAACCACATGATCATATCGATTGATGCAGAAAAGGCATTTGACAAAATCCAACATCCATTCCTGATAAAAACACTCACCAAAATAGGAATTGAAGGAAAATTCCTCAACATAATCAAGAGCTTATATACAAAACCAACAGCCTACATTACTCTCAATGGAGAGAAACTGAAAGCCTTCCCTCTGTGAACAGAAACCAGACAAGGATGCCTTTGTCACCATTCATATTCAATATTGTGCTGGAAGACTTAGCAAGAGCTATATGGCAAGACAGGGAAATTAAAGGCATCCAAATTGACAGAGAGGAAGTAAAACTCTCTGTATTTGTAGCCGATATGATCCTATACATAGAAAACACCAAAGATTCAGTAAATAAGCCACTAGACCTCATTGGAAGATTCAGCAAAGTGGCAGGATGTAAGATCAACATACAAAAATCAGTTGGTACCTTGGAGAATAACAAAGAGGCTGAAAGCCACTGCATAACACGGATGAACCTTGAGGACATTATGTTGAGTGAAATTGTCAGTCACAAAAGGAGAAATACTGCATAGGACCACTACTGTAAAAGACTAAGAAAAAGAACCCATATAAAAGGCAGGAAGGGTTCTTTGTTGGCTATTGGGATGTGGGGGGTGGGGTGAGGGAAGGGAGGGGAAGGTAGAGGACAGTGTAGTGAATAGACACAGGATAGTCTGGATGCTAGGGAGGGGAGCAATACACAAAAAGGGGTAGGGGAATGGAAGATCAAAGCAGACAGGAGAACAATTAGGCAGGTTTGCAGGAGCTAAGTGAGACAGTGGTAAATAATGATGTATGCACAACCTTGGAACAACAGAGGTCTGGGATACAGGGCTTGAGACATGGTTGGAATGGGGAAAAGGGGAAAAATAAAGTTAAGATGCTTGGCTGTCTTTTGAATCTTGGTTTCGTGGCATGCCATTATAAAATAGACACTTGAGGGGGAGAGAAAGGAATTGCCAGAAATATCACCATAGAAAACTTATAAGTCCGTCTTCTGGTATAACTGACTGGAATACCTAAAATGGGGCTACAACACACCCAGTGAAGGAGGCTTCCTGTGGGGCCTCTGCCTTACATAAGACCATAGGTGGAATACCGAACAGCATCCAGAATATTCAGAGGAGGGAAATTTCCACTGGAAAGGACAAACAGACCAGCCTGGAGCAGCTAGAACAACAGAATATACTTCTTAAAAGAAAGACCAACAGGAAAAATACAAAACAATATAGACAGACCGACTGATTACTACAAGAACAAGCAATTTGCTCGCCCAGGAGACATCAAGGCAAGTGGTAGGGTCCCCTCAGGGCAAACCCCCTTCTAGGACTTAAACTCAATGGCAATACACGTTCTGATTGGTGACCATGTTCATCACTGATAAGGAAAAGTGAGGGGAAAATAGCAATGAAGCTGTGAGCTAAGCCCTGTGAACCCTGGTAGAGACCTGGTTGGCCAGCAGTGTGGTAAGACCTGGGGACTCTTTGGCCCAGAGTCAGCGACATAGCCACAGAGGACTAGAGTGGAGAGTGAAGCATCCAGCTGATAAGAAGTGAGGGCAATATGCGCAAGAACACCCACTTGACCTAGCTTCAATGACTGAATGATCAGAGCTCAACCAGAAGAAGAAAGAAGAGGAAAAAAAGAGTAATCTGATACAATTTGATGAACTTGACCTACACCT
>NW_006408701.1:6169011-6171217 GCF_000296735.1 Chrysochloris asiatica
TGATACAATAGTGAATAATTGTTATCAGGATTGATTGTGAGGGTTGGAAATGTAAAGGTAGACGTTTTATAGCAAGGAAGGGAGTGATTAACTTTCCAGTCTAGGAGCGGAGGTCCCTAGGGCCATCAATGGAGAAGAGCAGAGAGCGGGACCCTACCCAGAGAAGCAGTGATGCCTGAGATGGAGGCAGAGTCAATGACGTGGAGTGATGAGCAGCTGGGACATTAGATTCAGAGAGGGAGAGTGACTTTGTGCTGAAGACTGGGAGTTGCGGGGAGTGTAGAGGGCAGGCTTGCAGAGTATATTCTTTGGTTGGTTGATGATGCATGGAAGGGATTGTAACCATGCCAATGAAACTATATACGATAGAAAGAATGTAAAACTAATGTTCTCCCATGTAAACTATCATATAATTCACAATAAAACATTAAAAAAAAAGGAGGAGAGTGATTGATTTTGCACCACAGAAGCGGAGGTCCCTGGGACCATCAAATGAGAAGAACAGAGAGCATGACCCTACACAGAGACGCAGTGACACCAGGGATTGACACAAAGATGATGACATGGAGAGATGGAGCAGCTGGGGACACTGGACTCAAGGAGGGAGAAGGGCTGTGTGCTTGCGGCCGGGGGAGGAGTCCCTGTGTTGTGTACCCTTTGGGGTTATTTGATGATGAATGGAGGAGATTGAAATCATTGCAATGAAACGAAATATGATAGGATGAGTGTAAAGCTGATGTTCTCCCATGTAAACCTCACAATAAAAACTTAAATAAATAAATAAAAACTCATCTCATATATATATGAGAACAAATAGTCAAAAACTACTCTAAAGTGACGGTATTTTCTGTCTCATATGAAAGCAAAAAATGGACAGTGAGTAATGGACAAGGGGCATAGAAGCTAGAATAAAGGAAATGGTACAAGCAGAAGGGAATGAATTAGAATGAAGCCACATTGTAAAAATTTTCACCAATATCACAGAGTAATGTGTGTAGAAACTGTTAAATAGGAATATAATTCTCTGTACAAACTTTCACATTAAACTTAATAAAATATGATTTCTTTCAAAACCCTATGAGGGGCTTCCCTGACCAGGTGACTCATGTAGGGCAGTCTCAGGGAAAAGGGGCGGAATCGCACATAGGAAAACTCTGTCTAGTAGACAGACAGCCTTTGAACAAACATAAGATCTTATATTTCAACATTCTGAACTCGTTTTTTTTTTTAAAGATCAAATTGCGAAGGAATGACAAGCATTTTGAGCTTTAGCCTGCTTGCACACAGCTCTCCCTCCCGCGCCCATGCCAGCGAGTGCCTCTGCCCCCTGCAGACCTTGGAATGCAGGGCTAGAGCAGCCCCAATTAGAAGGCTGCATTTCCAGAGAAAAGGAAGCATAAACAAACAAAGCCAGACAAATAGAGAGGGATATCGGCGCAGATATCAGGAAATATGGGGTGTCCAGGCTACAGAGAGACTGAGAGAGGCATCTTTTACGTCATCAAATACAGACATTACCTCCCTGCAGCCATTACCCCCAGCCCTCTAGTGCCCCGGCCTAGACCAGCCCTCTGCCAATCCACCTAGGCTCAGGAACGCCCAAGGCAGAGGCCCGCCCACTGAGGCCAAGGCCTGCCCTGAGGCCCAACCCACCAACAGATTAGTCACAAAGACCCAAGACCAACCAAGGCCAAAATCCCCACTGCGTAGCCAGGTCGCTGAGGCCCAAGCCACCGCATAGCCCAGTTGCCAAGGCCCAGTGCCCCTGAAACCCAACACGACCTCAGCCTGGTCCCTGAAGCACAGGCCCCCCGAGGCCCAATCCGCCAAACCCACCCGCTGAGGCCCAAGCCACCCAATGCCCAACTGGTGATACCCAGGCCCCCTGAGGCCCAAACCGCCCTCCCAAGGCCCAAACCACCTGCCCGAGGACCAACCCTCCTGCAGCCTGGTCGCTAACACACAGGCCCCCAGAAGCCCAAACCGCCCGCCCTAAGCTCAACCCACTAGCCTGAGGCACAAACGGCCCGCCGCCAAGGGCCAGGCCCAAAAGAGGCCCAAAAGAGTTAATCTGAGTTAAGCAATAAGGAGAGTGAAAAGGGAAGACCACATCCTGATCACATCTTCCTGGAGGTAATCAGAAAACATAAAAAATTACCAAAACACATACTTAATTAATTATTAGGGCCACAGATAAACATTAAAC
>NW_006408701.1:6175652-6209780 GCF_000296735.1 Chrysochloris asiatica
CATCAACGGAGAAGAGCCGAGAGAGGGACCCTACCCAGAGAAACAGAGATGCCTGAGATAGAGACAGAGATGATGACGTGGAGTGATGAAGCGACTGGGGACCTTGGACCCAGAGAGGGAAAAGGATTGTGGGCCGAAAACTGGGGGGAGGAGGGGGAAGTGTAAGGGGCGGTCTTCTGGGATATACCCTTTGGGTGGTTGATGTTGCATGTGGGGGATTGGAACCATGGTTGTGAGATGATATAAGATGGAATGAGTGTAAATCTAAAGTTCTCCCATGTAAACTATCATATAATTCACAATAAAACATTAAAAAAACAAAACCCTATGAGGCACTTTCACTCTGCACTCATGGAGTCCCTATGAGTCAGAATCGACTCAGTGACAAGTAACAACTAACATAAGTAATTTTCAGAATGTGTGATTCTCCATTAAAAAGAAAGTTAGACACTACGCTGCCAAAATAATCCAGTATCTCCACAATCATATGAATGCCTTTGACAGTTCTTTCTAAAGCCTGAGTTGTCAGCCACCTGATTCACCTATATATGATTTCTGGTTACACCAAACTGAGCAAGATGATCTTATCAAGCAAGTGAAATTAATGACTGTTGTTAGGTGCTGTTCAGTCTGTTCTATTTTATAATGACAGAATGCAATACTGCCCAGTCCTATGCCATTCTCACAACTGCTGCTACACTTCAACCCATTGCTACAGCCACTGTGCCAATCCATATCACTGCAGATTTCTCTCTTTTTCGCTGAACCTCCACTTTACAAAGCATGATGTCTTTCTCCAGGAACTGGCTCCTCCCTATAATATGTACAAAGTACAAATCAGGCTGCTAATTTCAGGGTAGCAGTTCCAAACTACCAGCTGTTCCATTGGAGAAAGATGACCCTTCTGTTCCCGTAAAGATTTACAGCTTCAGAAACCCTGTACAGGATCGCTATGAGTCGGAACCAACTCCACGGCACATAACAACAACATGAGAGACAAAGTCTGCCCATCTTGATTTCTAAGGAGCATTCTGGTTGCAATTCTTCCATGGCAGTCCATGGTATTTTTAATATTCTTCTCCAACACCCTAACTCAAATGCACCAACTATTCTAAGGCCTTTATTCATTGTCCAACTTTCACATATATATGAAGCTGTTGAAAATACCATGGCTTGGGTCAGGTGCATTTTACTCCTCAAACTGACATCTTTGCTCTTGAACACTTTACAGAGATCTTGTGGAGCAGACTTGCCCACAAGATTGTGGCTTTTGCTTCCAAGAGTGTTTATAGTGGTTTTGGCTTTTGCTTCCAAGAGTGTTTATAGTGGATCCAAGCAAAATGAATTCTTTGACAACTTCAATCTTCTCTACATTTATCATGATGTTATTTATTGGTCCAGTCATGAGGATTTTTGTGTTCATTACATTGAGGTGCAACCAAAACTGAAGGCTGTGGTCTTTGATTTTTATCAGTAAGTATTAAGACCTCTTCACTTCCAATAAGCAAGGTTGTATCATCAGAGTATTGCAGGTTGTTAATGAGTCTTCCTCCAATCCTGATGTCACATTCTTCATAATATAATCCAGTTTCTAGGATGATTTGTTCAGTTTACGGATTGAATAATTGTGGTGAAAGAATACAACCCTGGATAGGGACAGGCAACTTAGACATGGGCTACCTAAAATGGGGGTGGGGTAATAAAGGCTCAAAATGACTGACTTACAAGATTTCAAGAGGGAGATTAGTTTAAGAGTGTGTGTGGGACTTCCTGTTTGGGGGTAGGGAAAGCAGAGACAAACAGTGAAAACTTCTCTGCCAAAACCCCCCAAAAAAAGGAGAGAAAAAGTGGTCCACGGAAAAACTGTGGCACTTTGGATCTTGTTTAAGGTTCTAGGCACCAGTTTCCCACACCCATTGAGAAGAAATCTGCCTGTGGAAGCAAAATACGGTGATTTCTGTATCCATCCAGCTGCAGCGTCTGGCAGCCAGAAGTCTTCAGGCTGGAGGATGGGGCCACAGCCAATCGGAGGCAGCGACCCAGCACTAGAAGTCGCAGAGCTGTGCAACTGAGGGAGAAGTGTGACCAACTTTTCATCTTTCACTTTTCAGTTGTCACATATCTCTCCTCTTCACCCCAATTGCACCCTCCCTTCACAACCCAGATGCCTTCAGGCAGTCAGGAGAACACCCCCAAAAGGGTCCAGCATTGCACCCACAGTTTTCCAATAGCACAGAGAGGAAACCCTGATATAAAGTGAGGGGGGATGCACAAGAGCACCCACATTTGCAGCTAGTACCCATTTGACCTGGCATCAGTGGCTGGATGATCAGAACATGACTAGAGAAAGAAAGAAGAGGGAAGAAAAGATTTTTTTTTTAAAAAAAAGGAGTATTCCACTATAAGTGGATAATCTTGACCTATGCTTTGCTTGCAGATGCAGTATGACAAAGGAGCAGACAAATCTCTACAGTGAGGATCATTCCCACTCCCTTGGCACACAGGGTTGACAGGAATGGGGAACTTAGACATTGGCTACACAAAATGGGGAGACTACAAAGACAAGAAGTAACTGGCTTACAAGCTTTCAATAGGGAACCTAGCTCCAGAGGATACAGGAAAAGGTAGAACCTCCAATGAATTGTTTCCAATCTGTCTGGATGGGGTTGATAAAAGGTGAGGGGGAAAGGACTTCTGTAGTTCAATAGGGAATGATTGCTATCAGGTCTGACAGTGAGTGTTGGGAAGGTAAATGAAATGTTTGGTAACAAAACGAGGGGAGTGGCTGATTTTGCAGTCCAGGAGCAGATATCCCTGGAATCATCAAGGGAGAAAAATGAAGTGTAAGACTGTGTCCAGAGAGGCAGTGACACTAAGGATGAAGGCAGAAGCAATGATGTGGCCAGAAGGAGCGGCTGGGCACTCTGGTCTCAGGGAGGGAGAGGGGTTGTGTGCTGGCGGCTGGGGGGCAGGCATGTGGGTACCCTTTGGGTGTTTGATGATGCGTGCAGGGGGTTGTGATCATTGCAATGAAACAAAGTACAATAGGATGAATGTAAAGATAATGTTCACCCATGTAAACTAACACATAATTCACAATAAAAACTTTTAAAAAATAAAAAAAAACACTCTGTGGGGGAAGATAGAGTCTCCACTGAATAGTTTTCATCTTGTCTAGATGGGTCTAGTAAAAAGAGATGGAGATAAGATTATGATTCACTTCTGAGGTGGGAAATTTCCACTTGAAAAGACAAGCAGACCAGTCTGGAGCAGCTAGAGGAAGAGAGATATTTCTTGAAAGAAAGACCAGCAGTAAAAAATCAAAAACAATAACAGCAGTCTGATTGACTACTACAAGAACAAGCAAATTGTTCACCTGGGAACCATCAAGGCAAGTGATCGGGTACCCTCAGGGCAAATACCCTTCCAAGACTCAAGGGGAATACATAAGCAGGTATGTGGTATTGCTGGTGACCATGTTGGTCTACTGATACAGGGAAGTGGGGGGGGGGGGAACAGCAATGAAGCTGTGAGCTAAGTCCAACCACATTCAATAGACTCCTGTCAACCTGGGAACATAGTCACAGAGGACTAGAGTAGAGAGTGACGGGTCCAGCTGATGTGAATTGAGGAGAGATGCACAAGAATGCCCATACTTGCAGATAGTATCCATTTCACCTAGCTTCAATAACTGCATGATCAGAACTCGACTAGAGGGAGGCAGAAGAGGAAAAAGAGTGTAATCTGCTACAATTTGATGAACTTGACCTATACTTAAGGATGTAGCAGCTTAAAAGAGGGAACAAATCTTTACAGCAAGGATCATTCCCACCCACTCTGTACACAGGGTTGACAGGGATGGGCAACTTAGACATTGGTTACCCAAAATGGGGGGTGGGCAACAAAAGCATGAAGTGACTGGCTTACAAGTTTTCAAGAGGAAGCTTACTTTCAGAGGGTGCAGGGGAAGGTAGAATCTTCACTGAGTGGTTTTCAACCTGTCTATTCGGGACAGGTGAAAGGAGATGGGGATAAGAATCAATAGTAAATAATTGCTATCAGGAGTGATTGTGAGTGTTGCAAATGTAAAGGTAGATGTTTTGTAACAAAAGGAAGGGAATAGATGATCATGCAACCCAGGAGCGGAGGACCCTGAGACCATCAAGGGAGAAGAAGAGCGGAATACAGAATCCTACCCAGAGAAGCAGCTATGCCAGAGATGGAGGCAGAGACAATGGCGTGGAGAGACAGAGCAGTTGGGGACTCAAGACTCAAGGAGGGAGAGGGGTTGTGTGCTGGCGGCTAGGAGGCTGACATGCAGGGTATACCCTTTGGTTGTTTCAATGGTCATATATTCCTGAGTGCTTCAGTGTACATCCAAAAAAAAAAAAAAAAAACCTCAGAGGAATTTGAAGCAAATGCTGTTGAATGATGATGTATGGATGGAGGGGATTAAATCATTGCAATGAAACAAAATACAGCAGAATGAATGTAAAGCTGACCCTCTCTCCCATGTATCACTCAATTCACAATAAAAACTTGTTTTTTAAAAAAAGATTCTTATGATTCAATAGTGAGTAATTGTTATTATGACTAATTGCGACTGTCACAATTGTAAAAATAGAAGTTTTGTAACGAAAATGGGGGAGTAGTTAATCTTACAGTCCAGAAACAGAGGACCCTAGGACCATCAAGAGAAAAGAGCACGAGCAGAATGCGGGACCCTATCCAAAGAAGCAGCGACACAAGAGATGGAGGAAGAGATGGGGACATGGAGAGAGAGAGCAGCTGAGGACTCTAGATTCATGAAAAGAGAGGGAGTGAGAGCTGGCAGCCAGGAGGCCAGACTTGCAGAATGTGCCCTTTGGTGGCTTAAATTATTATATGTGCCTGAGTGTTTAAAAAAAAAGCTTAAATGAATAGAGAGAAATACTGTTAACTGATGGTACATGGAGGGGATTATAACCCTTGTAATGAAACAAAGTATACGATTTGTTGAATGTAAAACTGGTGATCTGCCCTGTAAAATTTCACTCAATTAACAATAAAAACTTAGAAAATAACAATAATAATACATCTTGGGGGGAAAAAGGAATACAACCCTAGGACACACCTTTCTTGACTTTAAACCATTCCGTTTCCCCTTGTTCTGTTTGAACAGCTGCATTGTAATCTATGAACAGTTTCCTCATTGTTGTTGTTGTCAGGTGCCATCGAGTCATAACTGACTCATAGCGACCCCATGTACAGCAGAACAAAACAATGTCCGATCCTGGGCCAACTTCACTACCGCTACCACACTTGATGCCATCAATGATGCCACCTGGCTGATCCATCTCATTGGGGGTCTTCCTCTTTTTCTCTGACCCTCCATCTTACCCAGCATGACATCCTTCTCCAGCGACTGTTCCCTCCTGACAATATGTCCAAAGTATGAGAGACGAAGTTTACCCATCTTGGACTCCAAGGAATGCTCTGGATGCACTTCTTCCAAAACAGATCTATTGGTTCTTTTGGCAGTCCATGGCACTTTTAGTATTATCTTCCAACACCACAACTCAAAGTCATCAATTCTTCTATGATCTTCCTTATTCACTGTCCAGCTTTTGCATCCATATGAGGTTATTGAAAATACCATGGCTTGGGTCAGGCGAACCTTAGTCCTCAAGGTGACATCTTTGCTCTTCAACACTTTAAAAAGTTCCTGTGCAACAGATTTGCCCAATGCAATACGTCATCTGATCTCTTGACTACTGCTTCCCCAAGTGTTGATAGTTTTGATCCAAGAAGAATGAAGCTCTTGACAACTTCAATCTTTTCTCTGTTGATAAGAATGTTGTTTATTGGTCCAGTGGTGAGGATTTTTGTTTTCCTGACATTGAGATGTAACCCATACCGAAGGCTGTGCTCTTTGATCTTCATCAGTAAATGTTTCAAGTCCTCTTCACTTTCAGCAAGCAAGCTTGTATCATCTGCATATTCATAAGCACAGTTAAATGTTCCTGAATACTCATTCTCAATAATGTTGTCTATAACTTGTCATGATCCACACAGTCTAAATCCTTTGCACAGTTATCTTTCTGGTATTCTCTGCTTTCAGCCAAAATCCACCTGATGTCAGCAATGATATCCACGTTCCACATTCGAATCTGAATCCAGCTTGAACCTCTGGCAGTTCCCTGTCAATATACTGTTGCAGTCATTTTGAATTATCATTAGCAAAATTTTGCTTGACATGATATTAGTGATATTGTCTGATAATTTTCACATTCCTTTGGGTCACCTATCTTTGGAATGGACACAAATATGCATCTCTTCCTATCAGTTGGCCAGGTAGTTGTTTTCCACATTTTTTGGCATAGATGAGTAAGTGTCTCCAGTCCTGCATCCGTTTGTTGAAAGATTTCAATTTGTATTCCATCAATTCCTGGATTCTTGTTCTTTGCTAATACCTTAAGTTTACCTTGGGCTACTTCTTTCAGTACCATTGGCTCTTGATCGTATGCTATTTCTTGAAATTGTTGAACATCGACCATTCCTTTTTGGTACAGTGACTCTGTATATTCCTTCCATCTTCTTTAGTTGCTTTCTATATCATTCAATATTTTTCCCAAAGAATCCTTCAGTATTTCAGTATGTTAAGTCCTCTTTGCATCCAGCAAGCAAGGTTGTATGATTTATATATGGCAGATTGTTAATGAGTCTTCCTCTAATCCTGATGCCACATTCTTCTTTATGTAATCCAGATTCTCAGATTATTTGCTGAGCATTCAGATTGAACAAGTATGGTAAAAGAATACAACCCTGACACATACCTCTCCTGATTTCACACCATTCAGTGTCCCCTTGTTCTGTTCAAATGACTGACTCTTGACTCATGAGCACATGTGCAGGTTCCTCATGTACGTGTATGGGTATTGTCTTATCACAAACAGAAATTGTACTTCAAGATTAGATCTTGAAATGTTCTTTTTGACAATGAACACAACACCATTCCTCTTAAATCTGTTGTTTCCAACACAGTAAATCATATGATTCTATGAATCAAAGTGGCCATTAATGGTTCATTTCAGCTCACTAGTACCTAGGATATCGATCTTTTTGCATTCCATTTCATTTTTTAAACTTTCAATTTTTCTAGATTCATACTTTGTGCATTCCAGATTCTGATTAATAATGGGCATTTGCAGCTTTTTCACCTCATTTTGAGTGATGGCCCATCAGCAAATGCAGATCCTGAAAACTTTAGTCCATTCACGACATCATGTTCAACTCTACTTTGAGAAGGTGGCTTTTCCCTGGTTGTATTTTGAGTGTCTTCCAACCTGAAGGGCTCATCTCCCGGCACTATATCTGACAATCTTCCTCAGTTATTCAGAAGGTTTTCAGTGGCTCAACATTCAGAAGTGACCCACCTCTCCTTATTATTAGTCTGTCTTCATCTGGAAGTTCTGTTGAAACCTGTCCACCAGAAGTGACCCTGCTGGTATTAAAAATGCTGATGGCATACCTGCCAGCATCAGAACAACACACAAGCCACCACAGTATGACAAACTGACAGACAGGTTTTGGCATAATTAAAGAGATGCAAATCTAAACAATAATGAGATATCTCACCGCAGCATTAACAGTAATGCTCAAAAAAAAAAAAAAACAGAAAACAACAAATGCTGGGAAGGCACACTCCTACATTGGTGCTGCAATGATGCAGTCACTGTGAGAAATGGTATGGCGATTCCTCAAAAAGTTGGAATTAGCAATACTATATGATCCCACAATTCCTCTACTTGGTGTATATCCCCAAGATATAAGAGCCATGACACAAGTAGATATGTATTGTGACGCAGTGGGTTAATGTGCAGAATTGCAAGGTCAGCTTGAACTGCAAGGTCGTCAGTGGTTCAACTTACCAGCTGCTTCTTGGAAACCCTATACAGAGTAGCTATGAGCCAGAACCCACTCGATGGCACTTAACAACAATTGCAGGACTATTCACAATAACGAAAAAATGGAGACATCTAAATGCCCTTCAATGGAAGAGTGGGTAAACAAACTTTGGTGCATACACACAATGGAATACTATGCAGCATTGAAGAACAGCAGTAAATCTATGAAGCACCTCATAACATGAATGAACCTGGTGGACATTATGATGAGTGAAATTAGTCAATTACAAAAGGACAAATATTATATAAGACCACTATTGCAAAAATTCAAGAAAAGGTTTTCATGCTAAAAGAATTAAATATTCTTTGATGGTTACCAGGGGTGGGAGGGAAGGGAGAGTAATTCACTGGCTAGAGGGTAGACACGTGTTAATTTGGGTGACTTGGGGAGGGCAATATACAAGATAAAATTTGACAGATGAATGATGACATCAGGCGAAGACACAGGGAAGAATGCAAGGGTTAAATAGAGGTAAATACTATTATATATGGAGTCCTGGTGTGGCACTGTAGGGTAAGCACTGGACCGCAAGGTCAGTTTGAACCGCAAGGTTGGAAGTTCAAATTCACCAGCCACTTCTCTGAAACCCTATATAGGGTTGCTCTGTGTCAGAACGAATTTGATGACTCTTAACAACAATAATAGCAACTGTTATATACACAACCTGCAACAACAGTGGTCCACAGTAGATATATGGACTGATGCACAGGCTGAATGAGTATGGGAAACAGAGCAGAGGATACCCACAAATATATGAGGGTTTGACATGGATGTTTGTACATGGATATTTATCTTTACTGCAAAAACTCTTTTGAATGTGCTGAAGCATACGGGGGCAAAAGTGATGAAAACTCATTAGACATTATCAAAGTTCTTGAAGCAACAAGTTGCTGGGCCTGAGGGTTTAAGACCACAGTCTCAGGGAATACCATGGTCAATTCGCACAACATAGGCCACAAAGACAATGTTTTATATTCTAATTCGGTGAGTAGCTACTGTGATTTTAAAAGCTCATGAACTACTGGTTTCTTCATGTGAGGAAGAAAGAAGAGTAATAAAAATTGAAGATGCTTGGAATTAGTTATTCCAATGGACTAACAGAACGCATGAACAACAGTTACCACAACTCTGAAACCAAAAGAACTAGATAGTTGATACCCACCTACCACTACCAACTGCTGTGACAGGAATCAAATTAGAAAGTAGCAGATAGAGTAGGAGAAAATACAGAAAAAAAAAAACTCAAAATTATTTAAAAAAAACACACACAGGACTTACCGGTCCAAAGGAGACTGGAGGAACCCAAGATTATGACCCTTGGACACCCTTCAGGTCTGACATGGAACTCACCCTTATAGCCCAATTTTCAGTCAAGCAGTAGATGGTGGTGGTGACTATGTGCCGTGGAGTTGATTCTGACTCATAACAACCCTGTATAGGGTTTCCAAGGAGTGACTTGTAAGCTCGAGCTGCAGACCTTGCGGTTTAAGCTGACTTTGCAGTCCAGCGCATTAACCCACAGTGCCACACCAGGACTGAGGACATAAACAGACACTTTACCAAAGAGGATCTTCAGGCAGTCAAAAAACACATGAAGAAATGCTCCCGATTATTAGCCATTTAAACAAATTTTAAAAAAAAACAACTCACTGCCATCAAGTCAGTTCCAACATATAGTGAGCTTATATAGGGTTTCTGAGACTGTAAATCTTGAAAGGAAGAGACCCCATCCTCTTTCTTCTTCTGAGTGACTGCTAGGTTTGAACCACTGTCCTCATGGTTAACAATCCATTGCTTATCCTACAGCACCACCGGGGTTCCTTTAAGAGAAACAGTAATCAAAATAACAAAGAGATATCATCTCACCCCAGCATTGATAGCAAAAAAAACAACAACAGAGAAAACAGCAAGTGCAGGCAAGGGTGTGGAGAGACTGGAATCCTACACTGCTGGCGGGACTGTAAAATGGTGCAACTGCTGTGGAAAACACTATGGGGCTTCCTTAGAAAGCTAGAAATAAAAATGCTATATGATCCAGTAATCCTACTACTAGGTTTACTGTGCTGTTGTGAAGTGCCATCAAGTCAGTTATGACTCATAGTGACCCTGTATAGGGTCTCCAAGCAGGGGCTGGTGAGTTTGAAGTGCCAACTTTTTGGTTCAAACCAACCTTATGGTCAAGTGCTTATCCTACAGCACCAGACCAAGACTCCACTCGGTATACAGCCTATAGAAACAAGAGCCTTGACACTAATAGATAGATGCACACCCACATGCATCACAGCAAGAGTCATCATAGAAACAAGACAAACAACCTAAATGCCCATCAGTGAATGAATGGACAAACTAGGATATACGCACAATGGAATACAGCACAATGTTGAATAACAATGAATCTGTGCAACACCTCATCATATGAATGAACTTGGAGGACATTACACTCAGTGAAATTTGTCCATAACAAAAGGACAAATATTGTAAGAAATCATTTTTATAAAAAGTCAAGGATAGGTTTTCATGTACACAAATGAATTCATTGAGGTTACTTGGGATAGAAAGGGGGGAAAGGGCAAATCACTAGAGGGTAGACACATTTAACTTGGATGATGGGAAGGAGAAATCAGCAAAAAATGATAAAGGCAGAGACGGACATTGGGAGGACAGCAAGAGTAAAAGGCAACAGAGGTAAATACTATTATATCCACAACCCTGCAATAACAGTAATAACAACAATCTACAACTAGATACATAGATGCACACACAAGCTGAACAGGTAGGAGAAGGAGAACGGGACTGTACCCATGAATATGTATAAATTTGACAAAGGATATAAGTATTTGTATAGACTATAAATATATCCATGAATATAGTAGAGCAAACAGCAGACAGATACGTAAAATTTCTTAGCCAGAACAACAACAAAAATCCAAACACCTAACAAGATTGGTTTACTGCATTAAAAGTCTTAGATCATAGACTCCTGAGAAAACTAGTTAATTGGCATGACATAGTTCATAAATATAATGTTCTACATCCCAATTGGTGAGTAGAGTCTGGGGTCTTAAAAACTTATGAGACAATGGAATATTATGCTGCCTTGAAGAATAACAAGGAAGCTGCAAGCCACCACATAACATGAATGGACCTTGAGGACACTATGCTGAGTGAAATTAGTCAGTCACAAAAGAAGAAATATTGCATAGGAAAATTATTGTAAAAGCTTAAGAAAAAGTACCCACACTAAAAGGGAAAAAAAAATTCTTGTTAATTACCAGGGTGTAAGGGGAGGGGTGAGGGGAGCGAGGGGAAGGTAGAACACAGAGTAGGGAATAGACACAGGATAGTTTGGGTGCTGGGGGGGGGGGGGGCAATACACAAGAAGGAGGAGGGAAATGGAAGAACAAGGCAGATGGGAGAACATTTAGGCGGGTTTGCATGGGTTAAGAGGGACAGAGATAAATAGTGATATCTGCTAAACCTCAGAACAAAAGGGCTCTGGGATACAGGGATACATGGTTTGAATGGGTAAAAGAAGGGAAACAATGTTAAGATGCTTGGCTGTCCTTTAAATCTTGGTTTCTCTTGCCTACCATTGTAAAATAGACACTTGAGGGGGAGAGAAAGGTATAGTCAGAAACATCACCATAGAAAGCTTGTAAGTCCTTCTTCAGCCTATAACTGATGGGAATACCTAAAATGGGGTTAGAACTTTCCCAGTGAAGGAGGCTTCCTGCAGAGCCTTTGCATTGCATAAGACCATAGGTGGAATCATGATCCCCATCCAGAATCTTCTGAGGTGGGAAATTTCCATTTGAAAGGACAAGCAGACCAGCCTGGAGCAGCTAGAAGAACAGAAGATACTTCTTGAAAGAAAGACCAGCAAGAAAAATCAAAACCAATAATGGCAGTCTGACTGACTACTTACTACAAGAACAAGCAAGTTGTTCACCAGGGAGCCATTAAGGCAAGCAGTGGGGTCCTCTCAGGGCAAACCCCCTTCCAAGATTGAGACTCAAGGGGAATACTCAAGCAGGCACGTTGTCTTGCACTGAAGTTGTGAGCTTAGTCCGACCACATTCAACAGACTCCTGTCAACCCGGATTGAGAGCTGGTTGGCTAGCAGTATGGTGAGACCGGGGGACTCCTGGGGCCAAGGACAGGGACAAGGCCACAGAGGACTAGAGCAGAGAGTGAAGCATCCAGGTGATATGAAGTGAGGGGAGATGCACAAGAACACCCATACTTGCAGATAGTATCCACTTGACCTGGCTTCAATGACTGCATGATTAGAACTTGACTAGAATCGAGCTGTGAACCTTAAGGTCAGCGGGAGAAAGATGAGGCTTTCTACTCCAGGAAAGATTTACACCCTCGGAAACCCTGTACAGGGTCGCTATGGGTCGGAACCGACTCGACAGCATTTAACAACAACAACAACAAAAAGAGGAAGAAAGAAGAGAGAAAAAAAGAGTAATTCGCTACAATTTGATGAACTTGACCTATACTTATGGATGTAGTAGCTCAACAGAGGGAACGAAACTTTACAGAAAGGACCATTCCAACCTCCTCGGTACACAAGATTGACAGGGATGGGCAACTTAGACATTGGTTACCCAAGATGGGGGGGGGGGTTTTACAAAGGCACAAAGTGACTGGCTTAAAAGCTTTCAAGAGGGAGCCTAGTTCCAGAGGATGCGGGGGGGAAAGTAGACTCTCCACAGAGTGGTTTCCAACCTGTCTAGACGGAGCTGGTGAAAGGAGATGGGGATAAGACTCTTGTGGTTCAATAGTGAATAATTGCTATCAGGCCTGATTGTGAGTGTTGCAAATGTAAAGGTAGACATTTTGTAACAAAAGGAGGCCAGTGATTGACTTTGCATTCCAGGAGCGGAGGACACTGGGAACATCGAGGGAGAAGAGTGCAGGACCCTATCCAGAGAAGCAGCAATGCCAGAGATGGAGGCAGAGACGATGCCGGGGAGAGATGGAGCATCTGGGAACGCTGGACTCAAGGAGGGAGAGGGGCTGTTTGCTGATGGCTGGGGGCAGGCTTGCGGGGTATACTGTTTGGTTGTTTGAATGGTTATATATTCCTGAGTGCTTCAGTGTACATTAAAAAAAAAACAAAGTACAGTAGGATGAATGTAAAGCTGATCTTCTCCCGTCACTCAATTCACAATAAAAACTTAAAAACAAAAAACTTGTGAGAAACCATACAAAATGCAACTATTGGTCTCCATTTGTTTGGAACCAAAGAAGTAGATGGTGTCTGACTACCACTACTGAATGTTTTTACCAGGAACAGCACAGTTCTGGGACAATAGAGACTAAAGGAAACATGGAAACCATCAACCTAAGAAACCTTTTGAACTTGGAACTGAAGCTACTCTCAGAGGTCACCTTTCAGTCAAATAATACATTGATTTATAAAATAAACAATATGACTCATGATTAATATGCTCCTTTAAAGAATCAACTATTTGATAATGATGAAAGGAGATGGGGATAAGACTCTTGTGGTACAATAGTGAATAATTGCTATTAGGAATGACTGTGAGGGCCAAAATGTAAAGGTAGATGCTTTGTAATAAAAGGAGAGGAGAGGTTGATTTTGCAGTCCAGGAGCGGAGGTCCCTGGAACGATCAAGGGAAAAGACCTGAGTGCGGGACCCTACCCAGAGAAGCAGTGACACCAGAGATGAATGGAGAGATGGAGCTGCTGGGGACTCTGGACTCAGGGAGGTAGAGGGGCTGTGTGCTGATGGCCGGGAGGTGGGCTTGTAGGGTGTACCCTTTGGTTGTTTGATGATGCATGGAGGAGGTTGTAATCATTGCAATTAAATGAAATACGAAAGGATGAATGTAAAGCTGGTGTTCTCCCATGTAAAGTATCACATAATTCACAATAAGAACTTAAAAAAAAAGATCAAATATTTGAGACCAAAACAAACAGTTAACATTTACCCAAAAGATTACATGAGAAAGCAAGGAGGGTTAAGGAAGCTAGATCATTGGAAACAGAACAAACAGAATGGAAACAATGAGAATGTTGATATGTTATTAAAATTGTAAACAACCTCACAAAATAATTTGCATAAAAATGACTAAATGGGAACCAATTTGCTGTGTAAATTTTCACCTAAAGCACAATAAAATATAAAAAATTAACAGTTGCTGTAAAGTTGATTCTGACTCATGATACCCATCCATGTATAGAATAGAGTAGACCTGCACATCGTAGGGTTTCCCATCGCTATGGTTACGAATCGGGCTGTGAACCTTAAGGTCAGCGGTTTGAAACTACCAGCCGCTCCGCGGGAGAAAGATGAGGCTTTCTACTCCCATAAAGATTTACACCCTCGGAAACCCTGTACAGGGTCGCTATGGGTCAGAACCAACTCAACGGCACTTAACAACAACAACAACAATCACATAACACCCTCTAACAGCAACAAACTTCTTTTGCAAATGTAAAAAACAGATCACCAGGCCTTTCTTTTGAGGCACCTCTGGGTGGATTCGAACCATAGACCCTTTGGTTAGCAGTCGCAGGCATAACTCTTTTCATCACCCAGGGTCTCCACATTATGTGCCACCAAACAGCTACTGAGTCATATTTGTGTACTGCCCAGTTTGAGCAAATATAAAGTTTCTATAAAGCAAATATAAAGTTTCTTTTGATGGATAGATACAGAACCACAATTGTCTTGCCTTTAAACCATTCATTCTCAAGTGGAAGAATATTTCCTCAAGGGAAGGAAAACTGGTTCTAGAGGAAGTGAAAAACTCTTAGATATCACAACAATTTACATCATAAAAATGAAAAAGTAGATATTCTTACAATGTGGTCTCCAAAGTATCACAGAACATAAACAGAGATACAGTATATCGGTTATTAAATTTTCATGTTGCGGTGGGTTCAAATTAGGAAGAAAATGTTAAAAAAAGAAAAAAAAAAAAAAAAGGCTCCTTAATTTGCAGCCCAGGAGCAGAGGTCCCTGGGACAATCAAGTGAGAAGAGCGGAGAGCATGACCCTACCCAGAGAGGCAGTGACGCCAGGGATGGAGACAGAGAAGATGACGTGGACAGATGGAGTGGCTGGGGACACTGGACTCAGGGAGGGAGAGGGGCTGTGTGCTGATGGCCTTGGGGCAGGCTTGTGGGGTGTACCCTTTGGTTATTTGATGATGAATGGAGGGGATTGTAATCATTGCAATTTAATGAAATATGATAGGATGAATGTAAAACTGATGTTCTCCCATGTAAACTGACATAATTCACAATAAAAGCTTAAAAAAAAAAAAAAAAAAAGATAGAAGGAATACACAGAGCCATTGTGCACAGAGTCACTGTGCCAAAAAGAAGCATTGTTCAACCACTTCAAAAGGTAGCATGTGTGTGTGCTGGCATCCAGGACACAGGCTTGCAGAATATGTCCTTTGGTTGTTTAAATGATTATATATCCCTGAGTGTTTCTGTGTACATCTTCCCCCACCTAAAAAAAACACAGAGGAAATAGAAGCAAATACTATTGAATGATGAGGAGATTGTAATCATTGCAATGAAATGATGAGCGTAAAACTGATGTTTTCTCAAGTAAACTGTCATTCAATTCACAATAAAAACTTTTTAAAACAGGCTCCCTAGGGGAGAAATAATTTAAAACAAGTTGTAAAACTACAGCCATGGCCTCATCTGCCCTGAGATAAGAAGAACTAGCTGGTGCTAGGATACCACTGCCAACTGTTCTTTCTGATCAGGGACACAGTAGCTGAAACCTGAGAGAAGGGCAGAAAAATGTGGACCACAGCTCAAATTTTTTAAACGTCCAGTTGAGACTAGAGGATTCCCTGAGACTGCTCTTATTAAGTGCCATCGAGTCAATTCTGACTCATAGTGACCCTGTATAGGGTTTCCGAAGAGCAGCTGGTGGGTTTGAACTGCTGATCTTGTAGTTCACAGTCCAGTGTTTATCTGATAGCGCCACATCTGGAGTCCTAAAACACTCTTCAAACCTTAAACTGAAACTACCTCACCTTTTTTTTTTTTTAGCAAAATAACAGAATGGCATTCAAAATAAAGGACATCTCCTTTGAGTATGATGCTCCATTCAAAAGTCTTCTTTCTATATGAATCTAAAAAAAACAACAATTATTCTAAGGCAAAGATGAAAAGATAAGGAAGTAAGTAAATTGTTGTTGTTGTTGTTGTGAAGTGCTGTCAAGCGACCCTGTATAGGGTTTCCAAGGAGCAGCTGGTGAGCTTGAATCGTCGATCTTGCAGTTCAAACAGTTTTGCAGTCTGGCGCTTAACCCACAGCGCCACACCAGGACTCCAGTAAATAAATTAGAGTAGTGCAAATGGATCAACCAGAACAGAATTAAAGAAATGGTGACATGTTGTGGAAAATGTAAAAAAAATATATCACTAAACAATTTGTGTAGAATTTGTCTAATGGGAACCTAATTTGCTGTGTAAACTGTTACCAAAAACACAATGAAATCTGAAAGAAAAAATCCTGCTGTATACCTAGCAGTGGAATTGCAGTGTGTGTGTATGTTTGACATTTATGCATGAAGGTAAGTCAAAATGTAATGCTATAAAAATCATAAAAACCTTTATGGAACAAAAATATCACAATATGAAGCTACTATTTCTCAACATGGCCTCCATCTAGGTCGATACACTTCTGAAGGCGGTTTCTACATCTCTCTCCAGCCTTTCCCAAAAGAACTAGGCACTCTTTGATTTACACCACATCAAAATGACAGTTTGGGCATCATCAAGGGGCTCAAATTGTGTTCCTTTTAAATGTTCTTTGGGTTTGAGAAACAAAAAGAATTCTAAGGGGACATGATGAGGGCTATAGGGTAAGAGTAAATTGTCCCAACAAAATTCTCCTGGGAAAGTTCTTGCTCCCCTCAAAGAATGAATAGCAGGTACATTGTCACAATGGGGGGGGGGGTGTTCTGTGGCACAACTGTCTAGACCTTTTTCTTTCTCTTTTTCCTAACTTTATATTGTGAATTGAGTGAAGGTTAACAGACAAGATCATCAGCTTTACTCTCAATCAACCCTATGTTTTATTTCATCTCAATGATTGCAATCCGCTCCCTGCAACAACAGATATCTTGCTTCCTCCCTGTGGCTTCCCTTTTACATCTTATATGTCACAAATCAACAAAGCAAGAATATTTGATGTACATGCACAAAACAAAAATATATATTCATTTAAATGTCCAACGAGCACATTTTGCAAGCCAGCCTCCTGCCCTCAGTCCATGGACCTAGAGTCCACAGCTGCTCTATCTCCCCATGCCACAGTTGCTAGTCTTATCACTTTTCTAGGTAGGGATCTCACACTCCACTCATGTTCTTCTTTCTGGATGGTCCTGGGATCATCTGTTCCTGAAACGAAAGATGAAGTACTCCCCTATTTTCATTACACATCTTCTACAATTACAGTTGTGATGATCATAATTAATCCTGTTAACAATTACTCACAATCCTATCACCATCCTCCCCCATCCCTTTTCACCAGATCCATCTGGAAAAGAGGAAAACTGTTCAGAGGGGATTCTACCTTACCCACCTCATTCTGAATCTAAGCACACTCATGAAAGCTTGTAAACCAGCCACTTTCTGCCTTTATGTTGTTGTTAAGTGCCTTCAAGTCAGCTCCTACTCATAGGACCCTGCACAGGGTTTCTGAGAAGCATCTAGTGGGTTTGAACCACCACCTTGCGGTCCAAACTGACCTTGCAGTCTAGTGCTTATCCTTAGTGCCACACATTTTTGATAGTCAATGTCTAGATTACCCGTCCCTATCAACCCTGCTTGCTGAAAGTGAAGAGGACTTGAAACATTTACTGATGAAGATCAAAGAACACAATGTAAAGAAAACAAAAATCCTCACCACTGGACCAATAAACAACATTCTTATCAACGGAGAAAAGATTGAAGTTGTCAAGAACTTCATTCTTCTTGGATCAACTATCAACGTTCACGGAAGCAGCAGTCAAGAGATCAGACGACATATTGCATTGGACAAATCTGCTGCACAGGAACTTTTTAAAGTGTTGAAGAGCAAGGATGTCAGCTTGAGGACTAAGGTGCGCCTGACCCAAGCCATGGTATTTTCAATAACCTCATATGGATGCGAAAGCTGGACAGTGAATAAGGAAGATCGTAGAAGAATTGATGCCTTTGAGTTCTGGTGTTGGAGGAGAATACTGAAAGTGCCATGGACTGCCAAAAGAACCAATAGATCTGTTTTGGAAGAAGTGCAGCCAGAGTGCTCCTTGGAGGCCAAGATGGCTAAACTTCGTCTCTCATATTTTGGACATACTGTCAGAAGGGAACAGTCGCTGGAGAAGGATGTCATGCTGGGTAAGATGGATGGTCACAGAAAAAGAGGAAGACCCCCAACGAGATGGATCAGCCAGGTGGCATCATTGATGGTGTCAAGTGTGGCAGCGGTAGTGAGGTTGGCCCAGGATCGGACATTGTTTCGTTCTGCTGTGCATGGGGTCGCTATGAGTCGGTTCCGACTCGATGGCACCTGACAACAACAACAACAACATCAACCCAGTGCACTGCTATGAAGAATCTTTCCATTTTGGTTGGAAGTTTGACCAGCTGCATCCATAAGCAAAGGTCCAGTTCAACAAGTTGTAGCAATTTACACTCGCTCACAGTATCAAGCATCTTTATCTTTCTCTGGTCAAGTTCTGGTCAGCTAGTCATCCAAGCTAGGTCAAGTGGGCACTAGCTACAAGTTTGGGAGTTCACACACTCCTCCCCACACTTCAGACCAGTTGGCTGGTTCACTCTCAGCTCTAGGCCTCAGTGCCCATGGGAATTGGCCTTTTTCTTACCAATGCAGTTTTCGACTTTCTTAAAACTTCTTACTAATAAGCCCCTGTGATAATTCTGTGTCCTTCGAGAAAATCTATCAAGTTTATCACTTTGGAATACCAAAAACACAGTCCCCATATACCTCTGAACTGACCTCTCTGCCTTGAATTGAACTGATTCAGCAGATCCCTATGGAAGCCATTACTTTGATTGTACCTTTGTTTTGAAAGACACCCTAAGGAGACTAAGACAAGTGGATTACTGAGAGAACTTCTCTACAACCATCCCTGAGTGCAAAGACGTGATTAAACTCTTTTAAAAAGTAGTAAATCCATGCATGTATGAACTGGAGCCTAATAGCAATACTTTTTTACTAACCCTCGTATTCTGCCAAGTCATTCTGCCACCATTCACAGAAGCACAGTATCCCTTGAGCAATATCTCTCCTTTCCCCAGTCTTCTACCCCTGGTAACCACGAGCAAGTTGTAGTGAGGGATACTTTTTTACAGAAGGAAACTGGTGTGAGGAAAGGATTGGAAGCAGGGAGGTAGGACTTTATCAACCCAGATATTCAGATCGGCCAAATTACTTGTTCTACCTACTGTGAACTGCAGAGTTGTTGTTAAGTACCGTATCGTGGAGTACAATTCCGAGTAGCATGCTACAAATCTCAACCTTGGATGTACATTAGAACCACCCCTGAATTATACATGCAAAAATGGTTGAATTGGCAAATATTTTGTTATGTATATTTTTTACCACAATTTGAGTGATCCCGTACTGAATTCTGAATTATATCATTAATATGAATATTATGAATGTTCCTAGTTGATTTTCCTAGGATTTTTCTTTTCTAAACGTAACTGCTTTTAGAGGATCACATAACACCTTCTAACAGTGACAAAATCATTTTGCAAATGTGAAATCCATCCTTAATTTAAAAAAAAAAAAAAAGGTCTTTGTTTTCTCTTTGCATTTTTTTAGACTCCTAAACTAAGACAGATGGTGAACTGAAAGATTTTTTTCTTCCCCCACAGTAACTGGTAAAACTAAAATTTCCTTCACCCCTGGCTGCCTCACTAAATCCAGGTTCAACCACCTACAGCAATGTGTGTAAGGGTGTGCGCGCGTGCATGCCTACATGACAGAAAGAGAGAAACCCGTGTGACTTGGTCAACACTTGCGTTGCTATCTGCTAAACAAGATTCCAGCTACCACATGCGTCTTGGACATAGAAGGACTGTTAACGTGTTAACTTCTATTTGGTGTAAGAATGAACCTTTCAAACATCCCTAGACTCCCAGAGCCTCCGAAGTAAAACGAAGGGCAGTGATTCCTTGGAAACAAAAGTATTGGCTCAGAGAAGGAAAATAGGTCCACTTTTAAAAGCTGTAATTATATTTTCCAGCCGGCAAAAATGAATCATGATCTCCCTCTAGTGATGAAAAGGAGAATAGTCGCGGGCGATGTTTTTATTTATCGCCCACATGAGGCTTTCTACTCCCGTAAAGATTTACACCCTCGGAAACCCTGTACAGGGTCGCTATGGGTCGGAACCGACTCGACGGCACTTAACAACAACAACAACAACACCCCCAAAGAAACAGGCTAATCTTAAAGTTTGTTTGTTTTTTTTAAGTTGATATTTGTCCTTGGGAACTAAAGACACACATACATCAAATACAGCATGTGTATATGTTTCTGATTTTGTATGAGCAGTCCATAAAGATGTTCCTGGAACAGAAACAGAAACTATGTTGCTTTTGTTAGGTGCCATAAAGTCATTTCCAATTCTTAGCGACCCTCTGCATAACAGAACAAAAGGTCTTTAAAAAAGAAAAAAGTCTTCTGGTTTTGGTCATTAGTGTCTAATGCATTAAATCTGCTCTTGAAATGGTATCTAAATTCAGGTAGAGAGAGCTCAGAGTCATATATTGGCTCTCATGGATTTGTTTTAATTTTCTTCAACTTCAGCTTGCAGTTGCATATCAGCAATTTTTTTTACCTTTGTATTGTGAATTGAGCGAAGGTTTGCAGAGAAGATCATCAGTTTTTCATTCAACGCATCATACACTTTGTTTCATCTCAATGGCTGCAATCCCACCATGTAGCAACAGCAATCACATTTCCCCCTGTGGTTCTTATATCCATTCAGCCCTCTGTCCCAACTTGATCTTGAATCATTGATCATTCCATAATGAGCATACATTTCTAGGGTTGTTATTCCCTATATACCCATCTACTGCTTCGCTGAAAATTGGGCCTGCCAGAGCTAAAGGGTGACCAAGGCCATAGTCTTGGGTTTCTCCAGTCGCTTTCTAACCAGTAAGCCTGATCTTTTTCACAATTTTGAGTTTTGTTCCACATTTTCTCCTATTCTGTCTGAAAGCTTCTCAAGTGATCCCTTTCAGAATAGTTGGTAGTGGCAGTGTGGCGCCATCTAGTTCTTCTGGTCTCAGAGTCATGGAGACTGGTGTTCACCTGTTCCATTAGCACACTGAAAGAATTGATTCCAAGCATCTTCGATTGTCATCTTTCTTCTTTCTTCCATACATGAAGAGACCAATAGTTGCATCTTAGATAGTCGCTCATGAGCCTTTAAGATCCCAGTAGCTATTCATCAAAGTAAGATGTCTTTGTGGCCTAGGTTATTCAAATTCAGCATGGTGCCCCTCAGACTATGGTCCTGTTAAGTGACATTGAGTTGGTAGCAACTCATTGCTACCCTATTTACAATAGAAGGAAATACTTCTGGCCCTGTGTCAACCTCAAGATAATTGCTATACTTGAGATCATTGCTGCTGTCACTGTGCCAATCTACCTCGTTGAGGATCTTCCACTTTTACACTGACCCTTCACTTTACGTACCAGTCCTTCTACAGGGATTGGTCCCTTCTGATAATATGTCCAAAGTATGAAAGATGAAGTCTTACCATCCTTGCTTCTAAGGAGCATTCTGGTTGTACGTCATTCAAGACAGATTTGTTCGTTCTTCTAGAAGTCCATGGTACTTTCAATATTCTTCTCCAACACCATAATTCAAATGCACCAATTCTTCTACTATCTTCTTTATTCTCTGTCCAACTTTCACATGTTTATGAAGTCACTGGAAATACCATGGCTTCGGTCAGGCACGCCATAATCCTCACACTGACATCTACTCTTGAACACCTTAAAGAGAGGTTTTCTGCAGGCAATTTGCCTATCACAATACGTCTTTTGATTTCTTGACTGCTGCCTACTTCTAGGTTGATAGTGATCCAAGCAAAATGAAGTCTTTGACAACTGCAATATATTCTCCATTTATCATGATGCTATTTATTGGTCTAGTGGTGAGGAGTTTTGTTTTCTTTACATTGAGGTGCAACCATCAATGTAAAGCTGTGGTCTTTGATCTTCATCAGTAAGTATTTTAAATCCTCTTTGCTTTCAGTAAGCAAGGTTGTATCATCTGCATATTGCAGGTTGTTAATGAGTCCCCCTCTAATCCTGATGCCACATTCTTAATATAATACAGATTCTCGGATTATTTGCTCAGCTACAGATTGAGTAAGTATAGTGAACGAATACAACCCTGATGCACACCTTCCCTAATTTTAAACCATTCAGTGTCCCCTTGGTCTGCCTCTTAGTCTACGTACTGCTTCTTCATGAGCACAATTAAGTATTCAAGAATACTCACTGTCCAAAACTTATCATGATTCTCACAGTTGAAAGCCTTTGCATAGTCAATAAAGTACAGGTAAACATCTTTCATGTATCTTTTGCTTTCAGCCAAGATCAATCTGATGTCAGCAACAATCTCCCTCATTCCACGTCCTTGTGTGATTCCAGCTCAAGCCTCAGGTAGTTCCCAATGTACTGTTGCAGTCGATTTTTATTATAGGATAGTTCCCAATCAATGTACTGTTGCAGTCTTTAGCAAAATTTTACTTTTTTACTATATACACAGCTATATGCAACTTTTACTTGCATATGTCTGATGATTTCCATATACCATTGGGTCACTTCTCTTTGGAATGGGCACAAACATGGGTCTCTTCCAATCAGTTGGCCAAAGTGTCTTCAAGTTTCTTTGAAGCACTGGCTTGGCTTTTTAAAGTCCCTTCTGTTTATCCTAGAATGTTCTGATTTCATCCTCATATCTGATTGACAACTTTGCTGAAGAAATTATTGTTGGTTGGCAGTTTTTTATTCTTTCAGAGTTTTGTGTATGTCTCCCCATTGCCTTCTTGCCTGCATGGTTTCTGATGAAGGATCAGAGCTTAATCTTATTGACTTGCTTTTGTCAATAACACTTCTTTTCCCTAGCTTCTTTCAAGATTCTCTTATTGTTTGTGATTTTGGAGAGATTGATTATAATATGTCTTGGTGATTTTCTAGTGGGGTCTATCCTTCCCGTGGTTCATTCAGCTTCTTGAATGCATATCTTCTTGTCGGTTTTCTTTGATTCTTACTGTCCTAGGTCTTCAATCACCCATAGGTTATTCCTTTTCATGTTGTCCCACACGAATCTTAGGCTTTCTTCAGATTTTTTCATTCTTTTTTCTGCTTGCTCTTCTATCTTAGCAGTATTGAGAGATTTGTCTTCAAGCTCACTAATTCTGGCTTCCATCCCATCAGTTCTACTCCTTTGCCCTTTCAGTGTATTGTCCATTTCTAGTATTTTAATATTGATCATCTGGACCTCTTTTTGTAGATTTTGTATTGTCTCTGATGAAATGTCTATTTTGATTTTTCCTGTAGCACTTTTCTGACATCTTCCTTATTTTCCTCAATGTTTCTGTGGAATATTTGAATGCACGATTTTCCTGAATTCCTTGTCAGGCAGTTTCAAAGCCTGCACTCCTTCCAATGCAAATTCTAGCTCTACCTCGTGCTCATTTGTTTGAGTGACTCGGTCTTGTTTCTGCACATGAGTAGAAAGTTTCTGTTGCTTTTTAAGCATTGTGACATTGTATTTGTAATAATAAGGTGACTGTATGTTGCTGTATTCTTAAGTTCTCTCCAATTGCCTCCTGGTAGATGGGATCAGGAGATGGACTTCTCTTTTCACTTCTCTTACTGCTCAATCCAGAGTGGTTTTAGCAGATGTTGGTGGTTGCTGCTGCTCTTGTGTGTAGTAGCTGGTATTGGTTCTTGCCCAGATGTTGGGTTTTTATAGGGTGCAATTGTAGTGTGGCTGTATGGCCACAATTGTAGTCTCTTTTTAGCTAAGGCAAAAAGAGAAAGAGCCCCCCTCCAAGATAAAAGATAAAAGGAGGACCAAAAAAAAAAAAAAAAAAACAGAATAGACACTGAAGTCCAAAATCAAAGGCTAAATATGAGTAAAACTTTAGTGCAACTTTATGGACTCTTGCCTTCAAAGCTGCATGAGAAATTTCAAGATGTTTTTGTTGCACCTTATGATGTAGTTCAAGGCTTTGTTTTGGGCATTTTTCTCCTTTCCTTCCCCTCTCCCAACTCCCCTCAAGTCCATTCAGGTGTTTCTTCTAGTGAGAACCAGCCCAGGGCTGGCCAGACCCACTTTGGAAAACACTCCTGTTACAAGCTCTTCCTATTGACTTCTCTCCCTTTTTGATTCTGTGTCCAGCGATCCTCGATGTGCAGATTCTTCCATGTGCATAGTAGAACCTTCCCTGGGGGTGTCCACTCATTCAGGTATCCCCTCCGGTCCCCAGAGTGGAGGTGGGTCGACAGGGGGATATTAAAGAACAAAAAAAGAATGCTCACACCTTTATCTTTGCTGACCAGTCAGACCGCTGTGATGAGAGTACCCTCTTGACCTTCCACCTGCTCACTCACATTCAAAGTGATTGCGCCAAGACTCATTGCCACAAATCAGAAGCCACCTTTTTTCTTGCTTCTACTACAAATCTTACTCCCTATAAGCATTCGATCTGCTTATGTGTCCCTTTATCTGAAGTTCAGAGTTCCGGGACTATCCTCTGAACCTGTTTCATCTGGTATTTGGTGTTTTTACTGCAAAGCCTTTCTGCCTATTCTGCCATCAAGTCCTGCCTCCTGTCTTCCAATCAATTGGCCAGGTAGCTGTCTTTCAAATTTCATGGTATACATGAGTGCATACCTCCAGTGCTGCATCAGTTTGGTGAAAGATTTCAATTTGTATTCCACCAATTCTTGCAGCCTTGTTCTGCCTTCAGTGCACCTTCAACTTCTTCGTTCAATACCACTGGCTCTTGAAATGGTTGAACATCAACCATTTCTTTTTGGTACAGTAACTTTGTGTATTGTCCGTTCTCTTTTGAGGCTTTCCATATCAGTCAATATTTTGCCCATGTTGTTGTTGTTGTTAAGTGCCATAGAGTTGGTTCCAACCCATAACAACCCTGTAGAGGGTTTCTAAGGAGCAGTTGGTGAACTTAAACTGCTGACCTTGAAGTTCAAACCAACTTTGTAGTTCAGCACATTAACCCACAGCACCACACCAGGACTCCATTTTGTTCATAGAACCCTTCAATATTTCAAATCAAGGCTTGAATTTTTTTCTTCAGTTCTTTCAGCTTGAGAAATGTTAACCATGTTATTCCCTTTTGGTTTCTAACTCCAGGTCTTTGCACATTTCCTTATAATACTTGACTTTGTCTTCTCAAGTAACCTTTGAAATTTTCTGTTCAGATCTTTTATTTCCTCATTTCTTCCATTTGCTTTAGCATCTTTATGCTGCAGAGTCTCTTATGGCATCCATTTTGGTCTTTTCTTTCCTTCTTGTCTTCCTAATGAACCTTTGTGTTCTTCCTGTATGATGCTATTGACGTCATCCCAAAACTATTTTTGTCTTCAGTCATTGTGTTTATTGCATCAGATCTGCTCTTCAGATGATCTCTTAATGCATATGTTCAAGGTCAAATTTTGACTCTTATGGACTTGTTTCAATTTTCTTCAGCTTCATCCTGAACTTATATAGGTGCAATTGATGATGGTCTGTTCCACAGTCTGACCCTGGCCTTGTTTTGGCTGATGTATATATAGCTTTTCCATAGTCTTTTTCCACAGATGTAGTCAATTTGAATTCTGTGTATTCCATCTGGTGAGATCCATGTGTGTAGTCACCTTTTATGTTGCTTAAAAAATGTATTTTCAATAAGAAGTCATTGGTCTTACAAAATTCCATCATGCAATCTCCATCATTGTTTCTATCACCAAGGCTATATTTTCCAACTACTGCTCCTTCCTCTTTGCTCCCAACCTTTGCATTCCAATCACCAGTAATTATAAATACACCTTGATTGCATGTTTGATCAATTTCAGACTGAAGAAGTTGGTAGAATTCTTCAATTTCATCATCACTGGCTTTAGTGGTTTGTGTGTAAATCTGAAAAATAGTGGTATTAACTGGTCTTCCTTGTAGGCATATGGATATTATTCTATCACAAACAGTATTATACTTCAAAACAGATCTTGAAATGTTTTTATGATGAATGTGACACCATTCCTTTTCAATCTGTTATTCCAAGAATAGTAAACCATATGATTATCAGATTCAAAATGGCCAGTATTAGTCCATTATAGCTCACTAATGCCTAGGATATTGATCTCTATGTATTCCATTTCATTTTTTACAATTTCCAATTTTGCTAGATTCATACTTTGTACATTCCAAGTTCTGATTATTTTTTAGTGTTTGCAGCTCTTTCTTCTCATTTTGAGTTGTGCCTCACCAGCAAATGAAGGTACCAAAAGCTTTAATCCATAAGTCTCATCACGGTCAACTCTACTTTGAGGAGGTTGCTCTTCCTAAGTCATATTTTTAGGAGCTTCCAACCTGAGGAGCTCATCTTCCAGCACCACACTTGACAATATTCTGGTGCTATTCATAATGATTCAGTATTCAATATCCTGTGCTATCTGACAGTGTTCCACAGCTATTCATAAGGTTTTCAATGACAAAATATTCAAAAGTAGTCTGCCTCACCTTCTTCCTAGTCTGTGTTAGTCTGGAAGCTCTGCTGAAACCTATCCATCATGGGTGTACCAAATTGATATTTAAAATACAGGTAGAACGGTTTGAGCCATAAAGGCCAGCAGTTCCAACTCATCAGCTGCTCCTTGGAAATCCTGTACAGGGTACAGGGTCGTTATGAGTCAAATCCGACTCGAAAGCACTCAGCAACAACAACAAAGCATAGCTTCCAGTATCAAAGCAACACACAAGCTACCACAGTACAGCAAACTGTCAGACAGGTGGTGGGTATACAAGAAGTGGGAAGGCAATATACAAGAAGAGGTGGTTGACAGAAGAATGATGAAGACAGGTATGCAAAGACTAAAGGATATAGAAGTATATAGTTATATCTACACAAACTTTGAGCAACAGTGCTCTTACACAAACTTTGAACAACAGTGCTCTTAGGGTAGATATATGAGCAGAAACACAGGATGAATGGGTATGGGAGTAAGAATTAGAGTATACCCATAAATATATGATTTTGTAAGAAGATATTTATACATAGATATTTACCTTTCCTGCAAACACACTATGAATGTGGTGAGTCATACAGCAGGCAGAGTGATGAAAATGTCTTAGATAGTATCAAACATCTTAAGTCAATGAGTTCCTGATCCTGAGGGCTCAGGACCATAGTCTCAGAGGACACCATGGTCAACTGGCATAATATATATAGTCCACAAAGACAATGTTCTACATCCTATTTTGATGAGTAGCAATTGGGATCTCGAAAGCTCATGAGTGGCCATCTAAGATGTAGCTATTGGTCTCTCCATGTGTGAAATAAAGAAAAGTGATGAGAATTGAAGATGCTTGGAATCAATTAGAATCAACAGAAAGGAAACGGGATAACTGTTGTTCCATGGCGGAATTTTCAGTTCTTGAAATGAAGTAAAGTGTATGATTTGTTGAATGTAAAACTGATGATCCTGTCTATAATCTTTCATTCAATTCACAATAAAAAGTTTTTTTAAAAAAAAAGCTAATTAGACAACCTCAACAGATTATGAGAAAGATCTAGAAAACTACATATGAAATCAAAGAAAACATAGACAAAACAATGAAAAAATAAGGAAACAAATTGACAAAAATAATTTTTTAAAAAATAGTAACCATACAAAATCAGTAATTATAAAGTCAAAGAGTAGCACTAAGACTTCAAAAATAGATGATACACTGAAAGGACAAATAAATAGAATGAAAAGAAAGCAGGATTACTGAACTTGAAGAAAAACTCTCAATAATCACTTGCTAAAGGAAGAATCGGGGTCCTTATATGGCACTATAGGGTATGCACTGGACTGCTGACCACAAGGTAGGTAATTCAAATCCACCAGTCACTCTTACCAACTCTATACAGGGTTACTATGAATCAGAACCTAGTTGCTGACACTTAACCATATCAGAGGAGTAATCAGAAGAAGAAAAAAATCTGAAGAAAACTTGAGATTTATGTGGGACACTATCAAAAACAATAACTTACATGTGATTGGAATTACAGAACAGAAAGAAACAGCTACCTGGCAAATCCATTGGAATTGCACCCATTCCAAACAAAGGTAACCCAACCAAATGTGGAAATCAACTAACAATATCATTAACATCACATGCAAGTAAAATTTTGCTGAAGATAATTCAAAAATAGTTACAGCAGTATAACAACAGAAATATAAGCCAGATTCAGAAGAGGACATGGTTTGGTTTGGGGTATTACAAATGTGGATCTCTTCAAAGGGATTTGCCAGGTAGCTGTCTTCCAAATTGCTTAGCATAGATGCGTGAGCACATTCAATATTGCATCAATTGGCTGAAAGATTTCAATTTGTATTTTGTCAATTGCTGTAGCCTTGTTTTTAACCAATGGCTTCAGTGCAGCTTTGATGGAGTCCTGTTGTGGCATCATAGGATACGCTCTTGACCTCAAGGTTGGTTTAAACTGCAAGTTCAGTGGTTCAAACACACCAGTCACTCTTCAGAAACCCTATACAGGGTAACTATGAGTCAGGGTCAACTCAACGGCACTTAACAACAACAATGGTAATATGAAAGTATATATAAATACCTCATGTAACGTTTGGTTAGAATTACAGCATATTTGTAGTACATATTGCCAATCCTTTATAAAATCTATGACTAGGTCAGGGACTAGCTGAAGACCTCATTGTGTGATAATAATCATAATCATGACAAACACTGATCTAGTGTTTACTGTGCACATGTTAACTATTCTCAGTACTTTATATATATATGCATATTTGCTAATGTAATCATTGCAATAACTCTTCAAAATATGAGATATCTAAATTATTATCTTAATTTCATGCATAAGAAATCTAAGGTAAATTAAATGATTTCTGAAAATTCCCACAGTTAGTAAGAAGCAAAGCCAGACTTTGTCACATAAAGTGTGAACTCCTACACATTTTGATGTACTGACTTTCAAGTCTTGTTCTATATGTCTGAGCACCCTATGATGCTGTATTACTTAGCTATTGTGGCCTGGAGAAAAATCACAAAACTCAGTAGCATATGACAAAAAGAAAACCCAATGCTACCAAGTTGATTCTGACTCATAGTGACTGTCTTAGTTATCTAGTGTTTATATAACAGAAATACCACAAGTGAATAGTAACAAACAGAAATTTACTCTTTCACAGTTTGGGAGACTCTGGGAAAAGGTCCTTGTTTCTTTTCAGCATCTGCAGACCTTGCGTTCCTTAGAGATCTCCACATATCTTGTCATCATTCTTTCCCTGAATCTAAGAATTTCAAAGTGTGGGGACCTCAGGCCTAAAGGACACACTCCATTCCTGGCTGTTTTGTCTTGGTTGCAGTGGGTCCCTCTTTCTGTGCTCACTCTCTCCCCTTTTGTCTCTTACAAGATAGAAGGTGTTGCATGTCATAGTCTAAGGACTTTCCCATCACAACCCATCATGGCAGATCATCACACAACTGCCAAACCACTAAGAATCATGAACCAGTTAAGCTGACACATATTTTGAGAGGGGGGACAAAATTCAACCCAGGACAGCGACCCTACAGGACAGAGTAGAACTTCTCCATAGGGTTCACAAGGTTTTAATCCCTACAGGAGAAGATGGCCTTGTCTTTTCTCACTGGTGGGCTCAAATCACCAACTTTTCACTTAGCAACTGAACCCTTCATAAACCATTGTTGTTGTGTGCCAGCGAATCAGTTCCAACTCATACCGACTCATAGGGTTTCTAAGGAGCAGCTGGTAGATTTGAACTACCAACCTGGGGTTAACAATCCAGTTCTTATCCTATGGCACCACACCAGGACTCATTAATGCTTAAAAGATGCAAATCAAAACTAAAGTGAGTTCCAGTTTTGGCGGCGGCAGAGACAGCCAGGTAAGAAAGGTTCTATGGGAGAGGGATTAAAAACCCAACAAAGCTGCATTCACGGAACAACACCAGAATTCTGGATCTAGCATAAAGTTCAGGGTGTCGGTTTCCCACACAAGCAAGTGGGAAAATCACGATATAAAGGAAAATACTACAATTTAGGAATCATTCAAGACAGGACTCCCTCACAGCCACCACACCCGGGTAGAGTTCAGAGGGCGGGGTTACAGTCAGACCAGCACAGGGAACAGCCACTAAAAGTGGTGCAGTGACATTCGCAAAAGGAGATGCAGGGGATTCTATACATTTTTTCCTCCTCTTCCCTGTCACGCCTTCTTTGTCCAGCCCAGACACCTTCAGGCAGGTGGGTGTGCACCACCCAAAAAAAGTACATCACTGAGCCTACAGTTTTCCCACAGCACAGGGAGAAAAAGCTCGGTGGCTGCTTATGACATCAGCCTCGGGATCACAGCCCTAAAATTAACTTGTGCAGAACACTTTACTCTGGCCTATTTAGCAAGAAAAAAGCAGGCCCGTCAGGCCTAACAGACAAACCATATGAACAATCTGTAAAACCCCAACATAAAAGGATGCACCTATCTGGAGAATTACATTGTGCACATGCAGATACCTAACTGACCTTCAGAGACAAAAATAGTGGACAATTTTTCTCCCATTAACTTCTCAATATCTATCTGCACACCTCTATGGTGATGATTAGAGGAGGGCCCTGAGTAAGCAGACCCCCCAACCACTGCTAGAGGCTTCTATGGTGCACACACATGGCCTGTGTAGCAAGGCAACTGGACAGTCGGTCACAGTTTTATTTTTGTTTCAAAGTGGTGGGTTTTTTTCTCTGCTTTTATATTCATTCTGCTTTTGGTCACACATTTTTTGTGAAGGTGGGAGCTTTTTCTTCCTATGTTACACAAGAAGAGACAAGAATCGTGGCCATGTAACCAAGCTACAAGCATACCCCATAATATTCCGCATTGAGACAAGAGCCAATAACAGATGCTAAGCATTACATACAAAAAGGGAAGCTTATCTCCTGATCATATCCACCAGGAGACACCCAGTAAGCTTAATAACACAACAACGAAGATCCATTTAAGCATTAAAAATCCCACATAACTACTGGAAATGGCAAACAAAACACAACAAAAGATCTCAAAACATGTCCAAAAACAGAAAAGAGTAACTGAGACAAATGAACTGGAGACAGACAGAGGCTCCCCAGAATAGGAAGAGCAGATTTTGGATTTGCCTGAGAAGGAATTCAGAAGAAAAATATGGAAACAAATTCAAATGCTCTAAAAAGGGGTAGAGGAAAACAAGGAAGAAGTAAGGAAAGTACTACAAGAGCAATCAAACAAGATTGATACAGCATTAGAAACAATTCAAAACCTGCAAAAAGAGATTCAGATGATTAATAATAAAATATCAGAAATGGACAATACACTGAAAGGAGAAAGGAGCAGAATTGAAGAGAAGGAAGCCAGAACTAGTAGTGAGCTGGAAGACAAACCTCTCAATACTGCTAAGATAGAACACCAAACAGAAAAAAGGATTTAAAAATCTGAAGAGAGTCTAATATTCATGCTGGATAACATGAAGAGGAACAACTTAAGAATTATCAGCATTCTGGAACAGGAAAAATCAGAGAAGTCCACAGAGGAGATAGTTGAAGAGCTTCTGGAAGAAAATTTCCCTAACATCTTGAGAAGATAAACATTTAAGAAGCTGAACCCCAGGAAGGATAGACCCCAAAAGAAAGTCACCAAGACATACAATAATCAAGCTCTATAAAAATCAAAGATAAGGAGAAAATCCTAAAAGTGGCCTGGAAAAAGAGAAGTGTCATTTACAAAGGCAAGCAAATCAAATTAAGCTCTGACTTCTCAGCAGAAACCAGGAAGGCAAGAAGGCAATGGGGAGACATATACAAAACCCTGAAATAAAAAAAATTGCCAGTCAAGAATCATCTATCCAGCAAAACTATCAATCAAATACGATGGTGCAATCACAACATTCCAGGATAAACAGAATATAAGAAATTTTGTCAAAACCAATCCAGACCTTCAAAACATCCTAAAGGGAGTTCTTTGGAATAAAAACTAACACGAACAGACAACACTCAGAAATTGACAGGCATGGCAATACCACCTGAAATTCAGACAAAAAATTAATATAATGGCAGCAATTAATTCATACCTATCGATAATTACATTGAATGTCAATGGATTGAATGCACCAGTGAAGAGACAGAGAGTGGCAGATTTGATAATCAAACAAGACCCTTCAATATGCTGCCTGCAAAAGACACACCTTACATACAAAGACAAAAACAGACTAAAAGTTAAAGGATGGAAAAAAATATACCGAGCTACCTGCAACAATAAACAATCATGAGTGGCAATTTAATCTCTGATAAAGTAAACTTTAAGACAAAAACCAGCATATGAGATAAAGAAGGACACTATATTATAATCAAAGGGTCAATTGATCAAGACAACATAACCATAATAAATATCTACGCTCCCAATGAAAAAAAAACCAAGATATATGAAACAAATCTTACTGGAATTGAAGAAAGAAATAGATAAATCTACAATTATAGTGGGAGTTCTTAATACGCCACTTTCGAAAAGGGACAGAACAATCAGAAAGAAACTCGACAAAGTTACAGAGGAACTAAACAACACATTCAACCAACTTGACCTCATAGATGTGTACAAAGCATTCAACCCAACAACAGCACAATATACTTTCTTCTCCAGTTCACACAGATTCTCCAGAATTGACCATGTGTTAGGTCACAAAGTAAACCTCCATAAATTTACAAACATCAAAATACTACAGAACATTTTTTCAGACTACAATGTTATAAAAATAGAAATCAACAACAAGAAGACTAAGGAAATAAAGTCAAATACATGGAAGCTGAACAACACCCTGCTGAAAAGCGACTGGGTAAAAGAAGAAATTAAAAATTCACAAAGTTCCTAGAAACAAACGAGAATGAAAACACAACACACCAAAATCTTTGGGACATGGTGAAAGCGGTACTGAGAGGACAATTTATTGCAATAAATGCACATATCCAAAAAGAAGAAAGAACCAAAACTAACATATTAACAAAGCATCTTCATAATAAGCAACTGAGCAACAGAGGGAACCTATAGTCAACAAAAGAAAAGAAATAAAGAGCAGAAATAAATGAGATGGAAAACAGAAAAACTATAGAAAGAATCAACAGGACAAGAAGCTGGTTGTTTGAAAGGATTAATAAAATTGACAAATCATTGGCAAACTTAACAAAATAAAAGAGAGAGAAGACACAAATAACTCACAATGAAATCAAAAGGATAATAGCAGAATACTATGAAGAGTTGTACTCCAACAAATTCAAAAATTTAGAAGAGTTTTCAGAAAAACACGACCTACCTAAACTTACACAAAGTGAAGTAGAAAATATGAACAGACCCATAACAAAAGAAGAAATTGATCAGATCATCAAAAAACTCCCAACCAAAATTAGTCCAGGCCCAGATCCTTCACTGGTGAGCATTAACAAACATTCAGAGAAGAGTTGCCACCAATTCTACTCAAATTATTTCTGAATAAAGAAAAGGACAGAAAACATCTTAATACTTTTTATGAAGCAAGCATAACCCTCATACCAAAACCAAAGAAGAATACAACTAAGAAAGAAAGAAAACTACAGACCAATATCCCTCATGAACATAGAGGCAAAAATTCATAACAAAATCCATCACAACATCAAAAAATAATAATACATCATAAACAAGTGGGTTTCATAAAAGGTACGCAAGGATGATTCAACAATGTAATTCACCACATAAATAAGAAAAAAGGGAAACAACTACATGATCATATCGATTGATGCAGAAAAGGCATTTGACAAAATCCAACATCCATTCCTGATAAAAACACTCAACAAAATAGGAATTGAAGGGAAATT
>NW_006408701.1:6210213-6232949 GCF_000296735.1 Chrysochloris asiatica
TACAAAACACTACTACAAGAAAGCAGAAGAGACCCACAGAAGTGGAAGAACATACCATGTTCCTGGATAGGAAGACTCAACATCATGAAAATGTCAGTACTGCCCAAAGCAATTTACACATATAATGCAATTCCAATCCAGATTCCAGCGACATTCTTCAAAGAGATGAGAAAGACAATTATAAATTATATATGGAAAGGAAAGAGACCCAGGATAAGCAAAGCATTGCTCAAGAAGAAAAACAAGGTTGGAAGCCTCTCACTCCCCAATTTCAAAATCTACTACACTGCTATAGTGGTCCAAACAGCATGGTACTTGTACAATGAAAGATATATTGATCAATGGAACAGAATCAAGAATCCAGAAATTAACCCATCCACATACAGCCAACTGATTTTCAACAAAGTACCTAGCTAGGTATATTGCGTGGGGAGGAGATAGTCGCCTTAAGAGATGGTGCTGGCAGAATTGGAAAGCAATATGCAAAAGATTGAAACAAGACCTTTACGTCATGCACTATACAAAAACGAACTCAGCATGGATTAAGGATCTAAATGTGAATCCCAAAATTATGAAGGTCATCAATGAAAAAATAGGGACAAATGTGAGGGCGCTAATTCAGGGCATACACAGACTACCAAACATTATGAAAATTGCACAAACAAAAGTATACAAAATAGATGATTGGGACATACTAAAAATTAAAAACTTACGTGCATCAAAAGACTTCACCAAAAGAGTAAAAAGGGAAATGGGAAAAAATATTTTGCAACAACACATCAGATAAGGGACTCATTTCTAAAATATATAGGAAACTACAACACCTCTAAAAGAAAAAGACAAATGACCCAATGAAAAATGGGCACAGGACATGAACAGACACTTCACCAAGGAGGAGATCCGGGCAGCCAACAAACATATGAAGAAATGTTCAAGATCACTAGCCATCAGAGAGATGCAAATCAAAACAACACTGAGCTATCATCTCACACCAGCAATAATAGCAAAGATTTAAAAAAAAAAAGTAGAAGACAATAATTGCTGGCAAGGATGAGGAGAGTCTGGGACCCTCCTACATTGTTGGTGGGATAGCAAAATGGTCCAACCACTCTGGAAAGCAATATGGCACTTCCTGAGAAGGTTGTAAATAGAAATACCTTATGACCCAGAAATTCCTCTGCTTGGTATTTACCTACAAGAAATACGAGCCATAACATAAGTATATATATGCACACCAATGTTCATAGCAACACTATTTACAATAGCAAAAAGATGGAGACAGTCTAAGTGCCCATCAACTGAAGAATGGATAAACAAACTGTGGTACATACACACAATGGAATATTATGCTACATTGAAGAATAACAAGGAAGGTGCAAGCCACTGCATAACGTGGATGAACCTTGAGGACATTATGCTGAGTGAAATTAGTCAGTCACAAAAAGATAAATACTGCATAGGACCATTATTGTAAAAGAGTAAGAAAAAGAACCCACCCAAAAGGGGAAAAAAAGAAATTATATATATAATTGCTAATCACCTGGATGTATGGGATGAGAAGAGGGGAGGGAGGGAGGGGAAGATAGAGCAGAGGGTAGAGAATAGACACAGGAAAGCTTGGGTGCTGTGGGGGGCGGGCAATACACAAGATGGGGAGGGGAATGGAAGACTAACGCTGATGGGAGAACAATTAGGCAGGTTCGCATGGGCTAAGTGGGACAGAGATAAATCATGATGTATGCACAATCTTGGGGGGGAAAAGGGCTTCAGGGATTGAGGCATGGTTTGAAAGGATAAAAGAGGGGAGTGATGTTAAGATGCTTGACTGTCTTTTGAATCTTGGTTTCCCTTGGTCTATCTTCAGCCTATAACTGATTGGAATACCTTAAAGGGGGCTAGAAATTGCCCAGTGAAAGAGACATCCTGTGGAGCTTTTGCATTGCATAAGACCATAAGTGGAAACTAAAACCCCATCCAGAATTGTCTGAGGTGGGAAATTTCCAATGGAAAGAATGAGTGGAACAGTCTGGAGTGGCTAGATGAACAGAAGATACTTCATGAAGAAAGACCAGCAGGAAAAATCAGAAACAATAATGGCAGTATGATTGATTCCTATAAGAACAAGTAAGCTGTTCACCCAGGAGCCATCAAGACAAGTGGTCAGGTCCCCTCAGAACAAACTCCCTTCCAGGACTAAGACTGAAGGGGAATACATGAGCACGTATGTGGTCTGGCTGGTGAGCACGTTGGTCACCAATAAGAGGAAGAGGGGGGGAAAACAGCAATGAAGTTGGGATCTACGTCCAACCACATTCAATAGACTCCTGTGAACCTGGGTGGAGACCTGGATGGCCAGCAGTTATGGAATGACCCGGGGACTCCTGGGCCCAGAGGCAGCAACATGGTCACAGAGGACTAAAGCAGAGAGTGAAGTGTCCAGCTGATATGAAGTGAGAGGAGATGCACAAGAACATCCATACTTGCAGATAGTACCCACTCGATGGCTGGATAATCAGAACTCGGCTATACGAAGAAAGAAGAGGGAAGAAAAAATAAAATAAAATAATAACCCACTGATATTTGAGATGGATTGGCCAAGTGGCAGCATCGATGGACTCAAGCGTGGCAACAGTAGTGAGGTTGGCCCAAGATCGGGCCGTGTTTCATTTTGCTGTGCATAAGGTCGCTATGAGTCAGTGCTGACTCGATGGCAACTAACAACAACAACAATATTTGATGAACGTTACCACCTATACATATGGATGTCGTAGCTCAAAAAAGGGAACAAATCTTTACAGCAAGTATCACTCCCACCCCCTTGGTACACAGGGTTGACAGGGATGGGCAACTTAGACAGGGATTGGCTACCCAAAATGGGGGAGGGGCTATAAAGGCAAGAAATGACTGGATTACAAGCTCTCAAGAGGAAACCTAGTTCCAGACAGGGCAGGGATAGGTAGAACCTACACTGAATGATTTCCAATCGGTTGGGACCGGGCTGGCGAAAGGAAATGGGGATAAGACTCTTGCGGTACAATAGCGAATAATTGCCATCAGGACTGACTGTGAGGGTTGGAAATGTAGAAGTAGATATTTTTTGACAAAAGGAGGGGAGTGGTTGATTTTGCAGCCCAGAGCGGAGGTCCCTGGGACCATCAAGTGAGAAGACCGGAGAGCGGGATCCTACCCAGAGAGGCAGTGATGCCAGGGATGGAGACAGAGATGATGATGTGGACAGATGGAACGTCTGGGGACACTGGACTCAGGGAGGGAGAGGGGCTGTGTGCTGATGTCCACGTGGGCGGATCTGTGGGGTGTACCCTTTGGTTATTTAAAGATGCATGGAGGGGGTTGTAATCATTGCACTGAAACAAAATAGGATGAATGTAAAACTGATATTCTCCCATGTAAACCTATATAATTCACAATAAAAACTAACAAACAAACAAACAAAAAATGGGCACAGGACATGAACAGAAACTTCACCAAGGAAGAGATCTGGGCAGCCTACAAACATATGAAGAAATGTTTACGATCAGTAGCCATTGTTGTTGTTGATAGGTGCCATCGAGTTGGTACCCACCCATAGCGACAGCAGAACTAAACACTGCCCAATCCTGGGCCATCCTCACTATTGTTGCCAGGCTTGAGTCCATCGATGCTGCCACTTGGCCAATCCATCTCGTTGGGGGTCTTCTTCTTTTTCTCTGATCCTCCACCATAACAAACATGATATCCTTCTCCAGTGACTGGTCCCTCTTGACAATATGTCCAAAGTATGAGAGACAAAGTTTGGCCATCCTGGCCTCCAAGGAGCACTCTGGCTGCACTTCTTCCAAAAAAGATCTATTGGTTCTTTTGGCAGCCCATGGCACTTTCAATATTCTCCTCCAACACCATAACTCAAAAGCATCAATTGTTCTTATTCACGGTCCAACTTTCACATGCATATGAGGTTATTGAAAATGCCATGACTTGGGTCAGGCGCACCTTAGTCCTCAAGCTAACATCTTTGCTCTTCAACACTTTAAAAACGTCTTGTGCAGCAGATTTGCCTGATGCAATCCATCGTTTGATCTCTTGACTGCTGCTTCCATGAGTGTTGATAGTTGATCCAAGAAGAATGAAGTCATTGACAACTTCAATCTTTTCTCCGTTGATAAGAATGTTGTTTATTGGTCCAGTGGTGAGGACTTTTGTTTTCTTTGCATTGAGATGTAATCCATACTGAAGACTGTGTTCTTTGATCTTCATCAGTAAATGTTTTAAGTCCTCTTCATTTTCAGCAAGCAAGGTTGTATCATCTGCATATCACAGGTTGTTAATGAGTCTTCCTCCAATCCTGATGTCACGTTTTTCCTTATAGAGCCCAGCTTCTCAGATTATTTGCTCAGCATACAGGTTGAATAAGTATGGTGAGAGAATACAACCTTCTTGCACACCTTTTTACATTTTAAACCATTCAGTGTTCCCATGTTCTGTTTGAACAACTGCTTTTTGGTCCAGGTACAGATTCCTCATGAGCACAATTCAGTGTTCCAGAAAACTCATACTTCGCAATGTTGTCCATAGATTGTCATGATCCACACAATCTAAAGCCTTTGCATAGTCAAATATCTTTCTGATATTCTTTGCTTTCAGCCAAGATCCATCAGACATCAGCAATGATATCCCTCATTCCATGGCCTCTTCTGACTCAGGCTTGAACCTCAGGAAGTTCTCTGTCAATGTATGATTGTAGCTGTTTCTGTATTACCATTAGCAAAACTTTATTTGCATGGGATATCAAAGAGATTGCCCTATGATTTCCGCACTCTGTTGGGTCACCACTTTTCGGAATGGCCACAAATATGGATCTCTTCCAATCAGTTGGCCAGATATTTGTCTTCCAAATTTCTTGGCAGAGATGATTCAGTGCCTCCTGTGCCACCTCATTTTATTCTATCAATTCCTGGTGCCTTGTTCTTTGCCAATTCCTTCAGTGTAGCTTAGACTTCCTCCTTCAGTATCATTGGCTCTTGATCATATGTCGCCTCTTGAAATGGTTGAATACGAACCATTTCCTTTTGGTACAGTGACTGTGTATTCCTTCCATCTTCTATTATTCAATAATTTGCCCAAAGAATATTTCAGTAACGAAAGTCGAGGCTTGAATTTTTTCATTAGTTCCCCCAGCTTGAAAAATGCTGAGCATGTTCTTCCATTTTTATTTTCTGATTCCAGATCTTCGCACATTTTTTTCTAAAATTTGGCTTTATCTTCTTGAGCTGATCTTTAAAATTTTCTGTTCAGCTCTCAGACCTACTCATTCCTTCCATTTGCATTATCATCTCTGTGTTGTAGAGCACATTTCAGTGTCCTTTCTGACATCCATTTTAATCTTTACCTTATTTCTTGTCTTCTTAATGACTTTTTGCTTTCTTCCTGTATGAAGTTCTTGATGTCATCCCACAACTCTTCTGGTCTTCGGTCTTTAGTGTTTAATGTATCAAATCTGTTCTTCAGATGATCTCTAAATTCAGGTGGGATGTATTCAAGGTCATATTTTGGCTCTCATGGACTTGTTTTCATTTTCTTCAGCATCAGTATGAACTTGCATATGAGCAATCTGGCCTTGCTTTGACTGATGATGTGGAGCGTTTCCATCGCCTCTTTCTGCAGATGTATTCAATTTGATTTCTATGTATTCCATCTGGTGAGGTCTATGTGTGTAGTCATCTCTTATGCTGTCTAAAGAAGGTATTTGAAATGAACAAATCATTGGTCTTGCAGAATTCTATCATACATTCTCTAGCATAATTTCTATTACCAAGGCCATATTTTCCAACTACTGATCCTTCCTCTTTGCTCCCAAACTTTGTATTCCAATTCCCAGTAATGATCAATACATCTAGATTGCATGTTTGATCCATTTCAGATTGAAGAAGTTGGTAGAATTCTTCTATTTCATCCTCACTGGCTTTAGGGATTGGTGTGTAAATTTGAATAATAGTGGTATTAACTGGGCTTCCCTGTAGGTGCATGGATATTATCCTATCACAGACAGCGAGCGTTGTACCTCATGACTGATCTGGATATGATCTTTTTGACAGTGAATGCAACACCATTCCTCTTCAATTTGTCATTCCCAGCATAGTAAACCATGTGGTTGTCAGATTCAAAATGGCCAATAACAGTCCATTTCAGCTCACTAATGTCTAAGATATCAATGTTTATGCGTTCCATTTCATTTTTGACAACTTCCAATTTTCCCAGATTCATACTTCATACATTCCATGTTCCAATTTTCAATGTATGTTTACAGCTGTTTCTCTTCATTTTGAGTTGTGCTCCATCAGCAAATGATGGTCCCACAGGCTTTCCTCCCATGGCTTTACTCCATTCGCGTCATCATGGTCAACTTTGAGGCAGCAGCTCTTCTCCAGTCACATTTTGAGTGGCTTCCAACTTGAGGGGCTCATTTTCTGGCAGTATATCTGACAGTCTTTCTCTGCTATTCATAAGGTTTTCAGTGACTAAATATTCTGAAGTAGTTCTTCACTCCTTCTTCCTAGTCTGTCTTTGTATGGAAGCTCATTTGAAACCTGTCCACCATGGGTGACCCTGCTGGTATTTAAAATACCGGGGGCATAACTTTCAGAATCACAGCAATTCATAAGCCACCACAGTACAACAAACTGGCAGAAATAGTTAAATGATGACAGATGGTAGCAGGTTTAAAGACTTACACAGAAGGGCACCACAGAAAAATGTAATCTTTTGTTAATGTCTCTCAACATGTGGGCATTAGAGAGATGCAAATCAAAAGAACAATAAGATAACATCTCACGCCAGCAATAACAGAAAAGATTTTTTTAAAAGTAGAGGACAATAAATGCTGGCAAGGATGCAGAGAGACTGGGACCCTCTTACATTGTTGGTGAGATTGTGAAACGGTCCAGCCACTCTGGAAAGCAATATGGTGCTTCCTCAGAAGGTTGGAAATATAAATACCTTATGATCCAGCAACTCCTCTATTTGGTATTTGCCTACAAGAAATACGAGCCATAACACGAGTAGATAGATGCACAACAATGTTCATAGCAGCACTATTTACAATAGCAAAAAGATGGAGACAGCCTAAATGCCCATCAATTGAAAATGGAGAAACAAACTGTGGTACACATACACAATGGAGTACTATGCTACCTTGAAGAATAACAGCCACTGCATAACATGGATGAACCTTGTGAGCAGCTTTGGCAGCAGAGGGAAGCCTGGCAGAGCAGATGCATGTGTGCTGGGAAACGAGTGATTTCTTGTTTAACCCACACTCCCCTGGTGACCAAAGGTGTGGCCAGCTTCTACCCTTGCCCACCCCCAGAACAGACCCTGATATCTGGGAGTTGGAGCCACGTGTTGGGAGTCATGCCATTGTGAGGTGGGGATGGGTTACACCACTTTGTTCTTTTTTTTTTTAAGTTTTCCTTGTAAATTGAGTGATAGTTTACATGGGAGAACATCAGTTTTACACTCATTCTATGGTATTCCATTTCATTGCAATGATTACAATCCCGTCTGGGGCTGTACCACTTTGGTGTGCTGCTTTGGTTCCTGGAATCAGTAGGCTTGGCTTAAGACCTACAAAACCCATAGAACCTCCAGGCCAGCATTTAAGCAGTTATTTCATCTGTGTCTGTTTTATTTGGCCTCCCATAGTTTTGTTGTAGAGGGTCTGTGTAGTGCATCTACCTAGTCCAACGTCTTGCCACCCAACTTCCCTGTGGTCCTAACAGACACTGAACCCAGCTGCTTCAAGAGCCCCCACAAATTACTTCCACACTGAGTGCCCTGAACAGAGATAACACAGAGGCCAATAGGAACTCCATCTAGGACCAGGAACTCTGCTGTCACATTCTTTTTACAACCACCTTGTGAGCTCCTTGAATTGCAGAAGTCCACCAGAGATTTCTCCCCTCCAGGTCTAATAACGTCACTCTTTGTTTTTACAAATATAACAACTTCACAATGCCCTGGAGACAACAGACAATTTTAGCTCACAAGAAGAAACAAGAAAGAAATGCTCAAACAAATGATTAAGATGCAGCGTTAGAAAATGTTTCTGAAGAATAAAAGGTAATGGAACTAACTGTAAAAGAATTCAAAAGAATGTTAATTAGGCACCTTCAAAAGATTGATAGAAAGACTGAGGAAAGAAAGGAGAATACAATAAAAACTTTAGAAGAATTCAAGAAAACATTACAGGAACAGACAAATGCAAATTTTGAAACAATATAAAACCTACTATTAGAAATCCAGATTAAGTCTAAGATCTCAAAAATGGACAATACATTGAAAGGGCAAAGGAGGAGATGTGAAACTTGAAGATAAATCTCTCAATATTAGTATGCTAGATAGAAGAACAATCAGGAAAAAAAGAATGAAAAAAATCCAAAAAAGACTAAGAATTCTGTGGGACACCATAAATAGGAACAACTTACAGGTGACTGGAATTCCAGAACAGGAAGAAACAAGCACAGAGAAAAGTGTCAAAGAGTTGTTGGAAGAAAATGTCCCTAACATGAAAGACAAGAAGATACGCATACAAGAAGCTAAAAGAACTCCAAATAGGATAGATCCCAAAAGAAAACCACCAAGACATAGCATAATCAAACTTTCCAAAATCAAAGACAAGGAAAGAATCCTGACCAGACCAACTTTACAAAAAATATTAAAGGGTGTTCTTTGGACTAGAGTTAACATAAGCAGACAACAACCTGAGATTACCATATATGACAATACCACCTAGAACTCGATCTAAACATAGAAGTACTTAAAGTAAAACAAACCTACAAGACTGAAAATAGGGAGCCAGAGCTATCAATGTACAATGAAGTCACGTACAAAGCAAAAAGAGGGGATAGAGTAGTTACAAACTTCCAAATGGCAAGGAAATTAAGTATATTTCAAGATAAAACATACTGCTTTAAGCAGGGGGAAAAATAACAAGTTACAGGGTAACCTCAAAGAAAAACAATACACCTGCACAACAAAATTTAAAAAGAGGAAAATCAGAAAGGTTTAGTAAACATTAACACAAATGAAATTAAAATGAAAAGAAAACTCACAAACAAAATGGACTCAGCATAGAAAATTTACACAACAACAAATCCAGAAGCACCACACACACACACAAAACAACACAAAAAAATGGCAACAATCAATTCATACCTATTGATAATTACACTAAATGTACCAGTCAAGAGACATAAAGAGCAGCATGGATAAGAAAATGTTGTTGTTGTGTGCCATGGAGTCAGTTCCGACTTATAGCGACCCTGCATAGGATTTCCGAGGTTGTAAATCTTTACGGGAGCAGAATGCTTCATCTTTCTCCAGCGGAGCAGCTGGTAGTTTAGAACTGCTGACCATGACATGAGCAGCCTGATTCATAACGACTATGCTACCAGAGCTCCTTCAATATGCTGCCTACAAGATGCATCTCAAAAAGATGGAAACAGCCTAAATGGCTAAACAAACTTTGGTACATAAACACAATGGAAATTTACAAACATTGAAGAGTAATGATGAATCTGTGAAGCACCTCACAAGATGAACATTGAGGACATTATACTGAGTGAAATTAGTCAATTAAAACATTGTATGAGACCAATGTAAAAAGTTAAAAAAAAAAACAAAACGGTTTCTTTATAAAAGAAACAATCCATGATGGTTACAAGAGAGGAAGAGAAAATTATTCATGGTCTACAGTGTAGATACATGTCACCATAGATGAGAGGGCAAATAATATACAAAAAGAAGGAGGTTAGCAGAGGAAAGATGAAGATAACAGGAGGAATGCAATAGTTAAAGTGAATAGAGGTAAATACTATTAACTGTTGGTACATGGAGGGGATTGCAACCATTTAATGACGCAAAGAATCATATTCTTTACGTCATTAAATGGTTGCAATCCCCGCATTGTAAAACTGATGATCTGCTCTGTAAACCTTCACTCAATTCATAATAAAAAAAGTTGAAAGAAATAAATTTAAAGACTGAATGAAAAGATAAGAGAATTTTTCCACAAACTTTTTGAAGCCCCCTCCTGGTATGGCGCTGTGGGTTAATGCCCCAGACTGCAAAGCTGTTTGAACTGCAAGGTCTGTGGTTCAAGCTCACCAGCTACTCCTTGGAAACCCTATTCAGGGTCATTATGGGTTGGAACCAACTCGATAGCAGTTAACAACAACAACAACATATGTAGAAACCAAAGATTAATAGTGGCCACCCAGGGTGGGAGGGACGAGAGAAAGGGGAGTTTTTGCTTAGAGAGCATGAGTTTCTGTTAATGGTAATGGAAAAGAGAATTCTACAACTTAAAGACTGTAATAAATGTCACAGAATTATACATGCAGAAACTGTTTAAATGACATGCTTTGTTGTGTATAATTTTTACCACAATGAAAAAGTAATGTTAAAGTGCTTGTTATAAATTTTATTATTGAATTTTGTTTCCCAAAACTGTGTTGTAAATCCAAACCCCTATATTTATGGTGATAATTCTATTTGCGAATGGAGATTCTTTGTTATGTTAACGAGACAGTATTGGTGTAGGCTGTATCATAAGCCAATCTTTTTTAATAAAAAAAACTTTTGCTGTGAACTGAGTGATAGTTTACTGGGAGAACATTGGTTTTGCACTCTATCATATTTTGTTTCATGGCAATGATTACAATCCCCTCCATGCATCGGTTAACAGTATTTGCTTCTAGTCCCTGTTTTTTGTTTGTTTGTTTTTCAGCAGATTATTTTTTGAGATTTTTTTTTTTTTAAAAAAAGCAGATTAAGCAAGCAAGCAAAAACAAAGGGGAAGACATATGCCACACGATCATCAAGGAACCTAGAAATAGAAGCTGGAATGATACAAGAATCTCCCCTCAGAGAGTACAGATAGAAAAAGCTTTCCCCTAAAGATGAAGTCCTGAATATGGACATCTAGTATCCTAAACTGTGAAATAATTAATCTATTTGTTAAAGTGACCCATTTGTGGTATTTCTGTTATAACAGTAGTAACACAGTATTTGGAGTCCTGGTGTGACACTGTGGGTTAATGCACTAGATTGCAAAGTTGATTTGAACTGCAAAGTCGGTGGTTCACACTCACCAGCTGCTCTTCAGAAACCCTATGCCGGGTCAACTATAGGTCAGAACCGATTCTACAGCACTTATCACCAACAATAACATAATAGTTAAAGTATTTAAAGAATCAAAATGGTTGCCTTTTTAAAATGGCAGATACACATGATAGATTAGGCCTTCTTGTTGTAGTTGCGATGTGTGAATTGCTATGCATGGCCAGTCTAGCCCTGGTCTTGTAAATCCCACAAAATGATTAGCTAGGGTTATGCAAATAAGGAGTGTACAACTCTTGCACTGATTAAACAGCGACTATGCAAATTAGATGCCTGTAACCTACCAGTTTTGCCATTCTACCAAGCTTAAAATAGCCACTCCCACAGAGGTTGAGAAGGATTTCCCTACCATTAAAAAGAACCTAGAGTGTAGAGTGTCCTTTCCATCCAAGGTCCCTATGCTGAGAATGTCTAAAGAAAGCAACAACACTGAAGAAAGCAAGAGACTATGAGAAAGCGGCGAGCTAAGTATAAGCCTCACAATATTCAGAGGGCGTCTGTGGACCCAGTTGGGGACCTGGTTGGCAAGCAGTGCGAGGAGACCTGAGGACTCATGCACCCAGAGTCAGTGACCTGGCCACGGAGGACTCAAGTGGAGAATGGAGCTGCCGGCTGATGGGAAGAGAGGACATGTGCACAAGAACACCCACACTCACAGATGACACCCACGTGACCGGGACTGGATGACTGGATGATCAGAGCTCAACCAGGAGAAAAAAGAAGAAGGGAGGGGGGAAAGAAGATTGAGCTGATCCAAGCTGATGAACTTGACCTATGCATACGAATGCAGTGACACAAAAGAGGTGATAAATCCTTACAACAAGAAACATTCCCACCCCCTCCACACACAGAGTAGACAAAGAGGGGCAACTTGGACATTGGATACCTAAATGGGGAGGGAGGGACTACAAAGGCAAGAAGTAACTGGCTTACAAGCTTTCAAGAGGGAACCTAGAGCTAGGGGGCATGGAGGAAGGCAGAATCACCAGTGAGTACTATCCAATTTGCCTAGGTGGAGCTGATGAAATGAAATACAGATGGGTTATGTGCGATACTGTAGTGAATAATGGTTATCAAGACAGATTTTGAGTGTTGGAAATGCAAGGGTAGATGTTTTGTAGCAAGGAAGGAGCTGAGGTCTCTGGGACCACCAACGGAGAAGAGCCAAGAACGGGACCCCACCTAGAGAACCGGGGAAGCCTAAGATGGAGACAGAGATGATGACATGAAGGGATGAAGCGGCTGGGGACTTTAGATCCAGAGAGGGAGACGAACTGTGGGCCGAAGACTGAGGGGGGAGGGGGGAATGTAGAGCAAGGGCTTCTAGGATATCCCCTTTGGTCAAAAGACCATGCATGGAGGGGATTGGAACCATGGCAATGTAATGATATATGATGGAATGAATATGGAACTGAGGTTCTCTTATGTAAACTATCATATAATTCACAATAAAACATTTTAAAAGGGGGGGGGAGGGATCTAAATATATAAGTGCTGATCACCAGTATGTGTGGGATGAGAGGTGGGAAGGGAGGGGAAGAAAGAGCACAGGGTAGGGAATAGACACAGGAGAACCTGGGAGCGGAGGGGTGGGGGTGGGGGGGAAGCTGGCAATACACAAGACGGGGGAGGGGAAAAAGAAGAACAAGGCAAGAACGGCAGGGGAGGTTCACATGGGCTAGGTGGGACAGAGCTAAATGATGAGGTATGCATAACCCTGGAATAACAGGGCTTGAGATACAGGGATTGAGGCATGGCTTGAAAGGGGGAAAAGATGGGAATAATGTTAAGCTGCTTGGCCGTCTTTTGAATCTTGGTCTCCCTTGCCTACCATTGTGAAATAGACACTTGAGGGGGTGGGGGTACAGCCAGAAACATCACAACAGAAAACATGTGGGCCCGTATCCAGCCTATAACTAACTGGAATACCTTCGGGGAGGGGCTGGAAACTGCCCAGACCCAAAATGGTGGGGGAACTATGATAGCATGGATAGATGGAGTGGCTGGGGACACGGGACTCAGGGAGGGAGAGGAGCTGTTTGCTGACAGCCAGGTGGGCCTGTGGGGTGTATCCTTTGGTTATTTGATGATGCATAAAGGGGATTGTAATCATTGCAATGAAATGTAATACTATAGGATGAATGTGAAGCTGAAGTGGGACAGAGGCAAATAATTATGTATGCAAAAACTTGGAACAACAGGCTTCTGGGATACAGAGATTGAGACATGGTTTGAATGAGGAAAAGGGGGAAAATAGTGTTAAGATATTTGGCTGTCTATTTAATCTTGGTTCCCCTGGCATACCGCTATAAAATAGACACTGGAGGGGGAGAGAAAGGAATAGCCAGAAATACCATGATAGAAAGCTTGTAAGTCCATCTTCTGCCTATAACTGATTGGAATATGTAAAATGGGGATACAACGTGCCCAGCAAAGGAGGCTTCTTGTGGAGCCTCTGCATTACACAAGACCGTAGGTGGAATCCTAAACAGCATCCAGAATCTTCTGAGGGGAAATTTCCACTTGAAATGACAAGCAGACCAGCCTGGAGTGGCCAGAAGAACAGAAGATACTTCCTGAAAGAAAGATTGACAGGAAAAAATACAAAACAATATAGGCAGGCCGACTAATTACTACAAGAACAAACAAGTGGCTCATCCAGGAGACATCAAGGCAAGTGGTCGGGTCCCCCTCGGGGCAAACTCCCTTCTAAGACTAAGGCCCAATGGGAATATATGCTCTGATTGGTTACCACATTCGTCATTGATAAGGGGAAATGAGAGAAAAACAGCAATGAAGCTGCAAGCTAAGCCCTACAATGCTCAATAGACTCCTGCATATACAGATGGAGACTTAGTTGGCTAGCAGTGTGCCAAGTCCAGGGGACTCTTGGACCCAGCGTCAGCAACATAGCCACAGAGGACTAGAGTGGAGAGTGATGTGTCCAGCTGATAAGAAGAAAGGGCATATGCATATGAACACCCACACTTGCAGATAATACCCACTTGATCTGGCTTCAATGGCTGGATGATCAGAGCTCAAACAGAAGAAGACAGAAGAGAGAAAAAAGAATAAGCTGATACAATTTGATGAACTTGACATACACTAGCTCAAAAGAATGAACAAATCTTCACAGCGAGGATCATTCCCACCTCCTCCACACACGGAGAGGGCAGAGAGGAGCAACTTGGACATTGGTTACCCAGAATGGGGGGTGGGGGGTGCTACAGAGGCAAGAAGTGACTGGCTTACAAGCTTTCAAGAGGGAACCTAGATCCAGAGGGCATGGAACAAGGAAGAATCTCCACTGAGTAGTATCCATTCTGCCTAGTCAGGGCTGATGAAAGGAGATGCGGATAGGTCTCTTGTAATACAATAGCGAATAATTGTTATCAGGACTGATTGTAAGGGCTGGAAATGTAAAGGTAGACGTTTGGGAGCAAAGGGAGGGGAGTGTCACACAAGCAGGGAAAGACACCATGCGAGCATCCATCTACAAACCAAGGTCTATCAAGAAATGCCCAGGGCTACAAAAGCTCAAAAGAGCAAGGCAGAGACTTTCCTTGGAGCCAATGGTCTGAATTCAGAGTTCTAGCCCACTTACAATGAAACCATAAATTTCTGTTCTTTAAAGTCACCCACTTGGGTATTTTTGTCACACCAGCAGTAGTCAGCTAAGGCAGTTACCATATATAGCCAAAGAGTGAGTAATACCTTCTATGGCAAAAGATGTGATTAAGTAAAGGATCTTGAAGAGCATCTTAAATTATTCTCTTGGGCCCTATATATTTAGAAAGACAGGAGGAGTATATATACAGATAAAGAGAAGTCAGTGTGAAGCAGATTTGAAGGGGGCTTCAAAAAGTTCATGGAAAATTGAATTAAAAGATAATGAAATTTTTCCATAAACTTTTTGAAGTTCCCTCGTAAAATAGAGAGATGTCTAGCCACAAGTCAAGGAAGACCAACTGACACCAGAAGCTGGAAGAGGCCAGGGAAAGATTCCATCCTAGAGCCTCCAAAGGGCTAGAAGGCCTACAAACACCTTCATTTCTAACTTCCGGCCTCTAGAACTGTAAGAGAATAACTTCTTTGTTTGAAACCACCCAGTTTGTGGTAATTTGCTATGACAGCCCTAGGAATCTAATAAAATTATCTATATATCACTTCAGTGAATCCCCTTTTCTGTCTGCGTTCACTTCATAGTGTCTATGGAGTTTCCAGTTATTTCAGTGTGGCACTGTATTATGACCACTGGATGCCCAACAACAAGGCTGGAGATTCAAATCCACCAGTTATTCCTCGGAAACCATATACAGGGTTGCTATGTATCACAACTGACTCAACAGAACTTAACAACAATGACATACTGAAAGATAAACGTAAATGGTGAACTTACAAAGAAAAACAGGCAACATCATGTTCTCTAATACTAAATAATACATGTACACAGATGTGCAGTTATTAGTACAGTAAAGATCAGCAATGTCTAGAAGAGATCAAAATATTCAAGCCAAAGTTTTGCTTTTGGCCAATTGACTCTCTTCATGGAAAATGAAGTAATACAATTCAAGAATCAATGCATGCAGTCAGGTTTGTGTTTTTTTATTTCTACTTCATCCTATGTGGTAGAGCAGATGATTCTGGAAGAAGCAGTCCCCCAACACAGGAGGTAGTGATGGTGGTGTGGGGGGGGGTGGTGGTGATGGTAGTGGTAGTGATGGTGATATATCACCTTAATGCAGGAAAAGGAGTTGGATAAAAAGAAGCAATCCCCATGGATGGATATGTCACAGGACAGGATAGCGGGTGTGGCACTCCATCATCTCACTGTAGATGTGGTGGATATCCTGGATTACATCAGCAACCTGAGTGTATGCATCCCTGTAATACAAATAATTAAATGATTCAATGCTGCAATAAAATGTCAGTCAAGATTACGTAGCAGTGGACCTTGTTTTTGTTTAAAGATTATATACTACTTATTCATTTAGCAACACTCAAGGGTGTAATAGTATATGGAAAAGACTTGTGTAGATCTCTGATAAACATTTGAGTTCTGAACAATGACTACTAACACTATAATGCAGGAAATTTTTTGCAATATTATTGTAGTAGGTTGAATGGTAGCCCAAAATAGAATATCCTAATTAACCTCCCAGGAGTTCTGGTGTGGTGTTGTGGGTTTGCAAAATACTCTCTAAAATAATGCAAAATTAGCTATCATGAGAAATATATACAAAGAAGAATTTCTGTCTCTGGTGTGGCCTTGTTGAACAAGTTAGTTCAAATCTGAGATAATCAATACAAGCTCATGCTTTTCATCCCATCAGGCACCAATCAACTTTACACAAAAAGTCTGCTTCTTGGTACCAGTGCCTTCTATTAAATAATAAGTAATATCTATGTGCATATTACATATGCTTATCAAACTTTTTACATCTGTTATCTGTTTTGATCTTGTTCTAACACTGTCATGTAGGTAGAGGGCAAGTAGTTTCACTTCACTATGTACAGATGAGGCAGCGGAAGCTCCAATAGTTTCACTGATGGATCAAAAGTCATACAAGTAAGTGTGAAACATAAGCATACAAATGCAATTCTTCTCACACTTAATCCACTTGCCTTTCTGCTACAGCAGACTGTCTTCTCATGAATATATACTACTTGTCATCAACTGAGGGAAGAACCATGTGGAATGCCCCTATGCATGGGGCTGGAGTGAAAAAAAGGAAGAAAAGTGGAATCTTCAGGAATTGGAAAAGGGAAGTAGGAGGATAAGGGAAAAAAGTAATAGTATTTACTGAAAAGAAATTAATAGCATTGACTACAAAAGAATTTATTAAACAACATAATGAAATGCTTATCATATGGAGCACGGTGGCTCCATACAATAAGCACTGGACTGCAAACCACAAGGTTGGCAGTTCAAGCCCACCTGCCATTACACAGGAGAACGATGAGCCCTTCTGCTCCCACAAAGATTTAAAGCCCCAGAAACCCTATACAGGGTCACTACGAGTCAGAACTTTCCAACTCAATGACACTGAACAACAACAACATAATGAAGCAAAGCAAGGTTGGGAAAAGTTCATCAGATTGGGTTATTTAGACTTCACTGGTGACGGCTGATGTAATTTTCAGGAAAATGAAGGATGAAAGCCAATTGAAGCAACAATTACCTATTGAGCATTCACAATGTCCCTGAAAACATAGTGTCTTGAAGAGTGTATTTAATCAGTCCTAGTGTGACGCTGTGGAATACAGCACTGGACCACAAAGTCAGTCTAAACCATAAGGTCAGCACTTCAAACTCATCAATCGCTCCTTTGAAACCTTCTACAGGGCCATTATGAGTGGGAACCGAATCAATGGCCCACAACAACAACAAAGTTTAGATACCTTAATGAAGAATTAAAGTGGATATGAAAACTTTGTTACAAGGAGTATACATAAATAGGTAAAGATTTAGGTTCTGAAATTATAGTAGTCATTTAAAGAGGTCTATAAAGTTTGGGGAACTATTAAACAGAATAAGAATTTTCTTTTTGAGAGGAAATACTGTGAATGTTATTGAGTGAATTGTGTGCTCCCCCCCCCCCAAATATGTTGAAGTTGCAACCATGGTATTTGTGAATATGATCTTGTTTGGAAATAGACCCTTTGAAGAGGCCACATTGGAAAAGTGTCCTAATCCTTTATGACTATGCTTTTATAAAAGAGAAGATATACAAGATATACAAGGACAAGGAGACACAAGAAGTACAGCTGCAAGTCAAGGATTGTCAAGAATTGCCAGGAGATAGGAGAATCTATGAGAGAGGCATGGAAGTCTCTCTCTTTCTGTCAGAACTTTCAGAAGAAATCAATATGGGCTATACTCTGATTTGGACTTTCAGTCTCCAGAGCTGTGACACAGTAAATTTGTACTCTTTAAAGCCACTCACTTTGTGATATTATGCTATGGCAGCCCTAGGAAACCAATACAATGGACCTAATATGTCATATCGTGAAAAATTCCTCTCAAAAATGGTTTGCAGTGTAAATATTATGTCACAAAATACTCAGGAGGTTTTAAGAAATGAACACCTGAGTCTCTCCCACAAATAAAAATGATTTCTTGTCTTAGAAAATCCAATTTGTAGAGTTACTTAAAGTGAAATCTGAAGTTACCAGGAAATCTGTTTTGGTCACATTCTCCTTCCATGTAACAAGAGAGCTTTCTACTGTGAGACTCACTGTGACATGACACAAAGTCAATATCTACTTTCAATGTTATCTAGTTACCCAGGTTGAACGGTGCTGGTGTTCTGCTTTAAGCTCTTTGATTTCCTCTTCCTTTTGTTGCATCTTGGCTTGAACTTATAGTCAGATACTGAATTCTTCATTGAACTGCAATGATCACCACAGTAAATGTACACTCAGCAATATGGTTTCCAGCAGGCTTTAAACAGTATTATAAAATCAAGGGAGCACAGCTGCGCTCATTGAATTCCCAGACCCAAACCCTTGGCAGAGTTCCTGACTATTACCCTGACAATAGCTCATGTGGAAATAGGAGTAACACTGTCAGTGGTACTACTGAAGAAATGCACCCCTATTCTAAGGCAAATAAACTCATTCTAACTTGTGATTTTAAATCTCTTTAAGGTAAAAAGGTAGCATGAAACATTTGGGTTTGATGGATATCTTTGTTACCTTGATTGTCATCATGGTTTAATATACACATGCATCTATATCAATATATATCAAATTGTACAATTTAAATAATTGTCATATGTCAATTATACCGTGAAAATAACCTTGTGTGGCTGGACCAAACCACCTAAGGAGGAAAGTGGAATGTGACAAGGGCAGATTAGCAGGATTTTATTCACAGCTGGGTTTGGGTTCTAACATACATGGAAAACTCTTGCAAAGTTTTAGGCAGGAGCAAATATGATTTCATTATGGGAGATAATCATATCACAGACTTATGAAATCAGAAGAGACACTGAGTTCCTTCAGTCCAGGTGATTTTAAGAGATAGAGTCACAGATTTCCTTGAAGTACCAGGATATATGCTTAGGCATCTGTATGCTGTTTGTTTATAAAATAAAATTTCCAAGCTATTCATTAGCTTTGCATAAAGTTACATGACCATAAATTATTAAGAACCATTCATTTGTTTGACTCTCAAGTTGAAGAAATTTATGTAAAGGTTTTGGGTTCACTTGGATTGGCCAAGTTTCTCAGTGACTTAGCAATTATGATGCAGTTTTTACCACCATGATGAGATGGTGTGGCAGTATGGGTTAATACGCTGGACTGCAAAGTCGTTTGAACTGCAAGGTTGGATGTTCAAGCTTACCAATAAGCTCCTCGGAAACCCTATACAGGGTCACTATGGGTCAGAACTGACTCGACAGCACTTAACAAAAACAATAACAATCACTTCCATGACGGGATCTGATGTGATCAGCTAGGATCTGCTGTAATTATCTTATATGTTCTAAATCCTCACTTAATAAGGAGCACTGGTAGCGTAGTGGTTACGAATCGCGCTGCAAACCTTAAGGTCAGTGGTTCGAAACTACCAGCCGCTCCGCGGGAGAAAGATGAGGCTTTCTACTCCCGTAAAGATTTACACCTTCGGAAACCCTGTACAGGGTCGCTATGGGTCGGACCCGACTCGATGGCACTTAACAACAACAACAACAACATGATGTTAATGGGGATTCCAGGTGTGACTCTGTAGGATAAGGATGGGACTTTGAACCACAAGACCTGCAGCTCAAACCCACCAGCTGCTCCTCAGAAACCCTATACAGGATAGCTGTGAGGGGAACTCACTCAATAGCATTTAACAACATAATATTATTAGGGCCAGATGCAATCTACAAGATTAGGTTGTATCTTTGTATCTTTTGAGATATAAAGGAGAGAGAAGTCAGCAGAACTCCAAGGGAACTACCACCACCAAGAAAGAAAAGCCATGAGTGGAATGTGTTCTTTAGACCTGGGGTCCCTACACTGTGAAGCTCCTAGATCAAGGCAAGATTGATGCCAAGGCACATAGAGATCCAAGGAATGCTGGACCTACGGATACAGGAAGGAGACAAAGACTTTTCCCCAGAGCCAGTGCTCTGATTTTGGACTTCTAACCTCCCAAACTGTGGGAGAATACATTTCTTGTTGTTAAAGTCATTTAACAACAAGAAATTGTTGTGATATTTCTGTTACAGCAGCACTAGACAACTAAGATAACATTGAAACCTGGAGAAGTTAAATGATTTGTTCAAAGTCAGAGCTGACAAGTGGATGAAGTCATAATGGGTGGTTTATGATGCTATTTCCCCATCTCACCTCGCCCCCTCCTGCATCCTTGTTCCAATTTTTTTAACCCCAGTATACAATTGTGGCACTGTGGGCTAATGCGCTAAGACTGTAAAGTCGTTTGAACCACAGGTCAGTGGTTCAAGCTCACCAGCTGCTCCTTGAAAACCCTATATAGGGTCGCTGTGGGTTAGAACCATCTCAACGGCACTTAACAACAACAAATACAAACATGGATAGATGGCATCCGTTGACAACAGGAATGTGTGCATGTCAATTCACAGATTCTAAGTGAATAGGAATATTTGGAAATAGTCTCTTACAACTCCCTCATTAGTATATGGCACTAGTGGGAAAAATAGGCAGTGGTACCAACATTCTTATATGTCAGTGGCGAAAATGTAATTTACTGAAAATCATTTAACCTTTTGAAAGTTCATGCCTTCACTACAAGGATTTGATTTTAAAGAACAAGAAAATGCCAGACATTTTATAAATAACATGTTCACTGCACATCTATTTACAATTGTGAAAAACTGACAATGGCCTAGTCGTAAAACAAAAAGAGATTTGCTCAACTGATTACCATAATCCATTAAATGAATACTATACAGACATTAAAACTACATTTTGAAGGATGACATGGAGGAAAACTCACAAGACATGACTCAAAGTAAAATTAGCACAGATGGATAGATAAGTGTTCTGGAATTACGATTCTTCATAACGTTATATAAAATTGGTTATGATCCACACAGTTGAATGCCTTTACATATCAATAAAACACAGGCAAACATTTTTACAGTATTCTTTGCTTTCAGCTAAGACCCATATGACATCAGCAACAATATCTTCAGAATCTGACTTGAATTTCTTGCAGCTCCATATTAATGTACTGCTGCAACTATTTTTTAATTACCCTTTGATGGCTTTCAAGCTGAGTTCAGGGGTAGCGAAATTTACTAAATAGTAAATATTTACAATTACAAAGGTAGAATCCTCATGATCTTCATAATTCACAAATTACACTTATTGCGTACCCTTGGACATAATACTTCATCAGATGTTAACAAAAACTGAGTGGAAAATCTGACCTTAAAAATGAGTCTAGGTGCTTCCCTGACCAGGCAACTCAGGTAGGGAAGTCTCCTGAGAAAAGGGGCAGAATCGCACATAGGAAACCTCTGTCTAGCAGACAGACAGCCTTTGAACAAACATAAGATCTTATATTTCAACATTCTGAACTCATTTTTTTTAAAAGATCAAATTGCTGATGAATTACAGGCATTTTAAGCTTTTGCCTGCATGCACGCAGCTCCCGCTTCCGCACCCACGCTGGCAAGTCCCTCTGCCCCCTGCAGACCTTGGAATGCAGGGCGAGAGCAACCCCACTTACAAGGTTGCATTTCCAGAGAAAGGGAAGCATAAACTAACAAAGCCGAACAAATAGAGAGGGATATCAGCGCAGATATCAGGAAATTCAGGGTACCCACAGTGCAGAGAGACTGAGAGAGGCATTCTTTACGTCCTCAAATATGGACACTGCCTCCCTCCAGCCATTACCCCAGCCCTCTACAGCCCCAGCCTAGACCAGCCCTCTGCCAAGCCACCGAGGCTCAGGAACGCCCAAGGCACAAGCCCGCCCACTGAGGCCAAGGCCCTCCCAAGGCCCAGACAGTCCCACTGAGGCCAAGGCCTGCCCTGAGGCCCAACCTGCCCACAGACTGGTCACAAAGGCCCAACCAAGGCCCAAATCACATACCCGCCGCCGCCGAGGTCCAGGGCCCCCAAGACCCAACCCGCCGCGCATTCAGGTTGCTGAGGTCCAGTACCCCTGAGACCCAACCCGCCCGTCCAAGGCCCAAACCACTCGCCCGAGGCCCAACCCTGCTGCAGCCCAGTCGCTGACGCCCAGGCCCCCAGAGGCCCAAACCACCCGTCCTAGGCTCAACCAGGCCACCCGAGATCCAAACGGCCTGCCGCCAAGGCCCAAGCCCAACTGAGGCTCAAAAAAGTTACTCTGAGTTAAGCAATAAGAAGAGTGAAAAAGGAAGACCACATTCTGAGCACATCTTCCTGAAAGTAATCAGAAAACATAAAAAATTACCAAAACACATAATTAATTATTAGGGCCACAGATAAACATTAAACATGTCCAAGAAGCAAAAGCAGATGACCATATCAGCACATGTCCAGAAGAAAGATAAAATATCTGAGACAAATGAACCAGAAGTAGACCTTCTCTC